>NC_057804.1:233267130-233587066 GCF_018294505.1 Triticum aestivum | reverse complement strand
AAAAGGACCCCGTGGCGTTGCCTCTGCATGAAAAGGACGACCCCGTGGAGGGCTGGATGAATAGTAGACAGTGGAGGGGTGCCCGTGGAGGGGTGGTTGAACAGTAGTCGATGGAGTAGCGCGCGGTGGAGGCTGGATGAACAAGAGCCCGTGGAGGCTGGAGGAGGTCGACGGTGGAGATGAACAATATCCTGTGGAGTCCCGTTTTGCGATACACCACACCCCTCCCGATGATCAGGACCCCCGTTTCGACCGTAGCGCTCCAACACAAGTCCGTTTCGTCCGTTTTGCGGTACGCCACAACCCTCCCGATCAACAGGGCCCCCGGTTCGACCATACGAGGTCCGTTTCCTCCGTTCTGCGGTACGCCAGACCACTCCTGATGAACAGGATTCTGCTTCGAACGTGGCGGTCGAACACAAGGACGTTTCCTCCGTTCTGTGGTACGCCAGGCCTCGTTTCCATCGTCTGTTCCGTCCAAGCCCTCCCAGTGAACACGACGACGCATTCCATTCCGACCCAGCCGGTTGGCTCCCCATGAACACGACGACGACGCTATTTCTCTGTTCCGACCCAGCCATGTACACGAGCCCTGGCCGTACATATACGCAAGTAGGCGTTCGAGACCCTGCCCGTATGTACGCATACATGGTCGTATTTTCTTTCTTGCACACTGGCGGCTGTACGTACGTGTACATGCTACGTGCGTGCCTCTATACGACATGTGTGCGCCTCTACTACGACATGTGCGCGCCTCTACATCCACCAGTATGTGCTTACACGTTCATGACCAGAATGACAATGCTACGTACGCTTCGACCAGGTGGGTCCCGACTGTCAGGCACTTCTTTGCGTGTGAACATGTAGCTGGTGGGTCCCATCAGTCAGGGGGGCAAATCTTTTTTTTCTAACGCACTTCCTTGTGTGCGAAGTTGTAGCTGGTGGGTCCCAGCAGTCAGGGGGGAAACATTTTTTTTGCGAAATACAGTGGCCCGTCCGGTTGGTCCCTGCTGTTAGGTGGAGGTATCATTATTTTCCGCGTAATAAGCAGGCACTTCCTTGCTTCGGCAGTGGAATCAGTTGTCAGCCTCTCCACATACTGTCCGCGACGTGGAAGTAGTTCCTTGACCACGTTGACCATGCTGCGCCATGAGCACCAGGGCGGTGGACGACGGCGAGGCCTAGGAAGGGGATGACGCGGAGCCGGGGAAGACGCGGCAGTGGATGCCCACGCGGAGAGGAGTACGAGGGTCCACTGGTCCGGCTGCGGTGTGAGGCTGCCATCGCCACAGAATAACAGGGGGTGTGGGTAAATAGAGGGATGGCCTGGCCAGCGGTGGGAGTAGTAGGAGGCAGTGAGGCCTCTGCGGCATCACAGTTGGCCACAGGAGGCAGGAGCATGCGGCACGACCGGTGCTGCTTTGGGCGGTTGGGGCAAGAAGACCAGAGGTTGAAGAAGCACTAGGGCCGTTGGATGGACATCATACGGTCACTGGAGCTAGAATCGTTCATATTGACTAAAGTTGACAAAGGCCGCCGTCCCAGTCAACTTAGTAGGCCCACAAGTCAGCCTCCCACCATGGTGGGTCCCAGCTAGCAAGGGGTGTATTCATTTTTTGTGCGTAATAAGGAGGCACTTCTGGTGGGTCTGAGCTTACAGCGGGGGGAACGTTTTATCGCAAAATACGGTGGCCCGTCTGGTGGGTCCCAACAGTCAGGGGGGAAATGTTTTTTTCACGAAATAAGGTGGACCGTCCGGTGGGTCCCTGATGTCAGGTGGAGGAATAATTATTTTGCGCGTAATAAGGAGGCACTTCCTTGCGGCCGCCTAGACCCAGCTGTCAGCCTCTCCGCATACAGTACTCTTCCGATGGAAGTCGGTCATTGACCACACCAGCCCGAGAGCACCAGGGCGGTGGACGATGGCGAGGCCTAGGAAGGGGATGACGCGGAGCCGATGAAGACGCAATAGTGGAAGCCCGCACGGAGAGGAGTACGAGGGTTCACTGGTTCGGCTGCGGTGTGAGGATGCCGTCGCCATAGAATAACAGGGGGTGTGGGTGAGTAGAGGGATGGCCTGGCCAGCGATGGGAGTAGTACGGGGTGGTGAGGCCTCCGCGGCATCACAGCCGGCCACGGGAGGCAGGAGCACGCGGCACGACCGGTGCTGCTTTGGGCGGCTGGAGCAAGAAGACCAGAGGTTGAAGAAGCACTACAGCCATTGGATGGACATCGTAAGATCACTGCAGCTAGAATCGTTTATATTGACTAAGTTGACAAAGCCCTTGGTACGCGTCAACTTAGTAGGCCCACAGCTCGGATTTGGCAGAGAACATATAGCCCATTTGTGATTTGTAAGAATGTACATCCCATTTTTTAATTCTAATGGAATTTACTACAGCCCATTTACAGTTTGTTAAAAGTACAGCCCAACTTCTAGCTAGGACAACGATTAATAATTTCAAACAACCGCTCAAAACCGAATTCAAAAAAAATTCCACCATTTTGATGGGATCCGAAATATTTTTATCCGAAAATTCTAGTCAGGTTAAATATAATTTCAAAATAAAGTTGTATTATGTTAAAATCCAACCAAATATTGCGCGCGCAATAAGTAATGAAATTAAAATTTTCAAATTCCAAAAATAATATATTTTTTAAACTAATTACGCGTTTGGTGCATAGTTACTGCCCAGTTATTTTAATTACATCCCATTTATTATTTCTTAAAGTCCATTTTCTTGTTAAGCCTAATGCATACCTCATAGGAAAGTTTGCAGCCCAGTGGGGCGGAGAATAACAAGTTGACCCGGATATTGTGTACAACAGTCGGCCTAGTTGCATTGCTGATGATGAAAAAAAGGCATGTGTAACAGTACAACCTAACATGGCTACTCAGCCGACATTCAAGGACGCCGGAAAGGCCCAAACAAGGCTTCCGTACAACTTTTTGAAGTCAATGAGCTCAATTAATAACTTAAGAAAAAACTTAGATTAGAGTCGAACCTAATTAAAAGCTGTCACGAGCAAATAAATAATTCAACGGGTCCCACTTGTGCGTGTGTGTGTGTGTGAGAGAGAGAGAGAGAGAGTGAGATAGAGAGAGAGAGAGACCCAATGGTCGATGCTCGTAAATTCAGCCATATGCATTGCTAATGCTCAGTAAAAACTTATATAGTTGACACAATCATATAGAACATCATAGCACACTGAACTTGCATACAAAACTTTCATGCAGGCGGCACAATCAGGATGGATGCAGTGGATTGCTACGGGTAGGGCTATGTTGAAACCAACGAAGTCGTACATAACGGTTTATCGTCTTTATCAATGACGGGGAAATATCTTGAATATTGTGCAAAGAAAACACACAGACAACACAATAAGTTCTGCTAGCACATTAAGTTGACGTATAGCCCTTTCTAAAAAACTTTCAGGTACAAAATTAGAGCAGGTCCCAATCAAATGTACTAGCATATCAGTTCTTCACACCCATAGCTCGGATGTAACTAGTATCTGACAAGATTCAGTTGTTACCTCAAATTAGAGCACATCCAGGCAGCCAGCCTTGCCTCTTCTCCCAAAGATGCAGTGGCCTTCTCCGCGCGATGGAGTAGGCCCTATGCCATCCATCGTTTCGAGCAACATGGGGAAAGTCTGATGTTGACTCCTGTAAGGGACATCGTCGACGTACCCTGGCAGCAGCGGCGGCGACAAGATGGATTGACGACTTCTTTGACATGCACGAACACTCGATGCAGGTACATCCCTAACATGGTCCGCGGCAGCCTTGGTGGCGACGAATAGTACAACCCCGGTTCCTGCACCGGTATCTCAACACCAATAACCTTCAGTGTGGTGGACGGCTTCTTCATCCATGACATAACTGTCAGAGCCCAGCTTTCTGGAGGAACAACCATACTTACGAGCTCACCTCCAAGGTCGTTGATAAGCTCGTTCATGGACTCGTTGTTCCAAGCACGTCGAGGCATGCCGTGGAAGGTAAGCTTTGTTGAAAACTCAAGCTCAGAGGGCACCGAGCCCCATCCTTGGTGCCACCAATCAAAGATCATCAGCGCGCCATCGCAGAACAAACGCCGGGAAGATTCGAACACACGGTTGCAGTCGAAAGTTGTCCGGAACCTGACGAAGAAATCAGCCGGTGGCGGATAGACTTCAACGAGCAAGTCACTTATTTGGATGTCGTGCGCAATGCCAAGAGCTTTGACAAGGTCGTACGGTGAGACGGTAGGTCGGTCGCCGTTGATGGTTACCATCAGCACTTTGCCGGCAAACTAGTCGTCAAGGGCCGCCATGCCACTGTTGAGCGACAGCATGCAGCGACCGAAGGCAGGATGGACCTTAGGATCTCCGGCTCGGAGATCCGCGTTGACCAGCGACATGATAGTGCGCTTGAGTATAGGGAGTACAGTAGGGGGATTTGGGGGAATTGGAGTAGGAATCGAGATTCCAGAGGTGGGGGAGGGGTGGGAGACTGGGGATGAAAAGGTAGCATGAATTTCGGCCACGCGCCAATATGTTCTCGGTGCAAAAGCGCACGAAAACACCGATGGCACCCACATGTCGGCCTAGGAGTCCTTATTCTTTACTTTTTGGAGAGCCCGGCCTTTTTTCAGGATCTTTTGAGATCCCGGCCTGAGAGTCATAATTGACCTGTTTGGCATTGCATTACTACTCGGCCTATATTCAATGACACCTCACTAGCCCAAACAAGTGTACATCATCGAAAAGACACTGAGCTCAAATTATATAACTCAAAAAAAGGAGATATGCTCTGAAAACTGGAGAATGGTGATGCCCTCATTTAGCCCACTAGTAGTTTGAGACAATAAACAGTTCGAAACAACAATATATACAACATTCAAACACTGACTAGTGACTACTACTAACATAAACAACAAGACATGATCGTTCATAAGAAGTCTTGCTACGCCACAAAAACGCACCCATCTGCAGTGCTCAGACTCTCGTGATCCAGAACAGAATGACATTCTAAACAGAAGCAACTATTACATAGTAAGAGTGACATAGACGAGGATGAACAAATGAAAAGGAATATGCATAACAAAAGAAAGAACTACCCATCTAGAACCAACAGCAAACACAACAAAGTCATTCGAAGAGATGATCCAACACCATCATAATTTGCAGCCCCGCTTTAGCGACCAGTGATCTGGAGACACCAGTACTCCACCCTTTCGATGCAACAGCCCAATTACCTATCAACCTGAAGGCTTGAACCACATCACTGCCTGTCGTAACTGAGACATCCAAGGATCAAAGTTAATTCGGATGCCTTAGTCATTCTCACCTTCTTTTGGCTGCAGGCTGTATCGTTGACAATCAGGGGAGTTTGCTCCCGAACTCCTAGGGCTCGCCGTGTAGACACAATTTTCCATAGCAAACAGAGCCTCTCTGCCATCAAGGTCCTTGACAACGGTGATCTCCTGGTTAATCAGATAATTGAGTTCGAGAAACAGAGAGTGTGAACCAAGGCCGTTTACCCGCCTCCAACTAAAAAATCCTAAAGGCCCCAACAAGCTGGTATCCTGCCCATAGACGTACAGTTACTGTTCTTATACTACGTATTCCACGGTGCTTGTATACAGTGGGGTTTTTGCAATATAACTTTTCTAGCTCATGTGTCAAAAAGGATATGCATTGTTAATGTAAGATCAGCATTGTTCAGAGTAACTAATTGTGCTTCCCTATTTTTGGCAAAGGTGGTGTGATTACAAAGGGCAGTAACTGTAGGGACACTGCATCATATAAAAAAGGATAGGCATTGTTAATGTAAGATCAACATTGTTCAGAGTATGAGTAGGATAATGCAAGAAACAACATTGATATGTCCCTGTTGGAACTGGGAGGAAAATACAAGGAAATGTATACTAGGTTCAAAAATACAGAAGTGCCATGCATGGTTATACTCATGTTATCCCGCAATCGATTCTTCACAGGAAACTACCATGTCATGCATGTTATGTAATCATGTTCTGTCCTCACAAACAAGTTCTTCAAGGTAACTAACAGACCATGCATTGTTATATACTCGTGTTCTGTGGGCAAAATTTTTGTGAGGATATTATTCTAGCCATTGATTGCTGAAGGGCGAATATAGGTATGTAGACATGGTAAGCATTGCAGGATTTCACTACTTCCAAATATAGAGTTCTCCATTTTCACATTTACTTCCCTAATGTATGGTTAGATGAAACCAATGGTGTGGTGCATGTTTCTACATCATGAAAATGAGGAAACTAACATGGCCATTGATACACAGTCATATTTAGTAGTAGTATATAGATTACTGTAAAATAAGGATAATATCCATATATTGCTAACCGTTTGATTATTCAGGGTACAAATTGGCTGTAATGACACGGTCACAATCGCATGAATTAACTCATTCCAAATATAGCTGATTTACGGCGTCTCTAATACATTGCCATAGTTCTACTCAAATTCTGGTCAAACAGGGATATGCCAATCATCACAAAAAGTTGAAACAATGTCATGGCGTCATCATTAACATGAGATGGAAACAACTTACACACGCTGTCCCAGCAATACGTGGTGCCATCTACCTTGTCGATCGCGTAGATGATGCCATTGTGTTCAATAGCATCACAGAAGTGTGTATCATCTTTGACGATGATCCACTGCGAGCTGAGTTGTCCCCAGCTAAAGAAGGCACCAACGTAAACATAGGCGAGTCGGCGGTCAAACAAGGAAAATAGCTTGAAGTCTGCGTGATTCGCATGTCGTGTGGGCACTTGGCAGATTACAATCTTCTGCAAAACAAGGTCCGTCCAACTGACGTGTTATCTAAATTGCTTGGACAACGATGGTAATACTCTATATAATCCAACAGAGGAAGGATAATCTCATGGGAGGTCTGGAAGTTCACGAGCACTAACCTTTTAATGTCTTCTCTGAAGGTAGCCATCTAGTGGGAGTTCATGCCGACCCAGTACATACCTGCTAAGAGTTTCTGGCGATAGTGATCGCATCGATGTCGAGGGAAATGATGTACGGCGACCCACTACATACCTACAAAGAAGTTTCGGCTAATGGAGATCGGATTGAAGTCGAGGGGCATCATGTACGCCTTCGTATCATGGTGAGCCAATCTCGCAAGACCAGATAGCAGCAAGCAGGGTGTCTTGAAAAGCTTAGGCCTCGCTTCGACGATGGCCGTGTGCATGTCCCTTGAGCATGCAGCCAGCCGCATGGCTCTCAACATATCCATACATGAACAACAGAGGACGAGGATGTCACTGGGGAGATTGCTCCAATCGTGGCTCATATGGATGTTGTGCGGTTCGCGTTCGCCATGGTGGAGTTTGGAATGTTGGGTTTTTTGGGGGCTTGATTTACGGGGGAGGAGGCTATGGGTTATATAGCGGCTAGCGAGGGAATAGTGGTACTGGGGGAGGCGAGTGAGGTAACGATACACAGGGGCACAGTGAGATGGAGACAGAGACGGAGAAGGAGATGGAGATGGAGTGGTGCTATGGGAGGGGGGGGAGAGAGAGACGAGGCGAGGCGCCAATGTGTTGTATAGTGGCGGTGACAGACTACACAGTGCACAGGGTGAGGCTGACTTTGGTAACCGAACACGCCGCCTGGACTAGTGTCAGGCACAGGGTGTTGTCACTTCATGTCACATCCCTAGTCTGGTATGACTTAGACTAGCTAGCCATTTGTGCATCATATTTAAATTTCATTTAATTTGAAATGAGGATTGGTGGAACCCTCAGAATCATTTTTGAAAATGACCCAAATAAAAATTTCTCCAAAAGGGTCCAAGAAAATGCTCATGTTGCTCTCTGAAAATATTGGACAGAGATAAAAAATCAAAACAATATTTTTAGGAGCTCATGGATATTTATTTTGGCCATTTGGATTAATTCGATATATATTTGCATAGGAAATATATTGCTATATATATGAAATATGGTCCAAAAATTATGCCATTTATAAAGGAGCTCTAGAATAATATATCTAGCTCCTGCAAAAATTGGCATAAGGTAATAAATTGATTTAGTATTTTATTAAATCAAAACAAATGTCAGAAAAAAATGAGAAAACAGAAATAAAGAAGGAGGAGCTTACCTGGGGCTCCCCCCTGTGCAGCCCAGCCGCAGCAGGCCGGCCCAGCCAGCAGGCGGCCCAGCCCGCCCCCTCCTCTGTCGTCTTCGTCCTCGACAGAGGGAGGGGAGCGTGCCCGGCGCGCGCGCGCCACCGCGCCACGCCACCTCCCTCCCTGCCTGCCTGCCTCTCCCCTCCTCGTCTGGATGCCCCGGACGACGCCACGCAGCCACCCCGACCCCCTCGCACTCTCCCTCGCCCTCGTCCTCTCCTCTGTCTCTCTCTCTCTCACGGCCGAACACCACCGACGCCGCAGTTTGCCATAGCCATCGCCACCGGCCTCCCCTTGCCTCCCCGACACGCGCGGGAGCTCCGCCCCCTCGCCCTGAAGCTCCTCATCGAGCCACGCACCTCCGGACGGCCTCCATCGCCGCCATTGCCATCGTCTTCCTCCTCGGGCTCCGCCGTCCGCCGCCGTCGATTCGCCGTCATCAGGTCTCCCCCGACCCCGCTGTGCTGCTCTGCGTGATCGCCGTGAGCTTCTTCCCGTTTCCCCTACCTTCTTCCCTTCGTTTCCGCGCCGTAGCCCCGTTCCCCACCATGGCCGAAGCCATCGCCGCCGCAGCTCCTCGCCGTCGTGGCCACAGCCGCCGCAGGCCGCAGCCGAGCTCGCCGTTGCACTCAGTGCACTCTGGCGAGTCACGCGGACCCGCTCGCAGCCTCCCTAGTGCCTCGCAGCCCGTTCCCGAGCGAAGCCGAGCTCCGGCCGCCGCCGCGAGCTTTGCTCCGGCGAGCTCCGGCCTCCCCCGCTACTCCCACCTGTCCCACCAGATGCGCGAGAGCCCGGGCTACGCCCCGGTGCTCTCCGACGCCGCCCCCGTGGCCTGTTTCACGGACGCCACCGTGTCCA
The DNA here is from genome assembly GCF_018294505.1 of Triticum aestivum. Lineage (NCBI taxonomy): Eukaryota > Viridiplantae > Streptophyta > Magnoliopsida > Poales > Poaceae > Triticum > Triticum aestivum. Next base: position 233,578,041 of record NC_057804.1, on the reverse strand, counting down.
GAGGTCGCCGCCGATGACCTCGCCGGCCTAACGAGTGGGCCCCGTCGGCAGGTGGTTAGCTTAGTGCTAATCACTGTTAATTAACCCCCTGAGGCTGACATGTGGGCCCCGGTGCCCCCTAACCTTTTAATTAAGTTAATTAACCCCTATTTAACCCCCCTGTCACTGACGTGTGGGCCCCACACGTCAGGTTTGACCCGGACCAGCCCAGTTGACCGCTGACGTCGTGCTGACGTCATGCTGGCGCAATATATTTATTTCTGGATTTAAATTAAATCAGAAAATTCCAGAAATTGATTTAAACTTCAAAAATTCATAACAATTCAACCGTAGCTCAGATTAAAATAATTTATATATGAAAAATTATCAGAAAAATGCAATCTTTCCATCTGTACTAGTTTCATGCATGACAAACCAACTTATACATGATGAATATGAGAAAACAAATTATGGCATATGTAGGAGCTTAATTTGGAGATGCATTTGAACCTTTGGTTCAAATGGACTTCAAGCCAAATGATTACCAGTTGCATTAGCCCAAACAGCATCACATCTACATGCCATGTTCATGCATCATATTGTTGCATATGATTGTGTCTTGATTGCCGACACTGTTCCTTCTCGATAGGTCCTGCTCCGGAGTCTGTTCCAGAGTACCTGTCCGTGAAGCAGTGCCTCCTCTGTTGTTTTACCAGGCAAGCAAACCCCCTTGTTCATTTCGATAAAACCCTACTCTCTCGCTCCTGCTCTCAGTTATTGCATTAGGACAACAACGATTCATCTGCTACTTTGTGCTGCGGTAGTTGAACCCATTCCTCTGCATGACCTGTCATTGCCACAGTAAATAGTTGAAACCCACTAGCATGTGTAGGAGTTGATTGAAGCCACTGATGTGTTCCTACCATGCTATGCCTGCTATTGCTTAGAGTTGTGTCAGGTCTGATTCATTGGGAATGAATTGGAGTGTCACGATATGTTCTGATGCTGAGAGTTAAGTGTGTGAACATGATTTGGTAAAGGTAGCGGTGAGAGGCCATGTAGGAGTACATGGTGGGTTGTCTCACTGGAACCGTCCTTAAGCACCGAGTTCTATGTATGTTGTCTAATGACTCGATACTACCACACATTGGGCTTCGGGCGCTCCAAGCCCTCTCGACTTATTAACCGACTTGATCTCTGTCCAGGAGTCGCAACTAGTTTCTGGTGTTTGTAGGTAGTGCTATTTTTCTACCAGGTGGCACCCGGCAGGGTGGGCTTGGGACAGACTAGGCACACGTGGCACAGTGTACCGAGTGGCACCCGGTTGGTGGGCTTGGGAACCCTGCTCACATCGTTTGGGGCCGTGAGCGACACCCCGGCCGGATCTCCTTGCGGATGGAACCCGAATAGGCAATAAACCTGGGCTAGAGTCTTGTGTGGTTAGTCAGGTCGTGGCCGACACCCTCGCCAGGCTTTCGCTTGAAGGTTGCCGAGATACATGACGTGTACATGGCAGTAAGTGGCGAGAGCGTGTGTGAAGAAGTACACCCCTGCAGGGTTAACATGATCTATTCGAATAGCCGGGTCCGCGGTAATGGACTTCTTGGATGCTTACATGGTACATAGACAACTTGAAGTGGATACTCTAAAATGCTCAAGACATGTGTGAGTGCTATGGATAGCCTTCTCGTAGGGAGACGGGGATGAATCCATAGTAGTGTATTGTGTGGTGATTAGTGGACTCGTGTACGTTGTCTCACCTCAAGAGTTTCTGGTAGTCGTAGAACAGGATAGCCACGGAGTCAAAGCTGGCTTGCTGCAACTAAACCCCACATTACCTCTTGATACAGATGCATGTATGATAGGATCTGATGTAAGTCTTGCTGAGTACCTTTGTACTCATGTGGCCTTATTTATGTTTTTGCAGCGGAGACTTCGGTCTTACTAGGGTTCTCATGGACTTCGACTAGTAGCTAGTACCTCAGCTACGATCTTGATCGGATGTTGTAGATAGTCAGGCTTTCAGCCTTTTTCATTTATAGATGTCTGTACTCAAACATGTAATGCTTCCGCTTGTTGCTTGTATGCTCTGTATGTTGGGTTTTGTGACCCCTGTTTGCAATAAATGCTATGATGGCTCTTCTGAGCCTTTATCTATTTGAGTTGTTGAGTTATGCTGTGATGCCATGTTGTACAGCACATACTTGCATGTTATGCATACGTGTAATGTGTATTGCTATGTGTGGGATCTGACTATCTAGTTGTTTATCCTTAGTGGACTCTCTTACCGGGAAATGTCTCCTAGTGCTTCCACTGAGCCCTGGTAGCTTGCTACTGCTCCGGAACACTTAGGTTGGCCGGCATGTGTCCTTCTTCGATCCTGTGTCTGTCCCTTCGGGGAAATGTCACGCGATGAATACCGGAGTCCTGCTAGCCCGTTACAGCCCAGTTCACCGGAGTACTGTTAGCCCAGTGCTACAGCCTGGATTCACTCGCTGATGACCGACACGTTCGATGCTGGGTCATGGATGCCTGTCCCTGTAAGTTAATGCCACTTTGGGTTTACGACTAGCCATGTCAGCCCGGGCTCTTTATCATATGGATGCTAGCGACACCATCATATACGTGTGCCAAAAGGCGCAAACGGTCCCGGGCAAAAGTAAGGCGACACCCGTGGGGATACCGTGCGTGAGGCCGCAAAGTGATATGAGGTGTTACATGCTAGATCGATGTGGCATTGTGTCGGGGTCCTGACAGCGCTGGTATCAGAGCTTGACTGCATGTAGGATTACCAAGCAAACTGGTCGAAGTCGAGTCTAGAAATTCTTTAGTTATGTAAGGGAATTGATTGTGGGTGGGAACGTAAGGCTCTTTCTTTACTCCTTATACCTCATGACCTTCTGATCTGAGTCGTCCTATCTTTCCGACGGGATTAAGGAACTAGGCTTCTCTTCCGTCTATCAGGATCACGTGTTACTACTCCATAGTTCCATAGGATTGGTTGATCAGAGTCATACCCCAGTTTTGAGTATTTCCGGTGTAGTCTGTTTAGTATGATCTCAGAACCTTGAGTAATGCTGATGAGTATGTTATTGCCCCATTTTAGTAGGATGTCTCATTCTGAGCTTTTTACTGCCGTTATGCTGCCGGAATTTTCCTAGGAGTTCGAGAGATACTAATTCCTTGTCCTACATTCTACAGTCCATAGTTGATGCTGACTCCGTCCCTGGTTTCGTTTCTCAGGATGTCATCAAGTTCTATTGTTCGTAGCCGGAACCATGAGGATGGTAGGGATGAGGATCCTCCCGACCAGCCTTCGTTGACAGAGTTCATGCTAGAGATGGAGAGGAACAAGCGTGAGTCTAACCGTTTGTTGGCACATATCGAGGAGAACACTGCACATCAGTTCAAAGGGTCTGCTACCATTCATGATTTCATCCGCTTGCACCCACCCACCTTTCATCATCCCATCGAGCCACTCGATGCAGATGATTGGCTCCGTAGCATCACTCATAAGCTGCTTTCCGCGGGCGTAGCTGAAGATGACAAGGTCACTTATGCCACATACCACCTGGAAGGTCCCGCTAGTCTTTGGTGGCAGAACTATGAGACTTTGCTTCCAGCTGGCCAGATTCCTACCTGGAGGGATTTCACTGAGGCTTTTCGCGAGCATCACATTCCCCAGGCCCTCCTTGATCGCAAGAGAGAAGAGTTCTGTAGTCTCACCTAGAATAAGCTGGCTGTTGATGCTTACAGCCGAGAGTTTGAGAACCTCGCCCGCTATGCCACAGAAGAAGTGTCCACGGACGCCAAGAAGCAAGCTAGGTTCCGGAAGGGTCTCAACCCCAAGTTGCGTCGTGATCTCCACCTGCATCATTGTGATACATTCCAGGCCCTTGTGAACAAAGCCTTTAATACAGAGACAGCTCAGCTCACTTACGAGGAGTCTCGTAAGCACACCCATGATTTGGGATCTTCCTCTGGCTCTAGCTCCCAGAAACGCCGGATTTGGGTTCCAAACTCCGCTCTTCCTTCCGGATATGCACCGAGGCCATCCTATGTGGTGCCTTCCCCAGCTCAGTCGTATGTTCCACCCAGGCCTACTGGTAGACCGCTTGTCAGTGCGGGTCCACGTCTAACCTCAGGGACTTGCTTCACATGCGGGAAGCCAGGACACTATGCACGTGATTGCTCTCAGACTAGTTATGCTCCACCCCAGCCCGAGAAGATTGTTGGCTGTATTAAGCCATCACGCAAGATGATCAGTGTCAAGTCAGTTCCCACTGAACGTGGACGTGTGCATCACGTCTCAGCTAAAGACGCTCATGATGATCCAGATGTCGTTCTTGGTACACTCCTTGTCAATTGTCACCCAGCATCAGTTCTATTCGATACTGGAGCATCTCACTCCTTCATTTCTGAAGGCTATGCTCGTTTGCACGACATGTCATTTTGTGATATGCCAACTCCGCTAGTCATCCAAACTCCTGGATCCAAATGGCAAACCTCTAGTGTAATCCATGGTAACGAAATCCTTGTTGACAGACTTGTATTCCTTGCCTTACTTGTAGCCCTCAAGTCCTCAGATATTAACATCATCTTGGGTATGGACTGGATGAAAGCTCATCATGCCAAGATTGATTGTTACACCAGATCTGTTCAGCTTACACACCCATCTGGCAAGATAGTCACTATCTCCACTAGGGTTGCAAAGTGTCAGCTCTATTCTCTTAATGCCAGCCCTCTTCCAGACCTTGAAGATATCCCGGTAGTTCGTGACTTTCCAGATGTCTTTCCAGAGGAACTGCCAGGTGTTCCACCTGACAGAGATGTAGAGTTCGTCATAGATCTTATCCCAGGAACAGCTCCAATCTCCCGGAGACCTTACAAGATGGCACCCCTAGAACTAGCCGAGCTTAAGAAACAACTCGATGAGTCCTTGCAAAAGGGTTTCATCCGTCCTAGTTCTTCTCCTTGGGCTTGCCCCGTCCTCTTTGTTAAGAAGAAAGACGGTACGGACTGGATGGTTGTAGATTATCGTCCCGTTAATTTGGTCACGATAAAGAACAAGTATCCGCTCCCCAGGATCAACGACCTGTATGATCAGCTCGCTGGATCCTCAGTCTTCTCCAAGATGGATTTGAGGTTAGGATACCACCAAATTAAGATCAGATACGGGGACATTCCCAAGACAGCTTTTGTCACTCGTTATGGACAGTACGAGTACACCGTCATGTCCTTTGGTCTAACTAACGCTCCAGCTACATTCTCCCGCCTGATGAACTCGATCTTCATGGAGGACTTAGATAAGTTCGTCGTGGTTTACCTCGATGACATTCTTATTTACTCGAAGAACGAGGAAGAGCATGCCGAACATCTTAGACTTGTTTTAGAAAAACTCAGAGAGCACCGCCTTTATGCCAAGTTCTCCAAGTGTGAATTTTGGTTGCCAGAAGTGACCTACCTAGGCCATGTAATCTCTGGTAAGGGCATTGCTGTCAATCCCGAGAGAGTCAAGGCCGTTCTCGATTGGACTCCACCTGGAACAGTCAAACAAGTTAGGAGTTTCCTTGGGCTAGCCAGTTATTGTCGCCGCTTTGTTGAAAACTTCTCCAAAGTAGCCAAACCCCTCACGGAACTTCTCAAGAAAGATAAAAAGTTCGAGTGGTCCCCACAGTGTGAGTACAGTTTTCAGGAACTGAAAAGACGCCTGACTTCTGCTCCCATACTTGTGCCACCGGATTTCACTAAAGACTTTATTATCTACTGCGATGCCTCACGACAGGGACTAGGTTGCATTCTTATGCAGGATCGTCATGTGATTGCCTATGCATCTCGACAGTTGCATCCACATGAGGAGAATTATCCTACACATGATCTAGAGCTTGCAGCCGTAGTCTATGCACTCAAAACCTGGCGACATTACCTCCTTGGTAAACGTTGCGAGATCTACACCGATCACCAGAGTCTCAAGTATATCTTCACCCAACCGGATCTGAACCTTAGGCAAAGACGTTGGTTAGAGTTAATCACAGATTATGATCTAGGGATTACCTACACCCCAGGCAAAGCCAATGTCATGGCTGATGCGCTAAGCCGTAAATCCTATTGCAACAATCTCATGTTGCAGCAAGGCTAACCACTTCTCCATGAGGAATTCTGTAAGCTTAATCTTCACATAGCTCCTCGTGGATTTCTTTCTACTTTGGTGGCGAAACCTGATCTTGAGGATCGGATTATCGCTGCTCAAAAGCAAGACACAGGAATTTCTCGGATCAAGAGAAACATTAAGAAGGGAGTTGGTGGATGTTTCTCTATGGATGATCGTGGTGTTGTTTTCTTTGAGAATCGCTTGGTGGTTTCCAAGAATCAACATCTGCGACAATTGATTCTAAAGGAGGCGCATGAATCCCCTCTCACGATTCATCCCGGTAGTACTAAGATGTATCAGGACCTACGCCAGAGGTTCTGGTGGACTAGGATGAAGAGAGAAATCGCAGAGTTCATTGCTAAATGTGACGTTTGTCGTCGCGTTAAGGCAGAGCATCAGAGACCTGCTGGCACCCTTCAGCCTTTAGCTATTCCTGAATGGAAATGGGATAAAGTTGGTATGGACTTCATCACCGGCTTTCCCAGGACCAAGAGAGGGAATAATGCTATCTTCGTAGTCGTTGATCGTCTTTCCAAAGTGGCTCACTTCCTTCCTGTTCGAGAGAGTATCACTGCTAGTCAGCTTGCTGACTTATACATTTCTCGAATAGTGTCACTTCATGGTGTTCCACTACAGATCAATTCAGACCGTGGCAGTCTTTTCACTTCTCATTTCTGGGAGAGTTTCCAAACTGCCATGGGAACCCATCTTTCCTTCAGTACCGCTTTCCACCCTCAGTCGAGTGGTCAGGTGGAACGGGTCAATCAAATTCTCGAAGACATGCTCAGAGCTTGCGTTATCTCATTCGGTATGGATTGGGAGAAATGTCTTCCTTTCGCCGAGTTTGCTTATAACAATAGCTACCAATCCAGCCTCAAGAAAGCTCCTTTTGAGGTTCTCTATGGACGAAGATGTCGAACACCTTTGAACTGGTCAGAAACCGGTGAAAGACAATTCTTTGGACCGGATATGATCCAGGAGGCAGAAGAGCAAGTTCGCATCATTCGTGAGAATTTGAAAACAGCCCAGTCTCGTCAGAAAAGCCAGTACGATCGTCATCATAAGGATATGACTTATGAAATTGGCGACCAAGCTTACCTTCGGGTTACTCCTTTGAAGGGTACCCATCGTTTCGTTATCAAGGGCAAGTTGGCTCCTCGTTACATTGGTCCCTTTCGCATTCTCGCTAAACGAGGAGAGGTTGCCTACCAATTGGAACTACCCCCACATCTTTCTCGAGTTCATGATGTCTTCCACGTCTCTCAACTCAGGCGTTGCTTCTCGGATCCCATCCGCGGAGTGGACCACGAAACGCTTGATCTCCAAGATAACCTCACATACCGAGAGTACCCGGTTCGCATTCTTGATCAAGCCGAGCGTGTTACCCGACGTCAGAACATCAAGTTTCTCAAAGTTCAGTGGTCTCATCATTCCGAGAGAGAAGCTACGTGGGAGCGAGAAGATCGTCTTCGACTGGAGTACCCCACTTTCTTTCCGTCGACCCCTGAATCTCGAGACGAGATTCTTTCAAGTGGGGGCGAGTTGTCACATCCCTAGTCTGGTATGACTTAGACTAGCTAGCCATTTGTGCATCATATTTAAATTTCATTTAATTTGAAATGAGGATTGGTGGAACCCTCAGAATCATTTTTGAAAATGACCCAAATAAAAATTTCTCCTAAAGGGTCCAAGAAAATGCTCATGTTGCTCTCTGAAAATATTGGATAGAGATAAAAAATCAAAACAATATTTTTAGGAGCTCATGGATATTTATTTTGGCCATTTGGATTAATTCGATATATATTTGCATTGGAAATATATTGCTATATATATGAAATATGGTCCAAAAATTATGCCATTTATAAACGAGCTCTGGAATAATATATCTAGCTCCTGCAAAAATTGGCATAAGGTAATAAATTGATTTAGTATTTTATTAATTCAAAACAAATGTCAGAAAAAAATTAGAAAACAGAAATAAAGAAGGAGGACCTTACCTGGGGCTCCCCCCTGTGCAGCCCAGCCGCAGCAGGCCGGCTCAGCCAGCAGGCGGCCCAGCCCGCCCCCTCCTCTGTCGTCTTCGTCCTCGACAGAGGAAGGGGAGCGTGCCCGGCGCGCGCGCGCACCACCGCGCCACGCCACCTCCCTCCCTGCCTGCCTACCTCTCCCCTCCTCGTCTGGATGCCCCGGACGATGCCACGCAGCCACCCCAACCCCCTCGCACTCTCCCTCGCCCTCGTCCTCTCCTCTGTCTCTCTCTATCTCTCACGGCCGAACACCACCGACGCCGCCGTTCGCCATAGCCATCGCCACCGGCCTCCCCTTACCTCCCCGACACGCGCGGGAGCTCCGCCCCCTCGCCCTGAAGCTCCTCGTCGAGCCACGCACATCCGGACGGCCTCCATCGCCGCCATTGCCATCGTCTTCCTCCTCGGGCTCCGCCATCCGCCGCCGTCGATTCGCCGTCATCAGGTCTCCCCCGACCCCGCTGTGCTGCTCTGCGTGATCGCCGTGAGCTTCTTCCCGTTTCCCCTACCTTCTTCCCTTCGTTCCCGCGCCGTAGCCCCGTTCCCCACCATGGCCGAAGCCATCGCCGCTGCAGCTCCTCGCCGTCGTGGCCACAGCCGCCGCAGGCCGCAGCCGAGCTCGCCGTTGCACTCAGTGCACTCTGGCGAGTCACGCGGACCCGCTCGCAGCCTCCCTAGTGCCTCGCAGCCCATTCCCGAGCGAAGCCGAGCTCCGGCCGCCGCCGCGAGCTTTGCTCCGGCGAGCTCCGGCCTCCCCCGCTACTCCCACCTGTCCCACCAGATGCGCGAGAGCCCGGGCTACGCCCCGGTGCTCTCCGACGCCGCCCCCGTGGCCTGTTTTGCGGACGCCGCCGTGTCCAGAGGTCGCCGCCGACGACCTCGCCGGCCTGACGAGTGGGCCCCGTCGGCAGGTGGTTAGCTTAGTGCTAATCACTGTTAATTAACCCCCTGAGGCTGACATGTGGGCCCCGGTGCCCCCTAACCTTTTAATTAAGTTAATTAACCCCTGTTTAACCCCCCTGTCACTGACGTGTGGGTCCCACACGTCAGGTTTGACCCGGACCAGCCCAGTTGACCGCTGACGTCGTGCTGACGTCATGCTGGCGCAATATATTTATTTCTGGATTTAAATTAAATCAGAAAATTCCAGAAATTGATTTAAACTTCAAAAATTCATAACAATTCAACCGTAGCTCAGATTAAAATAATTTATATATGAAAAATTATCAGAAAAATGCAATCTTTCCATCTGTACTAGTTTCATGCATGACAAACCAACTTATACATGATGAATATGAGAAAACACATTATGGCATATGTAGGAGCTTAATTTGGAGATGCATTTGAACCTTTGGTTCAAATGGACTTCAAGCCAAATGATTACCAGTTGCATTAGCCCAAACAGCATCACATCTACATGCCATGTTCATGCATCATATTGTTGCATATGATTGTGTCTTGATTGCCGACACTGTTCCTTCTCGATAGGTCCTGCTCCGGAGTCTGTTCCAGAGTACCTGTCCGTGAAGCAGTGCCTCCTCTGTTGTTTTACCAGGCAAGCAAACCCCCTTGTTCATTTCGATAAAACCCTACTCTCTCGCTCCTGCTCTCAGTTATTGCATTAGGACAACAACGATTCATCTGCTACTTTGTGCTGCGGTAGTTGAACCCATTCCTCTGCATGACCTGTCATTGCCACAGTAAATAGTTGAAACCCACTAGCATGTGTAGGAGTTGATTGAAGCCACTGATGTGTTCCTACCATGCTATGCCTGCTATTGCTTAGAGTTATGTCAGGTCTGATTCATTGGGAATGAATTGGAGTGTCACGATATGTTCTGATGCTGAGAGTTAAGTGTGTGAACACGATTTGGTAAAGGTAGCGGTGAGAGGCCATGTAGGAGTACATGGTGGGTTGTCTCACTGGAACCGTCCTTAAGCACCGAGTTCTATGTATGTTGTCCAATGACTCGATACTACCACACATTGGGCTCCGGGCGCTCCAAGCCCTCTCGACTTATTAACCGACTTGATCTCTGTCCAGGAGTCGCAACTAGTTTCTGGTGTTTGTAGGTAGTGCTATTTTTCTACCAGGTGGCACCCGGCAGGGTGGGCTTGGGACAGACTAGGCACACGTGGCACGGTGTACCGAGTGGCACCCGGTTGGTGGGCTCGGGAACCCTGCTCACATCGTTTGGGGCCGTGAGCGACACCCCGGCCGGATCTCCTTGCGGATGGAACCCGAATAGGCGATAAACCTGGGCTAGAGTCTTGTGTGGTTAGTCAGGTCGTGGCCGACACCCTCGCCAGGCTTCCGCTTGAAGGTTGCCGAGATACATGACGTGTACATGGCGGTAAGTGGCGAGAGCGTGTGTGAAGAAGTACACCCCTGCAGGGTTAACATGATCTATTCGAATAGCCGGGTCCGCGGTAATGGACTTCTTGGATGCTTACATGGTACATAGACAACTTGAAGTGGATACTCTAAAATGCTCAAGACATGTGTGAGTGCTATGGATAGCCTTCTCGTAGGGAGACGGGGATGAATCCGTAGTAGTGTATTGTGTGGTGATTAGTGGACTCGTGTACGTTGTCTCACCTCAAGAGTTTCTGGTAGTCGTAGAACAGGATAGCCACGGAGTCAAAGCTGGCTTGCTGCAACTAAACCCCACATTACCTCTTGATACAGATGCATGTATGATAGGATCTGATGTATGTCTTGCTGAGTACCTTTGTACTCATGTGGCCTTATTTATGTTTTTGCAGCGGAGACTTCGGTCTTACTAGGGTTCTCATGGACTTCGACTAGTAGCTAGTACCTCAGCTACGATCTTGATCAGATGTTGTAGATAGTCAGGCTTTCAGCCTTTTTCATTTATAGATGTCTGTACTCAGACATGTAATGCTTCCGCTTGTTGCTTGTATGCTCTGTATGTTGGGTTTTGTGACCCCTGTTTGCAATAAATGCTATGATGGCTCTTCTGAGCCTTCATCTATTTGAGTTGTTGAGTTATGCTGTGATGCCATGTTGTACAACACATACTTGCATGTTATGCGTACGTGTAATGTGTATTGCTATGTGTGGGATCTGACTATCTAGTTGTTTATCCTTAGTAGACTCTCTTACCGGGAAATGTCTCCTAGTGCTTCCACTGAGCCCTAGTAGCTTGCTACTGCTCCGGAACACTTAGGTTGGCCGGCATGTGTCCTTCTTCGATCCTGTGGCTGTCCCTTCGGGGAAATGTCACGCGATGAATACCGGAGTCCTGCTAGCCCGCTACAGCCCGGTTCACCGGAGTCCTGTTAGCCTAGTGCTACAGCCTGGATTCACTCGCTGATGACCGACACGTTCAATGCTGGGTCATGGATGCCTGTCCCTGTAAGTTAATGTCACTTTGGGTTTATGACTAGCCATGTAAGCCCGGGCTCTTTATCATATGGATGCTAGCGACACCATCATATACGTGTGCCAAAAGGCACAAACGGTCCAGGGCAAAAGTAAGGCGACCCCCGTGGGGATACCGTGCGTGAGGCCGCAAAGTGATATGAGGTGTTACATGCTAGATCGATGTGGCATTGAGTCGGGGTCCTGACACTTCACTTTGAGAACCGGATGAATAGTATTTTGACCATCAAGTGTACCATAGTTGTACTACTACTACTAGTAGTAGGAACATGAGTACTCCAGTATTGTATAGCGGAAATAGGTCTCCTGTGCTAGCATGCCTGTTCAATTCATCGTTTAGGTATCATCCATATTGCGAGCAGAACCAAATTATCGTGCATGCCCAATCAATGCCCTGTTATGCATGCAGTGGTCATTCTGGTGCATCAAGGACGGCATGCAGATCGTTCCACACTTGAGAAGATGAAAAATGGAAAGGTAGAGCGCAGCAATGGAGGAAGAGAAGGCTGGCTAACGAGGCTAGGAGGGGATCGAGCAGGAAGTTAATGCTCCATGCCTAAAGGTTTTGGGAAAACCTGATTTTCATAAGGTGACTTACTCACCTAAACGGAGGGAGTATCCCTTAACCAGAGTGTCGGGGGAACTGATCCACGAAAACCTATGGGGCCGGCGGACCGGGCCCTTTCGGTTCGGCGGGGGGCGGAGATCGTATGAAGAGCAGATTGAGGCGAAACACACGAGCAGTTTACCCAGCTTCGGAGCTCTCCGGAGAGATAACACTCCTACTGCTGCTTGTCTGATTGTATTGAGTTCTTGCTCAGGAGCGCTGAGTGCTACAGTACACTCGAGCTGCTAACGAGACCGAGCGTGAGTGATTTTCTGGGTTCCAACCCCTTCTACGTTGCGCATGGGCCTCCTTTTATATGCTCAAGGGGTCACCGACAGGTGGCAACGCAAACGAGGGTAAAAATGGAAAAGGAGTTGCGGTTGGTACAGCCACCTGCATAGTGTATCCTACCTAACCCTAACGGCAGTGGACAAAGGCATTAAATGCCCGTCTGCGTCGCCCAAACAGTGCAAAAAAGGGACCGTCAGGGACGCCACCGCTCATCACGATGGCGATCTTGTCAGCATCGCATGCCACCGCGCACCGCTGGCTGCACAGCCTCTCGCCACGCGTGCCTGGAAAGGACCCCAGGGCGACACGTTGGTGGATGTGCTGGAACGTTGGTACAGAGTGGCCGCTTGCCGCGGCAAGCGCCTTGCCACGGTTGTTGTCTTGCCGCGCCCGGAAGCTTGTCGCTCACCGGGCCTTGCCGGGACGCGCGGCGAGTCGCGGCAAGTTCCTTGTGATGTCTTGATTGGCCTTCCCGGCAAGCTCCTCTTGCTGGGGCCTTGTCTCCTTGGTTTAAATACTTTGTTCTTGAATGGCTCCAAAGGAACCACGGAGGACCTTGGCGGTCACCCGGCAAGCCTTGCCGCGGGGCGCTGCAACTACCCGTGCACAAGTTAGGGATACTAGGGCACCCCTACTCTAGTACACCGATAGGAGCCCCCGGGCCTGGGCCACACACGGTGCCGAGCGCTGTTGGGCCAGGCCCAAAACAGGGCACGGGCACACGCGGCCTGGGTTACGACGAATCTTGCTCCGTATCCACCGCGCCATCCCTGAACGGCACGCGTTGAATGCGGCGTGGTGGGAGAGATCGTGGGTGGTTTCTTTATTCGGAAGGGCGAAACGTCCGCCCCCCTCTTTATAAGCAGGGGAAACAGGAGCAGTTTGCCCATTTCACTGGTTGTTACTCCATTCTCGAAAATTTCCGCCGCTCCCCCTTTCTTCTCAAAGCAGAAAGAGAGCAGCGCTCCGCCCCCCATTGCCACCGGCACCACCAACGCCGTCGATCTCCCCCGCCACCTCCGCCATGGCTCCGAAAGCCGACAAGGGGAAGGGCGTGAAGTCGGCCGAGGCATAGCGACTCGCGGCGCTGCGAAAGGAGCGGGCCATCTTCCCCCCTCAGCTTGACGCGAAGGAGCTGAGGGATTACTACTACCTCTTCTGGTCGATGGAGACGCGAGCGCATCCGCGCACGAGGGTACTCCCGGCCATCGCTTCGAGACTGGCTCCAAACGGGTATCCCTTCTTTCCGCTGTTCTTCTACTGCGGGCTCTGCCCGCCCTACTCTGAATTTTTCTGTGACATCATGAACACCTACGGGTTCCGCCTCCTTGACTTCACCCCCAATGCTGTCCTGACCATGGCAGTTTTCGCACATCTGTGCAAAAACTTTGTCGGAGTCCATCCAAACGTAGCCCTCTTCCGCCACTTCTTCATGCCTCGAGTAGAGAGAGGAGAGCCCCTTGCCGGCGGAATCGCTTGGATCTCGAGGACTGGCAAGAAGGATGCTTATCTGGAGGGAGAGCTCCGCAGCAAATGGGAAGAATGGAGAGCAGAGTGGTGCTGGATTGTCGAGGAGAACCCGCAGCCATTTACCGCCCTGCGCCAAGCCCTAGTAGTGCGCGGCAACGATTGGAGCAACGTGGCCCCGGAGGACGATAGGCTGAAGATTGCCCTCACCCGTATCCTTCGCCTCAGGCTTGCCGGGCTCACTGTAGGCGCAGTTGGCGCAGATTTCCTTCCTCGCCGCATCGCCCCCCTGCAAGAGAGGGGGAGACCTGCCTGGGAGTTCCAGAACTCGGCGGATATCATGAGGCTGCGCCCAGGCCTCAATTTCAACTTCACGGTTCTGGAGCTGGACGCGATGCTCCTGGAGCTGTTCAAGCGCGATCCCCAACATCCGTTCATTCTGCCGCGGGATGTCATTCCGCTGTGCAACAATTCTTCGCTTGACCGCATCCGTGCAATGATGCCGTTGTGCGATTCTCACGTAATCGCTCCAACTTGGCAAGAGCCGGCAGACGCCATCGTGCAGGAGTTCTTCGACGGCTTGGTAGAAGTGCCGGTCCGCGCCGATGAGCAGAAGAGCCTCACCCGCGACACCACCGATGATGAGATGCAGCGCATCGCCACCAGGCTGGAAGAGGCGGCAGCAGCCGCTGCCGCGGGCGTATTTGGATTCACCGTGGAGGAGGCAGAGGCAGCAGAGGCGGCAAGCCTTGCCGAGTGAGAGGAGTTCGCCGGTGAGGAAGAGCTTGCCGGGCCTGAAGCTGAACCGAGCGAGCCCAGCGAGGGAGAGCCTATCGGACCCGAACCTTCGGACAGCTTGCCGCAGGCGGAGCCCCCGGCCCCGCCAAGTAGGCGTCTCCGCAAGGCCTCGGACGTAGCGGGGCGGCAGACGGGTCAACAGCCGCTGAGCCACGCGACACGCTCTACCGCGGCAAGCACCGTTGCCGCGGGAGCACCTCACGCCGCTGCGGCAACCGGAGCGGGGTCTTCCCGGCCCACCGCCACTGCTCCTGCCAAGCGGGCGAGGGAGCCTACTCCTCCGTCTCGTCGCACCGGAGGTGAGCCAGACTTCGATCTCTCCGCGCTCAGCTCCGACGAGGAAGAAGAAGAGTAAGATTCCTTGCTGTCCTTGTAGTCCTTCAATTCTTGCTGTCTTGTCTTGTGTCTGATTTGCTTTACTCTGAACATGTTCCTTTTCAGGACTCTGGCCCAAAGAGCGGCGAAGAGAGCCAAGGCCCCGGTGATTGTCATCGAGGACGACCCCACCACGACGGCAGAGGACATGTCCGAGACCACCTTGTCGGACTCGGCAACCATTCCTCAAAGCAGCCCCCAGCGCAGCCCCTCACGTAAGTATATGGTTTACTTCATGCTGTCAGGCGCGCATGGGTGCTCTTCTTTTGCTGATATATGTCTGTTGGTTCGTGTAGGAGCAGAGCAGCCTCACCAGGAGGGCCCGGAGGCCGCCCCCGAAGTGCCATCTGCTTCTACTACACCGCCAAGGGAGGATTCCCTGGTAAGGGAGCGTTCTCTGGCAAGGGAGAATTCTCTGGCAAGGGGCAGTTCTCCGGCAAGGGACAGTGCCAGTGATCCTCTAGTGGACGAGACCACGACTGCAGATCCTAGCACAGGTAACCCTTTTGCCTGAAAACTTCCCCTGGGTTCTTCTTCTTCTGATTTTCTTTTTGAGTGTTTGCTTGACCCTTCTCCCCTCTTCGGTCGTCAGATCCACCTGCCACGGAGCCAATGGAAACCGAGGCCGCCAGTGAGGAGAATGCGCGTGGCAAGAACGACGACGCCGCCGCCACCGAAGAAGAGGCCGGTGCTGATGATCCCGCCGGCGAAGAGGCCGCCAAGGCTGAGGGATCCGGCGATCGCACTAACGGCCCCGAGGCCACAGGAGCGCCAGGCGCTACGCCGATCGCCGATCCCTCCACCGATGCTGCAGCGCCAGGCTCCAAAGAGCCCTAGTCCGGCGCCTACTTGAAGGCCGGCGATGGCGTCTTCATCAAGCTCCCCTGGGCGTCGAGCTCCAGGGCGCCGGTCGAAGGAGAAACTTTTGACGAAGAGGTGCTCGCCTCCGCTGGGCTGGCGCTGGTCGACGCGCCAAGCAGCAGCAGCGACTAGCCTGAGGAGGAGCGGCTACTGCGGAAGCTGCTGTCGCTCTATCGCGCCTGCCAAGCTAAGCTGGCGTCCTGAGAAGCACTTGTCGCGAAGGCAAGGGTGGATATCGAGAAGCGCGCGGAGGAGCTCCGGGGTCTTAGGCAGAAACTCTCCGGTCCCTGGCAGAGGAGCGGGAGAAACTTCTCGAGGAGCGGAAAGCCTTCCTCCTCGAGAAGGCTGAAGTTGAAGAGAAGCAATGGCTTGTCGCTGAAAACCTATTTGTGCAGGAAGGAGAGTTGGCGCAGCGCAAGGTGAACCTTGACAGCCACGAGGAGGAGCTTGCCGCTCGCGAGCAAGCAATTGGCGGGGCTCTCAAGGAAGCAAAGGATGCCGCTGCAGCTGCCGAGGCCGCCAAGAAGGAGCTAGAGACGAAGGTAGCGCATTGGAGGCTGATCTCAGGGCGAGCGGCGAGGAGCTTGCCGCTCTCAAGCGTGAGCGCGAGAAGGATGATGCCGCTCATGGTGAACTGCAGGGCCTTCTCGCAGAGAGGAGCAAGGAACTCAGCGCCGCCAAGGACTCCAATGCGGACCTCGAGTTGAAGCTGGCCACTTTGACTCAGACGCTGGACGGTGCCAGGGAGCGGGAGGTGGCCTTGTCGGAGAAGATCAAGGCCGACGAGGCGCTGCTGGCGAATACTGCTGCTGCCCACGACGCCTTCAGGGAGACTGTGGAGCACTGGACAGAGGGTCTTGTGGATCTTGCCGCCGCCATTGACGGGGAGCTAGCGCAGCTGGGGATGGAGGATCTCGGGTACTCCTCCGACGAGCACCTCCAACCCAGCGCCAAGCTTAGCTTGTTCTTCAAAGGCGTGGCGACGGCCCTCCAGCGACTCCGGGAGAAGATCCCAAAGCAGCTGGCCGACGAGTCGCGCAAGATCTGCGCAGGAGCTCTCCAGAAGGTGCTGATGAAGGTGGCCTTCCGCAACCCAGGCCTCAACTTCACCAACGTCCTCAAGTCCTTGCCGCCGGATGCTGATCTAGAAGCGCTCAAGGCCCTTGTCGCGCACATTGTGGACAAGGTGAGCAGAATCAAGAGGGTTGAGGGCGATCGCGTAGATTAGGCCGCCCATTTTCTCTTTCTCCTTGTCGCTGCTAGTCATGTCATGAGAACAATCTGTTAGAGCTGCGACAAGCTATCTTGTAATATAACTCTATTTTGGGTAGAGATTTGCTATGTTATTTCCTTTACTTGATTCCTTCCTTTGTATGTTTCTGCCCTATGCTTTTAGGGAACTTGCCGGTGCAGGCACCTTAGCCGCGAGCGCTGAGTGCAGAACGTCAGCAGCCTGCTGGCGGTGCCGCTACCGACAAGAAACCTTGTCGCAACTAGTCGCAGCTCACTTAAATTGTTGAGCGGACTCGAAACATAGTAAGGGCGCAACTAGCTACGAGTTGGTTCCTCCGCGCATAGGTTTTCCATACAAAGCACGGTCGTTCGAGGAAGATAACTTAAAAATTTAAAAACTGATTGCTCAAACTTTGGCAACTTAGCTCTTTTTTTGTCGTTTGCTTCCCGACAAGGCGAGAACTTGCTTGAACGAAGATGCCTGGTCCATACCATTATCTTCTCCTTTCCCCCCGGCAAACTTGTGTGCGAGGGAACCTTCTTTTCCTTTTTGAGAAAAAGAAAGAAGAGAAAATAAAGATATGGAGCCTTACGGCTCGTTATTGCTTACCGGGGGTAGATGCTGCACAAAGTGTCAGATAACGCATGCAAATATAAAGTAGAAAGCATGAAATTGACAAGATGTGCGGAGCACATGAGCTTTACTTATGCACGGGATCTGCGCCCGGCTTTGTACAAAGGATTACATGCAACATCGGCAAGACTTGTACAAAAGGTGGTTGCTAGAATGGGTTCCGGCAACCGCGCCCTACGGGTAAAACTTACGAAGATGCTCGATGTTCTAGGAGTTGCTCACCGGAGCGCCATCTTCGGTCTCAAGGCAGACAGCGCCATGCCTAGTGACTCGTTTCACCCTGTAAGGGCCTTCCCACTTTGGTGTCAACTTGTTGGAATTCTTGGCGGACTGAATGCGCCGAAGAACAAGGTCGCCTTCCTTGAAACTTCTGGCATTAACTTTGTGGCTATGGTAGCGGTGCAAAGCTTGCTGGTATCGAGCAGCTCATACAGCAGCCTGAGGACGGTCCTCCTCAAGGAGCAGCGTGTCATCTTGTCGCAGCTACTCTTGCTCGAGCTCATCATAAGCGAGCACTCGAGGCGACCCGTATATGAGTTCCGTGGGGAGAACTGCCTCTGCTCCATAGATTAGAGCCAAAGGTGTCTGGCCAGTGGCTCGATTTGGCGTCATTCTGATCGACCAAAGAACCACCGGCAGCTCCTCGATCCAGTTCTTTCCGCACTTGTGCAGCCTGTCGAAAGTTCTGGTCTTGAGCCCACGCAGCACTTCAGCATTTGCCCTCTCCGCTTGACCGTTGCTTCTTGGATGAGCAACAGAAGCGAAGCAGACCTTGGCGCCAAGATCTTGGACGTACTGCATGAAGGTGTGGCTCGTGAATTGCGTGTCGTTGTCGGTGATGATCCTGTTAGGGATCCCGAAACGGCAAACAATCGACCTGAAGAACTTGACTGCTGACTGTGCTGTCACCTTCCTCACTGCTTCCACTTCTGGCCACTTTGTGAACTTGTCGATTGCAACGTACAAGTACTCAAAGCCCCCGATAGCTCAGGGAAAGGGGCCGAGGATGTCGAGCCCCCAGACCGAAAATGGCCAGGATAAAGGGATCGTCTGGAGAGCTTGAGCTGGCTGGTGTATCTGCTTGGAATGGAACTGGCACGCTTCACACTTGGTTACTTGTGCAGTTGCATCCTGGAGGGCTGTCGGCCAAAAGAAACCTTGCCGGAATGCTTTGCCGGCAAGTGCTCTTGCACCAATGTGGTGGCCACATATGCCTCCATGTATCTCTGCCAACAGCTTTTGTCCGTCTTCCCGGTGAATACACTTCAATTTCACACCGCTGAGTCTTCTTTTGTACAGTGTGTTGTCGACAAACTGGTACATACTTGACTGCCGGGCTACTCTTTCCGCTTCTTCTTGCTCTTCGGGAAGTTCTCCTGTCTGAAGGAAATGGACAATCTATTGTGCCCATGCTGGAGCTTGCGGCTCGACAACTAGGACTAAAGGCACATCTGCTGCCGCGGGAACATCCGCTTCTACGGCGACAACTTGTGGCCCTGCCGGAGCTTGATGTTCCTCGGCAAGCTTGCCGGAGCAAAACTTGTCGGGAGCGTCTGCTTCAACGGAACAAGCACTAAGGCTTGCCGGAGCAGACTGCTCCTCAGCATCCTTGGTGTTGATGTTAGGGACCTTCTTGGCGGCGGCTTCGGGGAGCTCTGCCGGAAAATAGTCACCAGAAATCAACTTCCTTTTCTTGCTCTGTCCAGTTGATGGCGTTACGGATGGTTGAGTCATCTTGAGCACAAGATCACTGGTTCCACAGGTAACTTAAGCGCGGTGCACTTCGACAGGCCATCAGCAATGTCGTTCTGAGCTCTCGGAACATGCTCCATCTGTAGGCCGTCAAAGTGCTCTTCTAGCTTTCTCACTTCATCAACATAAGCTTCCATCAACGGACTCTGATAATTCTTGTTCACTTGGCGCACGACAAGCTGTGAGTCACCCCTGACAATGAGCCTCTTAATCCCAAGGTCTGATGCGATCCTGAGACCGGCAAGCAAACCTTCATACTCTGCAGTATTGTTCGTTGCTTGCTCCTTGGGAAAGTGCATCTGGACTACGTACTTGAGGTGCTCTCCGGTGGGTGCAACAAGTAGCACGCCCGCACCGGCGCCTTGTAGCGAGAAGGCACTGTCAAAGTACATCAGCCACTCTTTGCTTGCTTCCTTGACGGGGATGCTCGTCTCTGGAATTTCTTCATCTTGCGTGGGCGTCCATTCTGCTATGAATTCTGCCAATGCTCTGCTTTGGATAGTTGAAGTGCTCTCAAACTTGAGGCCAAAGCTTGACAGTTCCAGTGCCCACTCGACAATCCTTCCTGTCGCTTCTGGATTTTGCAATATCCTCTTCAGCGGAAAACGAGTGACGACTGTGATCTCATGTGCTTGGAAGTAATGGCGCAGCTTTCTCGAGGCCATGAGGAGGCTGAAAAGCAATTTCTGCACACCAGAGTACCTTGACCTAGCCCCCTACAGAAGGGAACTGACAAAGTAAACTGGGCGCTGCACCATTCTCTTCTGCATCTTCTCATGCTCCTGTGCAGATCCATCCTTGTCGGGACTAGAGCTTGCTGGTGAAGTCCCTTGCTTGTCGCTGGATGTATCTGCCGTGGTTGCTGGCTCATCATCCGCCTCCCTCTCCACTGCTAACGCAGCACTAACCACTTGATTGGTTGCCGCTATGTACAGCAGCAACTTCTCTTGTGGTTTAGGTGCGACAAGTGTTAGAGTAGAGGACAGGTATCTCTTTAAGTCCTGCAGCGCAGCCTCCGCTTCTGGAGTCCATTTCATTGGACCCGCCTTTCTCAATATTTTGAAAAATGGCAGGGCGCGCTCAGCAGACCTAGAGATAAACCTGCTGAGAGCAGCTACGCAACCGGCAAGTCTTCATACATCCTTGACGCGCTTCGGTGCTTCAATCTGCTCAATGGCCTTGATCTTATCGGGATTGGCCTCAATTCCGCGTTGAGACACAAAGAACCCGAGAAGCTTGCCGGAGGGGACTCCAAACACGCACTTCTCGGGGTTAAGCTTGAGGTTGATCTTGCGCAGATTTGCAAAGGTATTGTCTAAATCTTGAATCAGAGTCGCCCTGTCCTTGCACTTGACCACTATGTCATCCTTGTAGGCTTCCACATTTCTGTGCATCTGTGGCTCAAAAGCGTGATGGACTACTCTTGCGAATGTTGAACCAGCATTCTTTAAGCCGAATGGTGTCCGTACGAAACAGTATGTGCCACACGGGGTGATGAATGCGGTCTTCTCCTCATCCTCTTCTGCCATGAAGATCTGATGGTATCCTGAGTATGCATCAAGAAATGAAAGCAAGTCACATCCGGCCGTGGAGCCAACAATCTGGTCGATGCGTGGCAAGGGAAATGGGTCTTTGGGACAAGCTTTATTAACATCGGTAAAGTCGATACAAAGCCTCCATTTCCTGTTTGCCTTACGCACGACTACAGGATTGGCCAACCACATAGGATGGAGCACTCCTCTGACAAGGCCTGCTGCTTCCAATTTCTTGATCTCTTCTGCAATGAATTCTTGGCGCTCCACTGCCTATTTCCTGACTTTCTGCTTGACGGGTCGCGCATGAGGACAGACGGCAAGATGGTGCTCGATTACTTTCCTGGGAACACCGGGGTTGTCAGACAGTTGCCATGAAAACACGTCGACGTTCGCCCGCAGGAAAGAAACGAGCGCGCTTTCCTATTTAGGGTCGAGGGTGGCACTGATGGTGAAGGTACCACCAGTGCCGTCCTCCTTGGCGGACACCTTCTTGGTCTCTGGTGGAGCCGCCATTGTCTTCTTACACTTGCCGGTGGAGCTCGATGGTGTGTCCTCGACGGTAGCGCAGCACTCTGAAGAGGTGCGCTAGCCGGAGTGGGCATCAGAACTCTTGCCGGACTTGGTCTTCTTCTTTGCCCCGGGAGCTTCAATGGCAATTGATCTGCGATCAGCTGCGGCTGCTGCTTCCCAGTAGATCTTGTCGGCGCAGATAAGAGCATCCTTCTTGTCGCCAGGGACAGAGATGACACTTATCGGGCCTGGCATCTTCAGTACGTTGTATGCATAGTGAGAGGCTGCCATGAATTTGGCAAGTGCTGGACGGCCGAGTATCCCATTGTAAGGTAATGGAAAATCAGCTACGTCAAAAGTGACCCTCTCAGTCCTGAAGTTCAACTTGCTGCCAAATGTCATCGGCAACGTGATCTTTCCCTTCGGCCTGCTCCTTCCCGGGTTGATTCCTTGGAATGTGTCGGTCTCTTCGAGCTCGCTATCAGGGATCTGGAGTTTCTGGAGCACCGCGGAAGAGATCAGGTTCAAGCCGGCCCGCCCGTCAACTAGCATCTTAGTGACCTTGAGGTTGCGGATAGTTGGTGAAACCAACATCGGCAAGCACTCGACCGCAGTTATGCGATCAGGGTGGTCCTCAATATCAAAGATGATAGGCGTGCTGGACCATTTTTAGAGGCTTGTGTGACTCGATGGGTGGTTCTACCGCATTGACTTCCCGCACCCATTGCTTGAGCTGGTGATGTGAAGTATGCAGAGAAGCACCGCTGTCAACGCATAGGTCCTCTGTGGCTTTCAGGAACTCCTGCTCGTCGGTCTCGTCATCATCCATATCTTCATCATCGTCGTCATCTTCATCCTTGTCGCGGCCGCGGGGAGGTCTATCTCCTTGCCACTGCTTAGCCTTGCCGCGGCGTCCTCCTCGGCCGGGACGTTTCTTGATGGCTCCTCCAGCACCTTCCTGGGCTTTCTCCTTGTCGCGTCGCTCGTATTCAGCCTTTTGCTGTTCAACAAGCTGCTCGACCTTCTTGCAGCTCTGGAGGTCATGGCCCTTGGTGCGGTGGATCTTGCAGTATTGCTTGTTGGTGCCATCCTGCTTGTCGGCGACTGCCACAGCTGCGGCAACCTCCTTGCCGGAGCTACCAGCTTTGGCTTTCTTGCCGGACTGCTCAACGACTAGCACCTCTTTGTCTTTCTTCTGTCTGTTGTTCCGCCGCTGGTTTTTCTTTGCCGGGGCAGTCTCCTCACTATCAGATCCTCCTACTCCCGTATTCTCTCCGGGGAGTTTCCTCCCTTCCTCAGCACGTGCACACTTGTCAGCCAGGGCATATAGCTCACTGACGTCTCTGATCTTGCACATCGCCATCTCCTCCCGCATCCTGCGGTTCCGCATGTTCTGATGGAACGCGCTGATTACCGCGGTAGGGTGGACATCTGGGATGTTGTGCTGTACACGGCTGAATCTCTGAACGTACTTGCGCAGGGGCTCTCCTTCCTTCTGGGCGAGAAGATGAAGGTCGCTCTCTTGGCCATGAGGCTTGTGGCCGCCTGTAAAGGCGCCGACAAACTAATGGCACAGGTCAGCCCAGGAGGATATGGAGTTGTCCGGCAAGTGCATGAGCCAGGATCTGACATTGGGCTTGAGCACCAGCGGGAAGTAGTTGGCAAGGATTTTGTCGTCCCGCCACCCAGCAGCTTGCACCGCGATGGTGTAGATGTTGAGGAACTCCGACGGATGCGACTTGCTGTCGTACTTCTCTGGTACATCTGGCTTGAAATTCTTCGTGCTGGGCCACTGGACTTGCCGCAGCTCACGAGTGAACGCAGGGCAACCTACCGCGTACGGCAAGTCGCCTGGTTCCCCTGGTGCATGCATGTCAACAGAGGGCCCAGCGCGCTTGTCGGATTGATGTCGCGCTTCTCTTTGGCGCTCGATGCGAGTACGAGCATCTCCTTGCTGTCGTTCGTGAAGAACTT
Organism: Triticum aestivum; assembly: GCF_018294505.1. NCBI lineage: Eukaryota > Viridiplantae > Streptophyta > Magnoliopsida > Poales > Poaceae > Triticum > Triticum aestivum. The sequence goes on along the minus strand of NC_057804.1, from coordinate 233,554,441 downwards.
GGCGCTGATCGCGACGGGCTCATGGATCTGATGATGCGGTGGAGTCACTGTCGAGGTGGACCCGACGAGTCGGCGATCTTGGCCTTCGGGGTGGAGAGTGCATGGTGGTTGCACCCCCACCGGTTTCATCGCCACCGGCTCGTGCCTGGCAGTCCTGCCGCGGCCGCGATGCACTTGGCTGCCGCGGAGTGTCGCTGTTGGCAAAGCCGATGAGACTCTGAATGGTGGCCCTCCATTGGTCAATCTTGTCTTCCGCTGGAGGGTAATCCAGGAGCAGTTGAGCTCGCGCCAAAGCTTCTGCTGGAGTGGTGGGTGGCAGTGGCGAACGGTGCGAGGAGCGGGATATGCTCGGACTTCTAACTATGTTAGAAGGAGCAGTATCCCGTCCAGGCGACTGTGTCTCGCTCGTGTCAGCATGTTGGCGTTTATGCTGGTCTTGAGCACCCCGAGATCCACCAGCTCGATCTTGGACCAACAAACGTATGGTACTGCGAGTACCATGACGCTGTCGGTCCTGCGCCTCCTGAGATGGGCGCGGAACGTGTACGGACGCCGAGGTCTGCGCATCCTTGTCCTTGAACCTGGCAGCGTCGTGAGCTTCCTCGTTGACGTCCGTTCTTCCGCCGGCGTCTACTCCACCACCCGTTTGCTCCGGTGGTGGTGGAAGTGACGTGGACGGAGCAGCTGCTGCCGAAGTTTTCTTCTTCGGTGGCATGTCGATGGAGAAAATGAAGGTCTAGCTCGTGTGAACGCCGGATCAGGTTCACACAACCTCGACGCCCCCTACCTGGCATGCCAAAGATGTCGGGGGAACTGATCCACGAACACCTATGGGGCCGGTGGACCGGGCACCTTTCAGTTCGACGGGGGGCGGAGATCGCACGAAGAGCAGATTGAGGCGAAACACACGAGCAGTTTACCCAGCTTCGGAGCTCTCCGGAGAGATAACACTCCTACTGCTGCTTGTCTAATTGTATTGAGTTCTTTCTCAGGAGCGCTGAGTGCTACAGTACACTCGAGCTGCTAACGAGACCGAGCGTGAGTGATTTTCTAGGTTCCAACCCCTTCTACGTTGCGCATGGGCCTCCTTTTATACGCTCAAGGGGTCACTGACAGGTGGCAACGCAGACGAGGGTAAAAATCGAAAAGGAGTTGCGGTTGGTACAGCTACCTGCATAGTGTATCCTACCTAACCCTGACAGTAGGGGACAAAGGCATTAAATGCCCGTCTGCGTCGCCCAAACAGTGCAAAAAAGGGACCGTCAGGGACGCCACCGCTCGCCATGATGGCGATCTTGTCAGCGTTGCATGCCACCGCGCACCGCTGGCTGCACAGCCTCTCGCCACGCGTGCCTGGAAAGGCCCCCAGGGCGACACGTTGGTGGATGTGCTGGAACGTGGGTACAGAGTGGCCGCTTGCCGCGGCAAGCGCCTTGCCGCGGTTGTTGTCTTGCCGTGCCCGGAAGCTTGTCGCTCACCGGGCCTTGCAGGGACGCGCGGCGCGTCGCGGCAAGTTCCTTGTGATGTCTTGATTGGCCTTCTCGGCAAGCTCCTCTTGCCGGGGCCTTGTCTCCTTGGTTTAAATACTTTGTTCTTGAATGGCTCCAAAGGAACCACGGAGGACCTTGGCGGTCAGCCGGCAAGCCTTGCCGCGGGGCGTTGCAACTGCCCGTGCACAAGTTAGGGATACTAGGGTACCCCTACTCTAGTACACTGACACAGAGAATGTTGTGTCTCCCACTCACGCACAAATATCCATCTGAACCAGCTACGACACATTTTTCTATCTGTTTGCATAGGTCCCACCTATCAGGAAGGATGGGCACGTACACGAACAGGTAGGACTCATCAGTCTAACCGCATAGCCTTTTCGTTTAGTCTACCTACCGTCTAATCAACTGCCTGCACGCCACTTCTCCCTTTTACTTCTCCATCGGGAACCGATTTTCCTCGGGTTCTTCACCTCCCCTTCGTCTTCATTTCAATCCAAACCCCACTACGTTCACATTGTTTTAACCTCTTTAAATAATCATCTACTACTTCAGTTAGACTAGCCATCTAATCCTAATTCTCCAAACCATAGCCCTCCATTCCAGAGGTTCCAAACGGCGAAAGAGATAGAGATCCAGGTTTTTAGTGTCCAACATGTCCTTGTCGAAGGCTCGATGAGCATAGTTGCCACCGTCACCGTCCATCCAAGGGTTGTTCGGCAGTGGATCAACAATGTATCCAACTCCCTCGAAAAGGTAGAGACGAGGGTCATCAGTCTCGACGCAGAGTACAAGGAGCGCGCCCCTGGGAAGATCCAACGCGCCGCCGTCCTTCAGCTGTGCCTCAAAGATGATGTTTTGGTGTACCACATCATACACTCACCCTCCATACCAGGTGAGCTTCACGATTTCTTGTCTCGAGAAGACGTATACTTCCGTGGGGCAGCCATCGAAGGGGACAAATAGAAGATGGAGCCATACAACCTTGATTTGAAAAGCATCATTGACCTAGAAACCATAATCAAAATTCTTGTAGAAGATTGTGATAAACAGACACCATCCCTATTTGACGTAGAAAATTTTGTGCTCGGTACAAATCTTCAGAAGGGTGATGAGACGGTGGCATTAAGGTCGTCTAGATAGGAGAATTATCCCTTGACATACGAGCGGATAAAACATGCTGCCCTAGATGTCCGTGTGAGTTTCAAGATAGCTGCAAGGTCCAAAGAGCTTGTTGCGAAGCCATCTCCCACAGAAAATGAGAACAAGAAGAAGAAGAATAAGAAGAAGAAGAAGAAGAAGAAGAAGAAGAAGAAGCGGAAGAAGAAGAAGACGGAGAAGAAGAAGAAGAAGAAGAAGAAGAAGAAGAAGAAGAAGAAGAAGAAGAAGAAGAAGAAGAAGAAGAAGAAGAAGAAGAAAAGGCCGCACCAACAGGAGGGCATTATGGATGGATGAACTATTTCCTCTCTTGTAAAAAAATTATTCCCTCTTGGTGTATATTGATATAGATGGACTATTTTGATGGTGTGCATGTCTTTGGAACAGAGTAGTAGCGTGGGTCCGCTTGACTATAAGGAACTATTTATCCGCATATATAGCTTTCTCTGCAACTCCTTCCGGTGATCGGTATGTAGTGCATGTGTCCGTAGACATGACAACTTGTCCATGGAAGTTCAACTACGGCGACCGTCGCGTTTCATATCACGATTCCTAGGACACCTCTCCAACCCGCAGCACCACGTCCCCCAATGTGCGCCTCACCCCTCTCGCCCCTCTCCCTTTGTGTGCATGACATGTGGGCCACCTAAAATGTGGCAAGCATCAAGTTTCTACCACATCTACACGCGATTCCCATGACACCGCTCGAACCCATGACACCACATGTTCCCCGACCTGCGGCTCACCCCTCTTGGCCCCACTGCCCCTCTGCCTTCAGGAGCATTACATGTGGACCAGTCACCTATCAGGTCTACATGTTGTTCACTCAAAGGTAGTTGTAGTAAGGTGCTGAAGCTCAGTCCCGATGGCCCTGAGAGGGAAATTTAACTCCTGTTCCAGGGCTTGTGGTGCTACCGCTGCACGAACTCGTGCCAAACTCGAGATTTGTTTCTTTACTATCCATGCATGCAACGATTTAATGGACATTGTAATCTCAACATGTGACGGGGAGCTCTAAATTTGAATTTGAAACTTATAAAACGAAAAGATTCAAAACAAATAAACTGGGAGAAAGGGAGTATATCGTAGGATGTGTCCCATACAAAATAAGTCCCCTGGTTTGTCACCGTGAAGATGCGGTTAGAAAGGAGCACAACGTCTTCGTACTCGTAGGGCAACAAATCGTCCGCAGACAGTATGGTCCGCCTTTGACTGCCATGTGCAAGGTTCGTGCTATCTTATTCAATCTCACCGCGGTTCCATCATACCAATTCATGCGGTGGCCCGATGCATGGTTGATCCCAATGTTGGACAAAGGTTCTACAGGAATGGTGTCACAGTTGTAAATGTTGTGCAAATTGATGTTGGTACCCTCCCGTACATATGCAAGCCAATATCCACTCGCACCGAGCCTAACCTATGAAATAGTGGGCAGGGGGGAATTAGGAAATGGACACGGAAGTAGTCTTTAGAATGCATTTACTACGTGATCAAACTCATCTTACCTACTCATCGGAGGAAATCCGACTGCCCCTCAACGTCGGCATCTCAAGGGGCGTCAACTTGCAACTACGGCCACGCCGCTGGAGAGACCCCCAAGGAAACATCCTCGTGCGTTACACGGAACATCAAGATGCATTTGTATGAGTAGTTTATCTTGTGAGAGAAAAGGATGAATGAGGGAAGGCCTCTAGATATAGAGATGGACACTAATACTACCAATGTTCTGGCCCGTGCATTGCAATGGATCCAAAGTATTAGAATAATACTTGTTCATGTGCTTGAAATAGAAACACTCTAGTTTTGATATACATGTGTCAGTAAATATGACAACTTGTCCATGGAAGTTGAACCACGGCGACCATCACGTTTCTTGTTTCTACCACTGCCACAACCACACGTGATTCCCACGACGCCGCTCCAACCCATGGCTCGACGTCCCCCAGCATGGACATGGATCCTCTGACGTGGCTATCACTGCATTGCCTTGTCTTTCCTTCGCTGACAGGTGGGACCCACGCTTATGGGTCCCTTATGTCAGTGACAGAATGGTAGGATTGTTCGCGTCAGGGGATCCTCATCCCCCCGACGTGCCCGTCATCCCTCTCGGCCCCACCGCTCCTCTGCCTTTGTGCGCATGACATGCGGGCCAGCTGAACTGCAGTGACCATCAACTTTCTACCATAGACACACCCGATTGGACGCGGTTTGCCTGCTCTTCTGCTGTGCTCCTATCCGTACTCCCGCACCATCGATTTTTCATCCAGCGGCTGTGACACATTTTGTCTCATGCATCAATCCTCAGCTGGAGTAATTCTGTACTACAGGTAGTACCCGCCGGTGTGGCCATCTACGCCTCGTAATGCCTCGACGCCCAGCTATGGCACCCTCGCCACAGCCACGCCACCACCGGCCGGTTCATCTCGAATGAGTGAGTCACGAACCACGCCACCACCATGATAATGACATGTGGGCCAGCCGCATTTAAGGTCCGCATGTCATTGACTCATAGGCCGGGCACTAAGCCACTAAAGTTCAGTCCCGTGGGCCCCGAGAGGCAAATGTAACTCCTGTGGCAGGCCTTGTGGCGCTCCCACAGTACGAGCTCATGCCAAAACTGGAATTTGTTTCTTACTACTACCAACTAGTACTAGTAAGGTACACGTGCATTGCACGCATGAGATTCTGGTGGTTTGTGCATTATGCTTCTACATGTGGAGTTTTCTAGATTCTACATGTGCAAAAATCTGGTGGAATGCAGATCATATCCAACGCCAAGTAATGCTCGGATTTTCCATCTTTGTACCATCGGATTGGCTTCATCCAACGAACAACTTTCAAAGTTATTCCCACACTATATAGGGGTATAGATATAGATATATAGATGTTTGGTTTGTAGCCTAAGGTTGCCACACCTAATCTTAGGCGTGATACAATATCTTAGGCATGTGTTTGGTGCATTGCTACACTTGTGGCTTGCCACACTTTTCTAGCTACATGGTCCACAAGTCATAGACTCAACTTCTTGCCAAATCTTGCCACACTTGTGGTGCCCATTTGTTAGCCACATTTTTTGTGGCAGACATAGGGCTTGTTTGCTTTTAGGCCTAGCAATGCCACACTTTATCATACAATGTTGCCAAACTTGCCTAAGGTTAGGGGTTGTTTGGTTAGTAGGGCTATTTGAATTGTGACTATTTTTGCCATATATTGCCACATGATTTTTGCCACACTTGCCTTAGTTGAGTTGCTTTTGGTAGCCACACTTTGCCTTGCCTAAGGGAATCTTGCCACATAGTTATTAGGGCCTGTTTGGTTTGTGACTAACTTTGCCAAAGATTGCCACACCTAAAGTTAGGCCAGTTTGACCAACTTAGGTGAGTGTTTGGTTCAAGACGCATCTTAGGCAAGCCACACTTGGGTCGCACATGGCATACACATAAAAAATATGGCAAGATTCCCTTAGGATTGCCAACTTGTGGCTCTCATTTTGATGAACTAACCTTAGGCAAGCTTGGCAAAAATGTGTGGCAAAGTGTGGCAATGCTAGGCCTAGAACAAAACAGCCCCTTTGTGTCTATGACATGTGGGGCTCACTGCTCATAAAAAAATCTTTGCCTTAAGTGTGGCTAGAACCAAACACCTACCTAACTTGGTCAAACTTGCCTACGGTTTTGTGGCAAAGTGTGGCAAGGTGTGGCTAGGAACCAAACAGCCACTAAGATTGCCACACGTAAGGTTAGGCAAGTTTGATTAACTTAGGTGAGTGTTTGATTCAAGCCACACCTTAGGCAAGCCACACTAAGGCCCCACATGACATACACACAAAAAATGTGGCAAGATTCCCTTAGGCTTGCCAACTTGTGGCTCTCATTTGGAAGAACTAATAACTTTGCCTAAGCTTAGTTGTGGAAAAGTTAGTCATGAATTAAGTTCAACCATGGAGTCTTCTAGATTATACATGTGGCAGAATCTGGTGGATGATATCCAATGACCAGTAGTGCTCGGATTTGCCATCTTTGTACCGTCGGATTGGCTTTATCCAATGACCAACTTTCAAAGTTTTTCACACACTACATAGGGGGTATAGATATAGATGTGCCGGTCCGTTGCAATGGATCCAAAGTATATCTATTTAGTGGAGTGCACTCTAAGTACATTATCTATTTATTTTTCTCTAACCTTTCGTAGCCATGCAACCAAGCCACATAAGTTTCATGGGTGCCCCCCACATCATATTATTCATACTATGTTGATTGAAAAAAAGATAAATCACCCAAAACAAGATCTTCCCGTTTTTTGTTCCTACGATATTGTGCCATGCACATACCTACTAGTCGTATAGTGGTAGTACTAGTAATATAGTATTAGGAGTACAAACTTGGTACTAGTAGGAGTATTACTAGTACAGAATGATCCTACTCAATCAACGAGCCCCATCTGACACCAAATTTCTGGCTTCCGTGCTACAGCTAGATCTTCCACTTGTTTTTGTTTTCCAACCCGGCGGCGGGCGGGGTGTCGGTTTGCTCAACGGTGGTCCCACATGAAGGTGAAAATGCTAGGCAACATGCCTTCCCTAAGCTATGTGTCGTGCCGGAAGGGCCGTGGAGTACTCCCGATTCCCGGGCGTGTGGGGATGCGACGCGAACGCGGTAGGCCTTTTCCTTTTACTAGCAATGTGCCCGTGCATTGCGACGGGTCCAAAGTAGTAGAATAGTAGTATGTGTTCACAAACTTGAAAGAAATCACTCTTATTTTGATATACTCCTAATATATTACTCCCTCCGTACCTAAATATTTGTCTTTTTAGAGATTTCAAATGGACTATCACATACGGATTATATAGACATATTCTAGTGTTTCTAGCAAGATGCCCATGCGTTGCACGAAGTTGATGGAAAAGGTAAGCACAACTTATAAATTGACGGATGGAGTACTAGTTACAGTGATACATATAATTAAGCAAAGGGATCGCACATGTCGGTATTGACTAGAACAAGAATGCAACAACACAATTAGAATTAGGGCCGCGATGATGCGATCGCAGTGGTGGTTACAGAAGGCAAGAAGAAAGATGGATCTATGAACGTATGACCTCCTCCTCCTCAACTTAGTGCGCCAGGCCACCAACCGGCGGCTAAGGAGCGGAAGCTTTTGTGGCGAGGTCGAGGTGCTTCTCAAGGCTTCCAGCCGGTTGAGGAAGGCCAACGTCGTAGCGTCCTCACTGGCCTTGTAGATACCTATGTACACGATTTGATCATACACGTGGATGTGTAGGTCAATGAATTCTTGCAGGGCGAGGCGCCTCGTGGCGAGCGCGACCTTCAGGTGGAAATTCTTCATGGCATCGGCGGGCAGTCGTAGGGCCACCAGTTCTTGAAAGAGGTTTTGGCCATGGAGGCCGATTGGGGTGGCAGGCAATGAGGAGCCCAAGCGCGCGGGCTGGAGGAGTACGGCGATGTCGTCCGCGAGCTTCTTGAGGACGGTGAACTTGTTGCTGGTGGCAACGATCATCTGGTCCAACTGAGAGTCATAGTTGGCGTCGACAGCGGCCATCCACCAGCCGGTCTCCAACACCGTCTGGAGACGATCCTCGGTGCCATGCCGAAGGCCGGCGTCGCGAACCATCTGGCACAGCCGCTGGCCGCTCACGCGCATCGCCACCATGGGTCTGGAGCGAGCTCTTTTGTGCTTAGTGTAGGTGCTTAGGCAAATGCTTAGGTGTGTACGATGTGGTAGATGCAACTGAATGGAGGGACGCCTTTATATGAGGGCAATGAGGGCAAACTGCATTGCATTCACGTTGTGCAGCCTCTTTTCCCGGACCTCCTCCCATTACTTCCCTCATGCATTAATTGAAGGAGGATGCATTGGCCATTCAACATTTCAGGAACCGCTACTCCCTCCCTCATCTGCATTAAAGCCGTATCGGGAACTGCGTTGCCCGCTGTCAAATTGAATACTCCCTCCGTCTAGGTGAGTATTAAGTCATCTTATGAAAACCAAATAGTAAACACATAGGCGTGGTGCATTAACTCTCACGTTGTTTCTTATTTTTTGACATAAATAGAGGAATCAACCAATAAGAGATGTGGGGCTTGTATGCTTTTAATGACTTGTGACTATCAAACATGACATGCAGTGGTCAGTTTGTTGCACGCAATGATATTAATAAGGGAGTACCTAGAACTCATCTAGATGAGATATAATTTGGTCTCATTCACTTTGAAAACAAGAACAAATACAATCCACGTCATCACACATGCATCTTATAGCATCACATCCAATGGCTATAAAAGATGAATGAGACCAAATTATATCTCATCTAGATGAGTTCTAGCAAAACTGTATTAATAATACTTAGTATCATATATTAGTATCATGTGGTACTTTATTTATTGCCATGTATGACACATAGTAGTACTCAACTCTCTCTCTCTTTCTTCATTTAATTCTATGACACCTCATCAAAATTGCTAAGGCTAGTACCATTACAACCAGCCCAGTAATGCTACACATACAGGATTATACAAGCTTTTACAGGTTGACTTGAAAATAATGTGACGTGGGAGTTTGTGATTGGATTTTAGTTGCCAAAGCAGGCCCCACCCCTTGAAAATCAGGGGGGCGGTGTTTAGTTTGTTGGAAGGTCCTCGTACGGGCCTGTAGGTGCCCGTACATTTAGCATTTTTGCAACCAGCCTTAGCAAATACTACCTCCGTCTGGGTTTATTGGTCCCCATTGTATTTCGTGCCAAATTTTGACCACAGTTTAAACTAACAAAATGTTCACGCATGTCATCAAACATTATATTTTTGAAAACTATGTTCAAATACGAATCGAATGAGATAATTTTTCTTGACATGCATTAATATTTTGTTAGTTAAATCTTTAGTCAAAATTTGGCACAAACTACAAAGGGGACCTATAAACCAGGACAAAGGTAGTACTCAACATTAAGTTCTCTTGTTTTCCTCTCCACCTTGGTCACCTAGACGGAGGGAGTATACTGCGCGGGCTTTTCCTGTGCGGTCAGTGGGGTAGTTCTGCCTAGTCGGTTCGACAGAGACGCGAGAAGACGAGGGGGTAGGCTGCTGCAAATGTAGGGCTGTGTGATTTGACAGCGAGTTACTGCTGGTCAGGTGGGGCCCTGTGATTTGTCTTGCCATTATCTTATTAACTGCGGCGCTACGACCAGCGTGAGTCTCCTGATTCCTGACCCCCTCCATATAGGTGCCGCTGCCAATGCTCCACAATGTAGTAGGGACTGACTCTTGCATGAGAGCCCACTTCTCCACTTTTTCATTGCCTCTCTTTCCTCCACATATGCAAAAATGCCATGTAAAGCGCACTATTGCACTTACTTGCTCCTACAGGTGCTAAGCTTGCCACATAGGCATAAAGTCTGATGTGGCAAGTTAATCAAGAAGAGAGAGACTAGTTTGGTGACCCAAGGAAGAAACGGTGCTAAGCACGTGTACCTAGGTGAAAAGACAATTTTGAGTCTATAGCTAATTAATTGAAGCAAACTTAGCAACAAAAAATAATAAGCACACCATTTCATTGGAAGAGGTCACTCCTTGGAAAATGCAATAAATACTAGTACTCCCTGTGTCCCATAATATAAGAACATTTTTGGCACTACACTAGTGTCAAAAACGTTCTTATATTATGGGACGGAGGGAGTACGAAGAAAGAGATAGAGAGAAGTAAAAAAATACACTTATAGCCAACCTTATAGCTAACCTTGTTGTAGTATGAGTGACTAAGTGATGACTATGTATGACATGCCAACATCAGATAGCCTAACGCACCGTGTTAAATCTCCAAGGGCGCGACCGCGCGAGTGACGCGATGGTCGTGGTAGGCACGACCATGATATGGGCTGCTGGTAGCCCTTCGATCTGAGATCAAACGATCACATGCTAAGTTGCTGAATTTTTTTAGAATAACCCTCCAGGATAGGATATTCACCCATAGGTCTAGAATCACGCCATGCAACCGTTCGATCTCAGATCCAAGGGCTCTCGGAAACATGTATCATGGGAGAATGGAAAGCCACTACCCTGCCGTTCACACGCTGGCAGTTCGCTCCTACTCGTCCCTGATACGTCTCCAACGTATCTACTTTTCCAAACACTTTTGCCATTGTTTTGGACTCTAGCTTGCATGATTTGAATGAAACTAACCCGAACTGACGCTGTTTTCAGCAGAACTGCCATGATGTTGTTTTATGTGTAGAAAAGAAAAGTTCTCGGAATGTCCTAGAATCCACGGAGGCACTTTTTGGAATTAATAAGAATTTTTGGCGAAAGAATTAATGCCAGGGGGCCCATAGCTTGTCCACGAGACAGGGGGGCGTGCCCCACCTAGGGCACGGCCTCCTATCTCGTGGGCCCCCTGGACCTCCATCGACGTCAACTCCAACTCCATATATTCACGTTCGGGGAGAAAAAAATCAGGCAGAAAGTTTCATCGCGTTTTACGACACGGAGCCGCCGCCAAGCCCTAATCTCTCTCGGGAGGGCTGATCTAGAGTCCGTTTGGGGCTCCGGAGAGGGGGATTCATCATCGTTGTCATCATCAACCATCCTCCATCACGAATTTGATGATGCTCACCGCCGTGCGTGAGTAATTCCATCGTAGGCTTGCTGGACGTTGATGGGTTGGTTGAGATTTACCATGTAATCAAGTTAGTTTTGTTGGGGTTTGATCCCTAGTATCAACTATGTTCTGAGTTAGATGTTGCTATGACTTCGCTATGCTTAATGCTGGTCACTAGGGCCCGAGTGCCATGATTTTAGATCTGAACCTATTATGTTTCCATTAATATATGTGTGTTCTTGATCCTATCTTGCAAGTCTATAGTCACCTATTATGTGTTATGATCCGACAACCCCGAAGTGACAATAATCGGGATACTTCTCGGTGATGACCGTAGTTTGAGGAGTTCATGTATTCACTATGTGCTAATGCTTTGATCCAGTTATCTATTAAAAGGAAGCCTTAATATCCCTTAGTTTCCGCTAGGACCCCGCTTCAACGGGAGGGTAGGACAAAAGATGCCATACAAGTTCTTTTCCATAAGCACGTATGACTATTTATGGAATACATGCCTACATTTCATTGATGAATTGGAGCTAGTTCTATATCACCCTATTTTATAACTATTGCATGAGGAATCGCATCCGGCATAATTATCCATCACTGATCCATTGCCTACGAGCTTTTCATATATTGTTCTTCGCTTATTTACTTTTCCGTTGCTACTGTTACAACTACTACAAAAACCCAAAAACATTTATCTTTACTTTTGCTTCCGCTACCTTTATTATCATACCACTTTTGCTACTAAACACTTTGCTGTAGATACTAAGTTATCCAGGTGTGGTTAAATTGACAACTCAACTGCTAATAGTCAAGAATATTCTTTGGCTCCCCTTATGTCGAATCAATAAATTTGGGTTGAATACTCTACCCCCGAAAGTTGTTGCGATCCCCTATACTTGTGGGTTATCATGACTAATTTCTGGCGTCGTTGCCAAGGAGCATAGCTCTATTCTCTGAGTCACTAGGGATTTATATCTGTTGATCACTATGAAGAACTTGAAAGATGATCGAACTACTATTTTTCCCTCAACTACGAGGGGAGGTAAGGAATTGCCATCTAGCCTTGCACTAGATTCTCCTTCCGTTATTAGTAGGCTTGCGACACCTAAACCTACTACTGCTATGAATTCTGATATGTCGCATGTTATTGATGATGCCACTTCTGCTATGCATGATGAAACTACTTCTGTGCGTGATACTACTTTGCCATTATGTGAATTTCTAGATGAACAACTTGCTAGAGTTAGGGGGAATGAAAATATTGAAGAACCTATTATTGATAATAGTGATGATGAAGGTTCCCCCAATGATTATGTATTACCTGTTGTTCCTAAGGGTTATGTTATGAATGAAAAAGCTGCTATGGAAATCCTTGCTTGCAATGATAGAAATGATCTTAAGAAATTATTAGCTAAATGGAAGCAGCAGTCTCTTAATGCTAGAATGAAACCCGATCCTGCTTTTGCTACTTCACCTATCTGTGTTACTGATAAGGATTATGAATTCTCTGTTGATCCTGATATTATTACTTTAGTTGAATCTGATCCTTTTTATGGCCTTGAATCTGAAAGTGTTCTGGCACATCTTACCAAGTTGAATGATATAGCCTCCCTATTTACTAATGATGAGAAGTCTCGCTATTTATACATCCTTAAGATATTTCCATTCTCATTAAAGGGTGATGCTAAGACTTGGTATAATTCTCTTGCTCCTGGTTGTGTGCGTAGTCCCCAGGATATGATTTATTACTTCTCTGCTAAATATTTTCCTGCTCATAAGAAACAAGCTGCCTTGCGGGAAATATATAATTTTGTGCAAATCAAAGAAGAGATTCTCCCACAAGCTCGGGGGAGGCTTCTCCGGTTACTTAATGCTTTGCCTGATCATCCTCTTAAGAAAAATGAAATACTTGATATCTTTTATAATGGACTAAACGATGCTTCCAAGGACTACTTGGATAGTTGTGCTGGTTGTGTTTTCAGGGAAAGAATAGTCGATGAAGCTGAAATACTATTGAATAATATGTTGACTAATGAAAATAATTGGACTCTTCCCGAGCCAGTTCCTGAAGTAATTCCTGAACCAATTGAGCCAACTCCTGAGCCTATTCCTAAACCCACTCGGAAGAAGAGAGGTGTTTTATTTCTCAGTCCTGAAGATATGCAAGAGGCAAAGAAATCAATGAAAGAAAAAGGTATTTAAGCTGAAGATGTTAAGAATTTACCACCTATTGAAGAAATACATGGTCTTAATTTACCTCCTGAAGAACCACATTGTCTTGATAACCCGACACAGGTAGTAAAGGTAAATTCTCTCTATAGATATGATGAAGTTGAAATACCCTCTACTAAATTTCATAGCCCTTGCTTAGATGAATTTGACGACTTTATGGCTAGACAAGAAAGTTTTAATGCTTATGTTGGTAGAGAGTTAAAGAATAATGCTTTCGAGATAGGACGCGTAGGTGATAATCTGGCTAGAGTTAAAGATGAACTTCACCGCGTTAGCAAATATGCTTCTATGGTTGCTACCCAAGCTGAGCAAGTACTTAAAGCTCAAAATGATTTGCTTGATGAATTAAATAATAAAAATGACTTTGCTGTTAGAGTGGCTACTAGAACTGGTAGAATGACTCAGGAACCTTTGTATCCTGAAGGCCACCCTAAGACAATCAAGCAAGATTCTCAGAGAAATAATTAAGAGGCACCTAGTTCTTCTAAAAAGAAGAAGAAGAAAAACGATAGGACTTTGCATGCTTCTAGTGAACCTACTGTAGACACACCTGAGAATCCCAATGATATTTCTATTTCTGATGCTGAAACACAATCAGGTGATGAACATGAACCTAGTGATAATGTTAATGATAATGTTCATGTTGATGCTCAACCTAGCAAAGACAATGATGTAGAGATTGAACCTGCTGTTGATCTTGATAACCCACAATCAAAGAATCAACGTTATGATAAGAGAGATTTTGTTGCTAGGAAGCATGGTAAAGAAAGAGAACCATGGGTTCAGAAACCCATGCCCTTTCCTCCTAAACCATCCAAGTCAAATGATGATGAGGATTTTGAGCGCTTTGCTGAAATGATTAGACCTATTTTCTTACGTATACGCTTAAGTGATATGCTTAAAGTAAATCCTTATGCTAAGTATATGAAGGGTATCATCACAAATAAAAGAAAGATACCGGAAGCTGAAATTTCCACCATGCTTGCTAATTACACTTTTAGGGATGGAATACCAAAGAAACTTGGAGATCCGGATGTACCAACTATACCATGTTCCATTAAAAGAAATTATTTTAGAACTGCTTTTATGTGATCTTGGAGCCGGTGTTAGTGTTATGCCTCCCTCTTTATATCGTAGACTTGAATTGAATAAGTTGACACCTACTGAAATATCTTTGCAAATGGCTGATAAATCAACTGCTATACCTGTCGGTATTTGTGAGGATGTGCCTGTTGTGGTTGCAAATGTCACTATCTTAACGGACTTTGTTATTCTTGATATTCCCAAGGATGATAGTATGTCTATTATCATTGGTAAAACTTTTCTTAATACTGCAGGGGCTGTTATTGATTGCAACAAAGGCAATGTCACTTTTCATGTTAATGGTAATGAGCATACGGTACACTTTCCGAGGAAACAATCTCAAGTTCATAGTATCAATTCTATTGAAAAAGTTCCAACTATCATTTTTGGAGGTTTTGATCTTCCTCTCCCTACTGTCAAGAAAAGGTATGATATTCTTATTGTTGGGGATTTTCATATCCCCGTTGAGGTAACTTAGTGTTATTCGAAATTTCTCCGGTTCTGTGTTATTCAGAATGAGTTTGTTAACAAGACTTGATCAACCTTGTTAGTGGATTCATTTTGTTGAACACGAGATGGATGAAACTAGAAGGCACAACCTACTGTACCCTCTTTTTACTTTCTGTTATTTAAAATAAATAAAGCAAAAATAGTATTATCCGTCTGTTTTCTGAATTATCCGTGCATTAAAAAATAGTCTGAAAATAAAAGTGCTCCAAATGCCCTGCAAATTTAGTATGTTTTTTTCTGGAATATTTGAGGATTTTAGGCACCGAAAAATACTGCAGGAGGGGCAAGCAACAGGACATGAGAGAGGAGGGCGCGCCCCCCCTAAAGGGCGCGCCACCCTATCTCATGGGCCCCTGGTGGCTCCCCTCCACTTATACCAGCACCCATACACTTCATCTTCTACCCAAAAAAATCCCCATCCAGCTCAAGCACGAGTTCTAGCTCATTTTGCTGCGATTTTCGATCTCTTAGCCCAAAGCTCCATTTGCAAAACTGCTTTGGGAGATTGTTGCTTGGTATGTGACTCCTCCATTGGTCCAATTAGTTTTTGTTCTAGTGCTTTATTCATTGCAAATTTTTGCTACATAGGTGACCATGTTCTTGAGCTTGCATGTTAAATTTTTGAGGTCCCAAGCAATTCCAATGCATGATATAGGCTCTAGGCACTTGTAGGAGTAGTTGCTATCAATCTTGTTTAGTTTTATCCACTTTTATTTTGAAGTTACTAAAATTTCAGAAATTTTCAGAAAATGTTAAGGAGGCTCTTTAAAGGCTCTTCTAGCCAAAGCTCTAAGGAAAAACAAGACAAAGAGAAGGAAAAAACCAAGTATAATCTTCCTCCCTTAGCGGAAGTATGTTCGTGCGAATGGCCATGTGAGGATTTCTTGAAAGAAGCCAGAATTCATGAAGACTTTTATGCTTTAATCGAGACTGCAGGCCTCACTGGTTTCATGAATGACCGAATCGATCAGTATCTCTTACTTACCAATACTTCTGTGCAAAACTTTTATTATTATCCTAAGAAATCACCGCCTGCAGTATCATTTCATTTATATGATGAATTCAAGGAAATGTCGTTACATCATTTTTGTGCGGTGTGTAGGATACCTTATGAGGGAGAATTAGAGGAAGCCCATCGTGATGACGTGGGTGGCTTTGTTAACACTATAGCTGTAGATGAGCCAAAGAAGGGCTCCGAGGCAAAAGTCTCTAGCATACACTTTCCTGTTTTACGCTACTTTGCCATATTTGCTAGTAGATGCTTGATTGGTCGTGGAAATAGTGGGAATTTGAGTGTCCCTGATATTATCATTCTTCAACATGCCTTACTTGGAGACAATACTTTTAGTATGGTTGTCGTCGTTGCTAAACGACTAGCCCTGAATCGTACAAAAGGCCCCATATGTGGAGGTATCTATGCTGCACGTCTTGCTGAACATTTTCAGATACCCATTAGGCACCATGAGGAGGAGGTGACAAAATTAGCTCCTCACATTTTAGATTACAAGAGCATGGTAGCACACAAGTTTATTGTTGACAACAAAGAAAAGATGCTCCTGTATAGACTTAGATTCAATAAGAAACACTTTGAATTTATTATTTTGCCTGCGCGTCTGTTGTTTGATTTGCTTGCAGAAAATCGTCTTGTCACGCCGGAAGCAGTGAAAAATCACCGAGCTCAAGCTTTTACTCCAGAACCTGAACCTGAGCCGGAACCTGAGCTGGACCCTTATCGTGCATCATCTGTCCAGTGGGATCCGGAGATGACCAGTCAGTGGTATCCTGATTACACCTCCCATTATACCGGGGAGAGTAGCGGCGGTCCTTGGTATTAAACCAACTTAGGCCAAAAGCCTAAGCTTGGGGGAGTACGTATTTGTCACCGACTTTACATTCATGTTCACACACTAGTCGTCGGTGCTCATACTCTTTCATTGTATTATCCATGTTAGTTTAAATTTCTTTTTCTTGTTTTCTTCTTGTGTGTTTGATAAACTTTAAGAAAAACCAAAAAAATTAGTTAGTTTAATTTCCAAGCTTGTAGTAGAAATTAAAATGAAACCCAAAAAGATTTCTAGTTCTTCTTTTTACTTTGTTGGGAGCTTTCCCGTGTAAATAGTTTTATTTTCTTTTCTTTCTTTTGGGGGTGGAGAAGACCATATTGAAAATGCTTAGTGTCTCTTATAAGCATGATTGTTTATTTAATTTAGAGCCCATATTACTTGTCTTCTCTCTTGAGTTGAACTCTTGAAGATTCCAGCTTAGTCCAATGCACGTGCACTCTTATTATTATACACATTGTTCGGTCATGCAAGTGAAAGGCAATAATGACGATATATGATGGACTTATTGGGATGAGAAAAGATGGTATGAACTGTACCTCTTTGTTTTTGTAAATATGATGATTTCATCGTTCCTGAGTCAACTATTATGAAGTAAACATATTTGCAATTACATTTAGAGATTATAGTTACTTGTGCCATGCTTGATTAGCTATGAGTTATAATGGTTTACCTTGCGTGCCAACATGCAATTAGAATGATTATGATGTGATACAATGGGATGGTATCCTCCTTTAAGTGAATTGAGTGACTCGACTTGGCACATGTTCACGCATGTAGTTGAATCAAATCAACATAGCCTTCACGATATTTATGTTCATGGTGGATTATATCCTACTCATGCTTGTATTCAATGTAAATTAATTTTAATGCATGTTTATGACTGTTGTCGCTCTCTCAGTTGGTCGCTTCCCAGTCTTTTGCTAGCCTTCACCTGTACTAAGTGGGAATACTGCTTGTGCATCCAAACTCCTTAAACCCCAAAGTTGTTCCATATGAGTCCACTATACCTTCCTATATGCGGTATTTACCTGCCGTTCCAAGTAAATTCGTATGTGCCAAACTCCAAACCTTCAAATGAAATTATGTTTTGTATACTCGAGCAACTCATGTTACAACTAGGGCTGCCTATATCTTCCATGCTAGGTGGGTTATTCTCAAGAGGAGTGGACTCCGCTCCTCATTCACGAGAAAGGGCCAGTAACCGGGATGCCCAGTCCCATGATCCAAGAAGATCAAAGCAAATCAAAATAATTAAAAAAACTCCCCCAGGGCTGTTGTATGTTGGAGGCACTCGTTGTTTCGAGCAAGCCATGGATTGATGCTTGTTGGTGGTTGGGGGAGTATAAACCTTTACCATTCTGTTTGGGAACTGCCTATAATGCATGTAGTACGGAAGATACAGCCATCTCATAGTTGTTGCGTTGACAACAAAGTTTGCTCCTCAAAATGTTATTCAATCTCTAATTTAAAATCGAGCTCTGGCACCTCTACAAATCCCTGCTTCCCTCTTCGAAGGGCCTATCTAGTTACTTTTATGTTGAGTCATCACCCTTCTTATTAAAAGCACCCGCTGGAGAGCACACTGTCATTTGCATTCATTATTATTGGTTTATATTGGGTATGACTTGACTAGATCTCTTTTACCATGAATTACGATGTTTAGTCAGTCCTTGATCTTTAAAGGTGCTCTGCATTTATGTTTTGCGGTCTTAGAAAGGGCTAGCGAGATACCATTTTGTTATATCATGTTATGATTATTTTGAGAAAGTGTTCTCATCCGAGTTTTATTATTATGGCTTGCTAGGTGATTATGCTATTGATATGAGTAATTGTGAGACCTATTTGTTAGTGTGAGTATGGTTAGTTCATAATATTTGTTGAAACTTGAATGTTGGCTTTTCATGTTGCAACAACAAGAGCAAACAAAGTTTGTAACTGTTTTTTCTTTATCACTTTCAGTTTATCAACTGAATTGCTTAAGGACAAACAAAGGTTTAAGCTTGGGGGAGTTGATACGTTCCAACGTATCTACTTTTCCAAACACTTTTGCCCTTGTTTTGGACTCTAACTTGCATGATTTGAATGAAACTAACCCGGACTGACGCTGTTTTCAGCAGAACTGCCATGATGTTGTTTTATGTGTAGAAAAGAAAAGTTCACGGAATGTCCTGGAAATCCACGAAGGCACTTTTTGGAATTAATAAGAATTTTTGGCGAAAGAATTAATGCCAGGGGGCCCACAGCCTGTCCACGAGACGCAGGGCGCCCCCCCTAGGGCGTGGCCTCCTATCTCGTGGGCCGCCTGGACCTCCACCAACGTCAACTCCAACTCCATATATTCACGTTCCGGGAAAAAAAATCAGGGAGAAAGTTTCATCACGTTTTACGACACGGAGCCGCCGCCAAGCCCTAATCTCCCTTGGGAGGGCTGATCTGGAGTCCGTTCGGGGCTCCGAAGAGGGGGATTCGTCGTCGTCGTCATCATCAACCATCCTCCATCACCAATTTCATGATGCTCACTGCCGTGCGTGAGTAATTCCATCGTAGGCTTGCTGGACGGTGATGGGTTGGATGAGATTTACCATGTAATCAAGTTAGTTTTGTTGGGGTTTGATCCCTAGTATCCACTATGTTCTGAGATTGATGTTGCTATGACTTTGCTATGCTTAATGCTTGTCACTAGGGCCCGAGTGCCATGATTTCAGATCTGAACCTATTATGTTTCCATGAATATATGTGTGTTCTTGATCCTATCTTGCAAGTCTATAGTTACCTATTATGTGTTATGATCCGATAACCCCGAAGTGACAATAATCGGGATACTTCTCGGTGATGACCGTAGTTTGAGGAGTTCATGTATTCACTATGTGCTAATGCTTTGATCCGGTTCTCTATTAAAAGGAGGCCTTAATATCCCTTAGTTTCCGCTAGGACCCCGCTTCAATGGGAGGGTAGGACAAAAGATGCCATACAAGTTCTTTTCCATAAGCACGTATGACTATTTACGGAATACATGCCTACATTACATTGATGAATTGGAGCTAGTTCTATATCACCCTATGTTATAACTATTGCATGAGGAATCGCATCCGGCATAATTATGCATCACTAATCAGCCTACGAGCTTTTCATATATTGTTCTTTGCTTATTTACTTTTCCGTTGCTACTGTTACAACTACTACAAAAACCTAAAAACATTTATCTTTACTTTTGCTACTGCTACCTTTATTATCATACCACTTTTGCTACTAAACACTTTGCTGCAGATACTAAGTTATCTAGGTGTGGTTGAATTGACAACTCAACTGCTAATACTCAAGAATATTCTTTGGCTCCCCTTGTGTCGAATCAATAAATTTGGGTTGAATACTCTACCCTCGAAAGCTATTGCGATCCCCTATACTTGTGGGTTATCACTCCCCGCACGTCCTTTAATACTATGGCGGTTCGCTCCTAGTCGTCCCGTCCTTTCACATTACGGCAGTTCCACTAATCCTAACCCTCCTCCCAAATCCATGGTGTCCCAAATCCCCACGATTGGCGGTGAGTACAAGGTTAGACTCATCACTGGCGATGATTTCGATGTCATCTACACTCGTTCTTCTGCCACATTGAAAGGTTGCCTTTCTCGCTCCAGACGCATGTTCGAAAACTTAGATGATGAGTGGGTCACTGGGCTAGATGTTGAGTACACCACAGTCCTGGGATGAGAGAAGGATCTAAAGGACGAAGAGAGGAAGAATCCCGCCGTGATCCAGGTTTGCGTGCATGACTTATTCTTGGTCTACCACATATGCCATGCCGACATTGAATGCCTGGATTTTAAGGACTTCCTCGAGAGTAACCTAGTCAAATTCATTACTGTAGACTTTGGGAATGACAAAGAAGTCCTGGGTCGGATAGGCCTCGTTGTAGGCAACCCCTTCGACCTCCAGCAGAATCGGCTGGTGTCCTCTCGTCGGCCTTCAATGCTGACCTTGGCAGGAGCCATGTATCATCCTTCGTACGGTAAACTAGAGAAACCTCCATACATGTTTCATCGTTATGCATGGGAGCGGAATCTACTAGATATAGACCACATCCACTACGCTGCAATGGATGGCTACCTTTGTTTCAATATCTACAAGGGTTGGATGAAGAGCAAGAGCCAAGTGTGCGGTTCAAGCAAAGAAGTGTCGGCCAAGAGGAAGAGGGTCAAGGACGATGTCACGGACGTGGACAAGGACTCTGAGTAAGGTGGAAGTGTCGTTGCTCATGGTGGTTGTAATGCAGTGTCTACCGGAGTAGTTGCAAAGTTTAATTTCAGGTGTGCTTAGTTTAATTTGAGGGGTGTGTTGTGTTGAGCCCCCAGCAGAACTATGTTATGTTTCTCCTTGTTACTTTAACTCTTCAGTACGTACATACTAGTATTTCTTACATTTTGTCTTTTAGTTGGTATAGTACTACCACTCATTTCTTCACATTATATACGTACAATATATATGGCCAACATCATATAGCTAGCAGTATAGTTGTCAAAGAATTTCAGGGTGCTTAGTTTTGTCAAAGAATTCCAGGGTGCTTAGTTTTATTTGAGGGGTGGTTGTGCACTTGTGCTGGACACCATTATTGTGACAAGCCTTTTTAATAGTACTATATGCATAATTTGATGACGAGCACTCTCTATATGTACCATTTTTTTTAATTTCAAGTTCTGCTCCATGGTGCAATCCATCGATACTACTAGTACTGTACAAAAGTGGAGTATATACATTTTTTAAAAGGCTAGAGGGCAGGGCAGTCTAGCTCGGTCAGTTTCACGAGAGGCGAGGGCCTTTGTGATTTGATGGCTCATTACTGCTGTCAAATCGAATAGTACTGCGCCGCTCGCTGCATTTCCGGCGCCTTCATTAAACTCCTCTGTTAAACCCGCATGCAAACCGAGAATCCTACTCCGGCCACACGTTCGTTCATGAGTGTGCCAGTATTAAATGCAACACCGACCGAGCTCCTCCCGTCCGCCCTCAGTTTAAACAAGGCTAGACGCCGGCCAAGCTCCTATTGTCTGCCCTCTATTTACACGAGGCCAGACAGACAGCGGGCAAGAATCGCACACCTCCGCCGCTCCCCCATCTCCTCCTTCACCATTTTCTCCAATTTTCTGATAGCGTCCGAGGATCCGTTCTCCAGCATATTACCCGGGTGGGTGGATCGCTGAGCCCTCCGGATACGGGTGAGGCCGCTCGGTGCTTCACCAACCTCGCTTGGCCCGACGGAGCCAGTTGCCGCCCCAAGCAGGCACGTGGTTCAGCAACTCGCCGCTCCAGTTCAGCTCAATGAGGAGTGGCGAGTTGCTCCATGCAGGCACGGCGGCGAGCACGCCGGTACGAGCGTCGCCGCTGCCGCATCATACCGCGCCACCAGTGTTTGCGGTGGCCGCGCCTCCTGTGTCTGCGGGCACGCCTCCCGTGTTTGCGGCAGTGCCATGCAGGCATAGACAGAAGCCGGGTGCGTGGAGAGCGACGAGTCGGTGGCTAGCTTCTCCGTGTCTGCCGCCATCATCGGGGAGAAGTAGAACACGGGAGGCCGCCGCCACTTGGGACCCATGAAGGCCACCGCCAAGGCGACGACTGCGCATTCAGGTGGTTTCTTTGCTACTTTGTCTCTTCCGAGGACCTTCGTCGACCCCGCAAGTGTCTGACGGACATGAGGAAGACAAAGGGATCCGCGGGGAGCCATTTAGATTATGTACTCGCTCTGCAGCTGGTAGGAAATATTTGTTCTAAGAATGGATAAATTGTATGTATCTATAACTAAAATAAGTCTATGTACATCCATTTCTAGGACAAGTATTTCCAAATGGAGGGATTATTAATTATACAAGAGAGCCAGATTGGCACCGCTTAGTTCATGTAAATGTAATGAAAACCATCATGTTTATATGAAAATCCGGCTTTTTTATACAAAATCCTTCATGCTTATATGAAATTAGTCTGTGTTTGCATGAATTTCATCTGGTTGGTTAGAGTTGTAAAAATGTATGACGCTGGCGTTTGATGTAATCCTCCGTGGAAGGAAGTGGGAGGAAATTTGCCGGCTGCCCTTGGAGATGCTCTTATGCTGGAAATAATAGAGTGACATCCAATCCATTTGAGTTAGTTGCATGTATGATTGTACCTCTATAAAAATTTAATTGCATGTACAGTGTACACGTTACTTGCAGGGTGGCTACAGCTTCGTACAGAAAGTTAAAAAGAAACAAGTCCATCCTTAATCTTCTATTCTAAGTACTATGTGGGTTCCACTGTCAGTATAGTAGCGAAAGAAGTATATATTAAATAAGTAATATATAATACAAAAATCTAAATTTAAAATACGGAATTCGAACTCATGTCATCGCGTTGCGAGCTAACCAGCCCAACACATTTTTGTTGTAGACCATGCTGGAGATATATCTCCATGTCTACTCTTATACTCCATTCGTTCCTAAATATTTGTCTTTTTTAGATTTCAAATGGACTACCACATACGGATGTGTATGTAGACATATTTTAGATTGTAGATTCAGTCATTTTGCTCCATATGTCTTTTCAAGAAGGGGTCAGATTTGTCCTTGATTTATTATGAGGTATCCAGATGGCACTGCACCGCCAAGAAAAGAGGGTAACATCAAAATTATGGACTACCTTTTTGAGTGTGTTGGTAATGTCCGGTCATAGTCAGTTGTTGAAATCTCTGAAAAGACAAATACTCCCTCCATCCGGAAATACTTGTCATCAAAATGGATAAAAGGAAATTTATCTAGATGTATTTTAGTTTTGGATACATCTCTCTTAATCCATTTTGATGACAAGTATTTTTGGACGGAGGGAGTATTTAGGAACGGAGGGAGTAGAAAACAGAGTTGGTGATGATGGCGCGCGTGCCATCCCGCAATATAGGCCGTCGGATTTATATCTAATGGATAGGAAAGAAACTATGGCAATTTTGCAAAAATATACCCACACGTCTCTCCACGTTCGCAAATAAGGCCTTCCCACGTTCAGCCTTTTCTCTCACAAGATAAACTACTCATACAAATGCATCTTGATGTTCCATGCAACACACGGGCAGCTAGCTAATTTCTTTTAAAATAGTTGCTGTGATAATTGGGTTCAAGTGATATATTTTATGTCTGCCCCGAATGATTTCAGATTCACTAGTAGTAACAAGGAAAAGGTTGCCTTGTTAATTAACAGAAAACAGGGTGAAAACTATCACATGAGGCTGGCAAAAACAAGGCACACTGGGTTCAGCATCATCGTCACTACAGTTGTGCGCGCGCGAGAAGTCTACATATCGAGGGGGCTACCGAGCGAGGCACCGAGACACAATGTTTGAGAGAGAAACCAATTGACAGATTATGATGAGATCGAGTTGTCACCTTTCTGCTGTCATTGTTGGGGGGGAGGGAGAGAAAGACGTATCGAGAGTGTGCACGGTTGACACAGAGGCACAACTAGTGAGTGTGTGTGTGTGTGTGTGTTTGAAAGAGGAGTAGATAGATTATTATCAAGATCAATGTGCCACCCTACTCCTTCGGTGCCGGGTAGTGTGTGTGTTTGTGTGTGCATGTTTGAGAGAGAAGCCCGTTGATAGATTAGTATCAAGATTGAGGTGTCACCCTACTCCTTCGGTGTTGGGAAGTGTGGGTGTGTTGGTGTGTGGGGGGGGCAGTGACACTCACACATCTCTACTCTTACAAAAAAATAGAGTTGGGGATGATGGTGTTCCTGCCATCCTGCAATATAGGCCATCCGATTTATATCCGACGGATAGGAAGGAAACTATGGAAATTTTGCAAAAACATACCCACACCCCTCTCCACATTTGCAAATAAGGCATTCCATCGTTCATCATTTTCTCCCACAAGATAAACTTCTCATACAAATGCATCTTGATGTTCCGTGCAACGCATGGGCATCTTGGTAATAGGGAGAAGGAGTTTGTGTGACACATATCTAGCTATATTAAGGGATAGGTAGATAGCATTTGTGCGAGGCATACTTAAAGCCTCACGAAGATAAACAAACGGTGTGTGTGCATGCATGTGCCGGAAAAAATGAAGCGAGAAACAATGTGTATGTGTGTGTGTGAGAGAGAGAGAGAGAAATCACAAAACAAAAGGTGTTGTATTGGAATCCCATTGTATGTATTCATATGGTTCCGGAACTCGAGTTAACCTTAGGCATATGTGTGAGAGACATTATTATACTTTGAGACATTAGTGGCTGTGGGTGGGCGGAATTAAAGGGGTGGGCGTGTTAGACAGAGAGACCGTGTGTGTTTCTGTGTGAGAGACTTGTAGGACGGGTAGAAAGACAAATTAACCCTGACGAAGGGAGAGAAATACACGAAGTGCGCGTGTGTGATTCCGATGCCCACAGGGAAATGAGATATGTATGCGTCTGAGAGAGATTGCACAATTCATTCATGTATCACTATCTAGCGATCGTGGACGTGCATCGCTTGAACATAAGTCAATCTCTACTTCATATCGTGGCCAAAGGTACAATATCGATTCAACGCTATAAGGATTGGACACTCACATATCACATTTTTTCTATTTAAATAAACCTTTTCAGTTGTGCATGCCAAAGTTACAGTGATGTTTCTTCAAACAACCAATGTAGCTATCATGTACATGCACCATTGTTACTCGTGCATTCAAATTCATTATTCTTGGATGATTTAAGTTTCTATTTTGAAGTAATATATGTAATATTCATATATGAATTCAACGGGTACGCAATTTATGAAATGGAGGCTATGTAATCATATGAGGTAACACTTTTAAGTAGCGGACTACAATATCCATTTCTTTTTGTGCGCCTCTACACTAACACGTCAATGCATTATGTTTAAAGTAAATAACCAATGGCACTAAATTATATATTTACATGAGAAATACATAGGCTGAGCATTTGATCCCTTTTTTTGAACATGCCGCTACGCCCGTACGATTGGCCACTCCCATGTGAACGTCCAAGTTATCAGCGCATCATCCCGAGTTATTGTGTTCTTTTCTGGGGTGGACTTCACACCGGTTATGAACTGCTGACGCGTGTCCCGTGTACACAGTATAGCATGACCTTCTGGCTAGCACGGTCCAAAATTAGTTGAAACTGGATACGAATGATCCCGCGGGTGGTTAAATCTCCTGCCTCCTTCAAAAATTTCCGCCACCTTAGTCTTTAGCATGCGAAATTCCCCTTTTGTTCTTGGTGTACAAAGACCAACAGTTACAATACCGCCCTCGTCTACATGATAGGTCGGGGCTGCTTTGGTAACTTTCGGTTCCCCCTACTACACGGCACCCCCATTTCCTCTCCCCCTCCTGCAAAAATGACTAACTCCACAACACCAGAGCATCTTACATCACTTCGTCCATAATTCATCGCCCTTTCTCCCCTCCCCTCTCGAAACCCTAGACCGCTCATCCACCAGCGTACCATAGCTCATTCACTGCCAGCGGCGTCCACTTTGCCGGATCTGCTTCTGCGGCCGCATCTACCCCTCCCACCTCCCCTAGAAACAAGTAGACTACTCATCCACCACTGTACCACAGCCCATTCAGTGCCAGCCTGGTCCACGGTGCCGGATCTGCGTCACCGGTACTCTCGTCAACCGCCTCGCATCTGCAGCGGCTCATTCATACTACCCACAGGATACGCTTCATCCACACCCCCTGGAGCCGCCCCACGGACGCCCCCGTCAACGGCCTCTAATCCTCTTCGCCGACACCTTCCTCAACCGTACCGGAGCCGCTTCGCCGATACCTTCCTCAACCCTACCAGAGCTGCTTCACTGACACCATCGTCAACCCTACCGGAGTAGCTTCGCCTATACCATTCTCAACCCTACCGGGGCCATTTTGCCAACTCACAAGTCCACGGCCTCAGATCCGCTTCCTCGCACCCTCATCCAACCTACCGGAGCAGCTTCTGACGCCCCGTCCACGGCCACAGATCCGCATCATCGACACCATCCTTAACCCAACCACCGGAGCAGCTTCTAACGCCTCGTCCACGGCCGCAGATCCGAATCGTCGACACCATCCTTAACCCAACCACTGAAGCAGCTTCTGCCGCCCCGTCCACGGCTGCAGATCCGCGTAATCGACACCATCCTTAACCCAACCACCGAAGCAGCTTCACCTACGCCCTCGTCCATGGCCAAAGATTCGCTTCGCCCACACCGTAGTCCACCCTACCGGAGACGCTCCACAAACACCCTACTCGATGGTTCTAGATCTCCTCACTGAACCCCGACAGCCAGCGCAGCGTCATCACCCTTGACGTTTCTAACCTGATTCCCACCGTCTGGAGAGATGCCAAGCACCCGCCAAGGCCTAGGTACTTGTCATCTTTAAACCCGTCCAGCATCACCTGCCTGATGTACTTCAAATATACTAACCGGTCGCTGTTACCCGTTATGTAGCTGGCAAAAACTACAAGGACGATGTTTCTTCTGGATCTAATAGCTTGGCCAACCAAGATCTTGGACTGAGGCATTGCTATGATCTTGTAAGTGTGTCTCTCTCTCTTGTATTGTTCTGTGCCTGCCAGCACGCTTTGCTAGGATTTTTGACCAGTAATCCCTTTGTGCAGACAATGATTTCTACTACTGGCTGCTAAAATAGATATGCAGATGTCATACATGATACTACCTCGTACCTCTGCTCCTAAATATAAGTCTTTCTCGAGATTCCACTATAGGCTACATACGGAGCAAAATGAGTGAATCTACACTCGAAAATGCATCTATATACATCTACATGTGGTTCATACTGGAATCTCTACAAAGACATATATTTAGGAATAGGGGCAGTACATTACACAAAATCGTATGTGGCATGTAGGAATTCCAGTGCACTAAATTAGGCTCCCTTAGAGTGCCTGCTAGTCCAGCATACAGAGTCATGGCTAGTTTATGGTACGCACACAATCGTTAATTGGTGGTTTAAATATGTGCAAGGGATATGTAATGTAGTATCATGTAGAGATGTCTGAGATTAGCCGTGTCAACTTGCAGATAGGGTTACACAATGAAAAAGTACAAGATGTATGTGGCAATTTCATGGAACATCTCAAAAAAAGGAGAGGCAGCGGTGAGACAATACAATGAGCTATGGTACGTCACTCCTCCATTGCAATCATCGTGACATGTTATTTGTATGTCAGTTCTATTAGACAAGTTTCTTAGGACAGTTATTATGAGTTATCCTAAGAAAATAAGCACCTGTGAATATAAGCTCCATGTAATAAGCCAACAAGTTGTTTCCATTGCGTTTTCAGCTTATCTTTAGTATGATAAGTGAAAAGTCTAGATTGCATTATATTTTTTTCATTTTGGTGCCCATATGAAAATTAATTTGACTTGCAAACATCACAAATTGAACCCAGTGCAGTAATTAATATGATAGGAAAACATAGCATCACTAATTGCTCAAAATGCAAATACAAAGCTACCATCTACTTGGCACAATCTACTTTTCTCAGTGTTTTCCATAGGGATCCCATTGCCTAATTTAAATGAAGAACGCATGACCCACATTTAAATGAAGAACAATTATTTATTGAAATTTGTTGGTCCAAGTGGCTGGTTATTATCATATAGCAGCACCACCTGAAAGCATCATATAGCAGTAGCAGCAGCTCATAGCAACTCATCATACAACAGCAGCAGTGTGCAACTCGTCATATACCAGCATAAGCTCATAGCAATTCCTCATATAGCAGCAGCAGGAGCAGCTCATAGCAATTCATCATATAGCAGCAACAGGAGCAGCTCATAGCAATTCATCATATAGCAGGAGCAGGAGCAGCTCATAGCAATTCATCATATAGAAGCAGCAGGAGCAGCTCATAGCAATTCATCATATAGCATCAGCAGGAGCAGCTTATAGCAACTCATCATATAGCAGCAATAACAGCTCATAGCAATTCACCATATAGCAGCAGCAACAGCTCATAGCAATTCATCATATAGCAGCAGCAGCAGAAGGAGCAGCTCATAGCAATGCATCATATAGCAGCAGCAGAAGCAGCTCATAGCAATTCATCGTATAGTGGATCTGAATGAAAATTTGGCAAAAAATCAGAGGAGATTCTCACCTTGTTGGATGAGCTCATCCTTCAACAACACCTCAAGGCCATGGCCTGGGAGGAGGGGAGGGGAATAAGGTGCCTTATACCGCAGTGTGGCATCAGCCGCAGTTGTGCAGCGCCCGTCGGAGTAGTCCGTTGGACGAACCACAGTGGAGCAGCTGCTGGAGACCATGAGAATGAGGGGCGGCGCCAGAGGGACGAGCAGCCAGGGAGATTTTCCCCTACCCGCCGGCCATGTAGCCTAGCTGGATATAGCATCATCGAGGACCAGGCCAGATGGGACTAGTAGCGACGACTCGCTGGAGGAACCCTAGTGCTGCAGGCAGGGGATCGATGTAGAGGGAAAGGGGAGAGGAGATGCAAGTGGGCAGGGCAATGAACGCTTGCATGTTTGTTTTTACTTGAGTGGCAGGTCCGACATGGGCGTCAGCAGTTGCATTTTGAGTGTAATATAGGCAGACAACAGAGTCATTTCACTACTCCCCTTCCCTTCAATTTTTACTGAGGTTCTACCCGAAACACCCCCCTCCAAAGAGAAATTAGTTAAGCCCAAGCATATAACTCAAAAATGACTTCTTTACATCTTTTATGGCTTTTTTTGAGAATAAGCCTTGAAAAGGCGTAACCGAACTGGCCCTTAACCTAATACATGTGCATGCAATGATGAATCACTCCTGCCTGCTATCTGTACATTTAGGCATTATCATACATGGCATAACCTAATACATGTGCATTCCATTGTAGAATCTGGAATATGCAATGTTTATGTTAGTTCATACGTTGCACATGATGTTTAAATGCCCCTTAAATCTGGTCAGTCAAGTGATGGTCTTCAAACCTCCTTCTTTGTTGCTTTTCTTGATATGTAAGATTTGCTCACACATCTGTTCAATTGCTTGTTTGCATCAGCAAGCCATACTAGAACTGTTTGCTTTGATTACTTGCTGTTCTTGACCTAACACTCTAACAGAGCTTGTCAATGATTTAAACACTAAGGGATGCTATAGTGGGGCCTTGTCTAACTCATAGGTGACATAAAGGTTTGGCTGCACACTAAAGTAGGCTCTCCAAGAGTACCTGGAGATCTAGTTCGAAGGTATACCTAGTTTTTACATAGTGCAGACATAGTAAATGCTCATTTCATTGTGTGCAAGTGCAAGAGATGCGGCATGTTTCATTATGTGGTGTTTTTTTGTTATAATCTCATCCTTTTGTGTGCACATACTGGAAAGTATGCATATTTATCTTCCAAGGAGACGAGTAACTAATTTGTGTCACCTTGCAGAGGGGGTGCAATGAAGATAAGATTGAGGATTTCCAAGGACAAGATGTTATGAAGGAGCCTTGCAAGAGAAGTAGGAGCTGCACTGAGCCTCTTCAACCTGCTAAGGTAAGTCACTGTATACAAGTCAACAGTTCAATTCCTTGTTTGTTTCAGGCATAGTGAATTTGCTCTTTTCAATTGCTTTATTTGTTCTCAGTTAATGAGATGCCCAAAGAATCTTGCCTGATGTTGGGTACTTGAATAACTATTAGTTGACATAATTAAAGGCCTTACCATTTAATTAATCTGCCGAAGTGTGCCTGAAGCTTTGAAGTCTATTAACCAACTATTATTGCATGAGGCTCACAATCTAGTTTATACTATGCTAATGATTGCATAGTTTTGCATGTTGTAGTATGTTTGTATGAAACCCTCTGCTGTTCATTATGCTCCCTAAGACTTTAATTGAGCTACAGAATGGCCAACTGCTTGCTTACTTATACGCAATGTGATGTCTACATTTGTAACTTGTCTGTGTTTTCGATTGGGCCCCAACATCATGCTCCTCTGGTGTGCTAAGAGGGGTTTCTGTATGCAGGCTGCATAGACTATCTTTTTTATAATTTTTAAAATGTCACTTGCTTATGCTTCATGACGTGTAACATTATTGTTTGTCCTGTTTTGCCATGTAGTACAAAATAGTGTCTTGCTCGCTTCACTGTTGTAACTATATTTTTTCCCGAGCCATGTGTACTTACAGAAACATTTCAGGATGAAGTGACATCAACACAAAGATCTGCGAGCAGTGTGGCATGACCGTTACCAAATGATTATGGATTGGAATTGGAATGTCTTGATGTTCTCGAGCATCAACTAGGGGTGGCAAGACAACGTGTACATGATTGTCAATGTATAATAAACAAGTTGAGACTGGACATGCAGGTATTAGATGCAGGAGTCAAAAAAATGACACAAGACACTGAGGTAACCACGAAGGAATTGGAGATTTTGCAGACTGGAATTTGTGCTATCTAAATCCGGCCAATCCTATATTCAGAAGAGATTATAGTTCAAATGGAGTTAAGTTGATGCGCGTCGATGATGTATGAGCTGTATTTGCCTAGTGTATGTAATTTGCTGTTTGTGTATGCTTTATTATCACATGTGCCGAACCATAATGCCCAGTGGGTATAATCGGCTATAATTTCTTTATTGTATAGTGTTGGATTATTCTACGTTTGAATGTCTTGGTCTCTTTGTTGTATAGTGTATGTTTTTTAGAGGTGATAGTATTGAGTAGGATAATTCTTTGAATATGCTATATCGTTCAAACGGGGGCCAACTGACCCAAACGTTGTAATTACCATGGTTGTCCACGGGCCGTACGGTCCATGGGCCATGTACGGGCCGTCGGATCCATGGGCCTTCAATGGGCCATCGGATCAATGGGCCTTCAATGGGCCATCGGATCCATGGGCCTTCTACGTCTCGTAGGATCCATGGGCCTTCTACGTCTCGTAGGATCCATCGGCCTTGTATGGGCCGACTCATTTATGGGTCTTGTACGGGCCTTTAATGGGCTGTAGACGGGCTAGAGTGGAAATCATACGTTTTATGGGCTGACCATAACGGGTTGTTAATAGGCCGTATTTGGTGATGCTATGAAAATGGCCCAACAGATTAACGGTCCACAAACGGGCCGATTGTAACGACAGGCTAAATTTTGCCCACAAGCAAAAAATGACAGTAACGAGCCGTTAGTAACCGAATGCTGCAAATGATCCCAAGAATAAATGGGCCCTCAGAAGGCCGAAATATAACTTGGGCTGGAAATGACCCAACGGAATAACGGGCCGTTAATGGGTATAAAGTGGTACACTGTTCATTACGGGCCAGTTTCACCATGGGTCGTTAATGGGTGTAAAGTGATACACTGTTCATTACGGGCCAGTTTCTCCACGGGCCGTTAATGGGCCAAGGGTTACCAAGGGCCTCATATGGGTCGAAAGACGTCACTGGCCATACATGAGCCAGAAGTGAAAATGGGCTGGAATCATATTGGATGGCCCAAATGACGCTACTGGGCCTAATTCGAATAGGGCGTAACGGGCCTTGGGTTTGTGGGCTGTAAATGGGCTATATGCGAACAGGCCGTTAACAGGCTTTCCATGGGCAGGCCCGCCACCTTTTGACCAAGTCAAACGAGCCGGCCTTTTCAAAGGAATGGGCCTCTGTTGGGCCGTGCCACGTGTCGACCTATCATAGGCGCCTTCTGTCCAATGAGTGGATGACATCTGTCCGAGCCGACACGTGTTTCCTCCAGCCAATGATGATTTTACACGTGGAAAATCCCCATTGGTCGGGGCTATTAATGGGTTATCGGATCCAGAACCCGACCCGATAGCTTAACGGTGTTCCGTTACGGTGGATGCCACGTGTTGGTCACCCTTGACGAAAGCACTTCTGTGACGCGCGATTTGTCGTCATGGAAGTGGACACTTCCGTGATGATAATTTTTGTAATGTCATGGAACACTTCTACGACAGGACATGTATGACTATCTTGATTCTGTCATAAAATCGTCATGGATGTACATGCATGACAAAAAACGCGACCTACTATGACAAACACGTATCATCACGGAAGTGTATTTTTTTTGTAGTGGTTGGTGCCCCCTGCCCTCACGAAGGAAGCTCTTCAGATCCGCTCTTAGATCCCGTGTGGGGGTCGACACTCACGCCCACCTCAGCCTTAGATCCGGAGCAGGTCGTGTCGTCCAAAATCGGGAGGATCAGCCCCGCTGGACTCTTTTCTATCGTGGAACTTCCGGCCGGAGACCCAGATGCGATCTTGGACTCTCCCCTGGACGACAACTTCGAACTTTCGAGGTCTGCGTCGATTGGGCCCGATCTGGTGTCTATCGCCGAGCTCATCCCTGCAAATCCGCAGACTCCTGCCCAGCTTTCGCTCTTAGACGAAGCACTGGGCTTAATGCGATTTCTCGCCATTATGGAAGCTTTGCCTCCAAACTGCACCCAGCATGGGGTTGGGGGCTGAGAGCGGGGAATTTTATGACCTGCCCACCACCCACTTAATAGCCACTGTCGAGGATTTAACTGACATGCTAGACTACCGTTCGAAGACATGGACAGTATGGATGACGATGCCAACTCCGTACCAGGCCAAGTCCCACCCATCACAGGGTGTTGGACTACCACTTCAACCTATGACGTATACATGGTTGACAGTCCTGACAAAAGGACAACGAGGACACCGAAGAAAAGGACAAGCTGGTCAACGAACCACCAAAGCACTGGCGCCAGCGGTGCCGTGCACGATCACATCGGGCAAGGGACAGCAATACCGGCACCGGAGACAATGAGACTCCAAACAATGCCGAAGACCCAGAACACCCCATTGAACCCACATCCGAACAAGATGAGAGGGAGGAGGGTTAGTATAGCCCTGAACACGTTGATCATGAAGATTCGGAGGACAACAACTATATAGCAATCTCCGAATAGGATGTTAGAATTGGTGGCGAAGCTTTTATCGTCCCAGTGGAACCTCTTGAATAAGAGCGCTTCACACGACAGCTCATCGCCACCGCACGGAGCCTGAAAAAGAAGCAGCAGCAGCTCAAAGCTGAACAAGATACACTCAACGAAAGGTGGACCAAGGTCCTGGCCGCTGAGGAGTATGGCCGCGAGTGACTGATACGTCTCCAACGTATCTACAATTTTTGATTATTCCATGTTGTTTCATTATAAATCTTGGATGTTTTATGACCATATTATATAGTCATTTATATCATTTTTTGGTACTAACCTATTAACATAGTGCCAAGTGCCAGTTGCTATTTTCTGCATGTTTTTTACATTGTAGGAAATCAATATCACACGGAGTCCAAGTTCCATGCCAATTTACGATGATTGTTTATGGACCAGAAGGAAGATGTTGGGCCCTGGTTACACCTGGGGGGAGTCCAGAGGAGGGGACAACCCACCAAGGTGCGCCAGGAGGCCCAGGCGCTCCCTGGTGGGTTGTGCCCACCTCGGGTGCCCCCTGGACCGCCTCTTTGCTCTATAAATACCCCAATATTCTAGAAACCCTAGGGGAGTCGACGAAATATTCATCTAGCCGCCGTAGAGTCCAGAACCACCATATCCAATCTAGACACCATCATGGAGGGGTCCACCACTTCCATTGGTGCCCCTCCGATGATGCGTGAGTAGTTCTCTGTAGACCTTCGGGTCCATAGTTAGTAGCTAGATGGCTTCCTCTCTATCTCCTGATTATCAATATAATGGTCTCTTGGAGATCCATATGACGTAAGTCTTCTGGCGGTGTGTTTGTTGGGATCTAATGAACTTCGGGTTTATGATCAGTTATATCCTTTTATATCCATGAAAGTTATTTGAGTTTCATTGATCTCTTATATGCATGATCTCTTATAGCCTCGTATTTGTTCTCCGATATTTGGGTTTTGTTTGGCCAACTTTATCTATTTATCTTGCAATGGGAAGAGGTGCCTGGTAGTGGGTTCGATCTTACGGTGCTTGATCCCATTGACAGAAAGGGAACCGACACGTATGTGTCATTTCTACTAAGGATAAAAAGATGGGATGCATATTTGCCGCAATAGATAAACGGATCTTGTCTATATCATGTCATCGTTCTTATTGCATTACTCCCTTTTTCTATGAACTTAATACACTATATGCATGCTGGATAGTCGTCGATGTGTGGAGTAATAGTAGTAGATTCAGGTAGGAGTCGGTCTACTAATCTTGGACGTGATGCCTATGTAATGATCATTGCCTAGATATCATCATCATTATTTGAAGTTCTATCAGTTTCCCAACAGTAATTTGTTCACCCACCGTTTGCTATTTTTTCTCGAGAGAAGCCAAACCTACGGCCCCTGGGACTTCTTTCTCATATATTTGCCTTGCGTCCTTGCATTTATTTTCAGATCTATTAAACAAAAAAATACAAAATACCTTGCTACAATTTACTTGTTCCGCGATCTATTTATCCTATCTACAAATTTACCTCATGTCCTTTGCCTATCTTGAGGCGCCGTACCCCGAAAGGGATTGACAACCCCTTTAACACGTCGTGTTGCGAGGTGCTGTTATTTGTGTGCAGGGGCTGTTTACGTTGTGTTGCTTGGTTCTCCTACTGGTTCGATAACCTTGGTTTCATATCTGAGGGAAATACCGACCTCCACTATGCTGCATCATCCCTTCCTCTTTGGGGAAATACCGACCTAGCTTCAAGCAACATCAAAAGGAATTTCTGGCACCGTTGCCGGGGAGGATATTCGACATAACCAGGTTCCTAATCACAAATGTCATTTCCTTGCAACTTACATTATTCGCCATTTTCCTATTGTTTTCCTCTCCCCACTTCACAAAAATTTGCTGTTTTATTCGCCTCTCTTTTTCACCAATCTCTTGTTTCTAGTCCCGATGGCTAGTGTCCCTACTCCTGCTTTGTCACTAGATTTTGAAGTTATTTACTTCAAGCAAAGACAAGGAGAGAATATGAAAGATGCCTGGTATAGGCTTATGGAATCGTATCGTGTTTCTAACCTAAAGGGGGATGCTAAGGTTTTGCTTCATAATTTTTACATAGGATTAGCTTTGCATCATAGACAACTTCTTGATTTTGCCGCTAAAGGAAATTTTATTGAGCTTGATGCAAATGCTGCCTATGAAATCTTGGAAGGAATTTTGGGAATTCCTCATCAAAAGAAGGGGTTTTCCTTTACCCTTGAGGGAGTTCAAATGTTGGACAAACTTGGTGATTTACATAAATGTATGGTCGAAATACAGAAATATAATGAACCCCTCAAGCACCTCAATGGTAGTATCAATCACATGAATACCTTGATTACTCTTTGCAACAAGCGATTGGATATTTTGGATCTTAAGATGGTTTCTTTTCTAGAGAATTTAGGGAAGCATAAAGAGTGTCCCGGGTTTGAGAAAACCCTTACAAAAGTTGCCAAAACTTCGGAAGACAAAACTTAGATCCTTGCTTTATGCCTAGCTAAGGGTGTAAAACTATAGCGCTTGTTGGGAGGCAACCCAATGAATAAAATTTATTTTTTCTTTTTGCTTGCTTTTCTTGTGTGTTTGAACAATTATGATACTGGTATGATTGTGTTTTTTGTGTTTTAATTAGTGTTTGTGCCAAGTAAAGCCTTTAGGATCTTCTGGGGCTATAGTTGTTTGATCTTGCTGAAAAAGACAGAAACTTTACACTCACGAAAATAATTCTTGTAAATTACATAAAAGAGATTTTTCCCTGATTATTTTTTCAGAAGATTAATATATAAATTATTCTGGTCTTCCTAATTTGGTAGTAGTTTTGGACTTTCAGAAGTATTCTAAAGTTCCAGTTACATCAGACTATTCTCTTTTGACAGATTCTATTTTCTTTGTGGTGTGTGCTTATTTTGATGGCTCTATGGCTTTCTTTGGTGAGTTTTTGACATAGAAAAGTTGGAATACAGTAGATATAATACAAAAATAAAATAATAATTATTTTTACACAACACTTATAGTAGTGGTTTGCTTTCTTTTACTAACGGATCTCACAAGTGTTTTGTTGAGATTTGTGTGATTGAAGTTTTCAAGTTTTGGGTTATCTTACGATGGATGAAAGAAGGATAAAAGTGCCTAAGCTTGGGGATGCCCTGGCCTCCCAAGATATTATACAAGAATGAGAAACCAACTAAGCTTGGGGATGCCCCCGAGTGGCATCCCCTCTTTCTTCTAATGACCATCGGTATTTTAGTCGAGGCTATATTTTTATTCGTCACATGATATGTGTTATGATTGGAGAGTCTTGTATGATATGTTTCTTTTCTTGTTTTATTTTGTGTTTTAAGTCATCAATCCTTTCAGGACACACCTATTTGAGAGATCCAAAATTATGTCATGACTTGTTAGGATTGCTCTCTATGCTTCACTTAAATTTATATGAGCAATGGACTTGCTCTAGTGCTTCACTTAAATCTTTTTGAGCACGGTGTGCTTAGTATTATTGAAGAAATGCTCTCTTGCTTCACATAGATTTATTTGAGAGTTACTGAAATTTTGAAGAAGTTCTCTCTTGCTTCACTTAAATTATTTTGGGAGAAAGAAAATATGTTATGCTAATGGTCTTCACTTATATTTGTTTGAACTTATGAAAAGCAACACATGAAAATTAGTCCCAAAGTGATAGATATCCAAGAAGGATAAAGAAAAAAATATGTCATGAAGATCATTGGAAAAAATAAAATTGATTCTTAGTAATAGTTTTGAGATATGATGATATGATATGTGAGTTATGTTGATGAGTAATTGTGCTCTAGTAAGAATATTGGTGTTAAGGATTGTGGTTCCCTATGCATGCACAAAAGTCAATAATCATGCAATGAAAATCATATCCTACTTGTGGTGCACTATTCGGTGTTAATTATGCTTAATGCTTGCTTACTAGATTATTCATTTCTTGGTTGGTCGCTTCTCAATCTTTTTGCTAGCCTTCATTTTGCACCAAGTATGACCTCTACTTGTGCATCCAAAATCCTTTAAACCAGTTTTTCCACATGAGTCCACTATATCTACCTATATGCGGTATTCTTTTGCGGGTCTAAGCAAATTTGCATGTGCCATCTCTAATTTTCAAAATAAACTTCTCTTTTGTGTGTTTGTTTCGCACACGGAACGGTAACGGATACTCCAACTCGTTTTAGTTGGTGGGATGCATACACCTCCCAAAATGTTTTTATCTCTATTATTTTTTGCTTTGAGCTCTGGCACCTCTACAAATCCCTACTTCCCTCTGCGAAGGGCCTTTCTTTTACTTTACGCAATTTTTATTTTTTGAGTCTCCATCCTCTCTTATAAAAGCACCAACTAGGGGGCAATATGATCGTAGTTAAGTATTGGGTGTAGCTAATATTCGAGTGTGTTTCCTGAATGGATCAATGTTTGAGCATGATGTGCTAGGGATAACATCTTTTAGCATTGATATTTTGAAAGACATGGTTGCTTGTTGATATGCTAGAGTATCTAAATTATTATGTCAAAACTAGACTATTGCTTTGAATCACATAAAAGTCCAAATGTCCTTGCTGTAAAGAAAAGAATATGATATGACATGATAAACAACACTCCACATCAAAAATTCTACTTTCATTACTTACCTACTCGAGGACAAGCATGACTTAAGCTTGGGGATGCTGATACGTCTCCAACGTATCTATAATTTTTGATTATTCCATGCTATTTTATTATCAATCTTGGATGTTTGATAATTATCATATAGTCATTTTATATCATTTTTGGTACTAACCTATTGACATAGTGCCAAGTGTTAGTTGTTGTTTTCTACATGTTTTTTACATCGCAAGAAATCAATATCAGACGGAGTCCAAATGCCACGCCAATTTACAATGATTTTTTATGGACAAGAAGGAAGATGTTGGGCCCTAGTTGCACCTGGGGAGAGTCCCGAAGAGGGGACAACCCACCAGGGCGCGCCAGGAGGCCCAGGCGCACCCTGGTGGGTTGTGCCCACCTAGGGTGCCCCCTGGACCGCCTCTTTGCTCTATAAACACCCCAATATTCAAGAAACCCTAGGGGAGTTGACGACATATTCATCCAGCCGCCGCAGAGTCATAAACCACTAGATCGAATCTAGAGACCATCACGGAGGGTTCACCACTTCTGTTGGTGCCTCTCCGATGATGCGTGAGTAGTTCTTTGTAGACATTCGGGTCTGTAGTTAGTAGCTAGATGGCTTCCTCTCTCTCTCTCTCTCTTGATTATCAATACAATGGTCTCTTGGAGATCCATATGATGTAAGTATTTTGGCGTGTGTTTGTTGGGATCTGATGAACTTCGAGTTTGTGATCAGTTATATCTTTTTATATCCATGAAAGTTATTTGAGTTTCTTTGGACTCTTATATGCATGATCTCTTATAGCCTCATATTTCTTCTCCGATATTTGTTTTTTTGGCCAACTTGATCTATTTATCTTGCAATGGGAAGAGGTGCCCGGTAGTGGGTTCGGTCTTACAGTGCTTGATCCCAATGACAGAAAGGGAACTGACAAGTATGTATTGTTGCTACAAAGGATAAAAAGATGGGATCCATGTCTGCCGCAATAGATAAACTGATCTTGTCTACATCATGTCATCGTTCTTATTGCATTACTCAGTTTTTCCATGAACTTAATACACTAGATGAATGCTGGATAGCGGTCGATGTGTGGAGTAATAGTAGTAGATGCAGGCAGGAGCCGGTGTACTAATATTAGACTTGAAGCCTATGTAATGATCGTTGCCTGGATATCATCATAATTATTTGAAGTTCTATCAATTGCCCAGCAGTAATTTGTTCACCCACCGTTTGCTATTTTTCTCGAGAGAAGCCACTAGTGAAACCTACGGCCCCTGGGTCTTCTTTCTCATATATTTGCCTTGCGATCTACTTTTTCCTTGCATTTATTTTAGATCTATTAAACCAAAAAATACAAAAATAACTTGCTGCAATTTACTTGTTGCGCGATCTATTTATCCCATCTACAAATTTACCTCACGTCCTTTGCCTATCCTGAGGCGCCGTACCCCGAAACGGATTGACAACCCCTTTAACACGTTGGGTTGCGAGGTGTTGTTATTTGTGTGCAGGAGTTGTTTAGGTTGTGTTGCTTGGTTCTACTACTAGTTTGATAACCTTGGTTTCATATATGATGGAAATACCTACCGCTGCTGTGCTACATCATCCCTTCCGCTTTGGGGAAATACTGACGTAGCTTCAAGCGACATGAGCGACCCATAAAAAGTTATCCCAAGCGCAAACTGCTGCCACGACGACAAAGCCATTGAGCCAATACCATAGAAATACAATCATGCAGATCAATCAGACCGATCACCACATGGACGGGACAAAATGACACTTCACGCCAAACACCAGCCCGCACCCACTAGCCGAAGAGGCAAGGAGACAGCGGTTGCAGGCTATACATATGATATACATCAGGACCTGGCCAACAAAGCCGGTCAGACCAGATCGATCTATGGATCAAGAGGCCGTGCCCCGATGCAAGACAATGAGTATGAAGCCCGGTGTGATGAGCATTACAATATTCGGGACCAGCACCAAACTCAGATGTCATCTGATCTCCACCGTGATGTTGCATGGTATAGAGGTGCCGCACACCCTATGTGCTTTACCTATGAGGTAATGCAACACCAGTTTCCGGAAGGGTTCAAAGCCATAAACATCGAGCAGTATGATGGAACGACAGATCCAGCCGTCTAGATCGAAGACTTTCTTCTTCACATTCATATGGCTCGTGGAGATGACCTTCACGCCATTAAATATCTTCCTCTAAATATGAAAGGACTAGCACGGCACTGGTTGAACAGCCTCCCAAAGAACTCCACTAGAACCTGGGAAGATTTATAAGATGCTTTTCGGGCCAACTTTCAGGGCACTTATGTCCTGCCATCGGACGCTGATGACCTAAGTCACATAATCCAGCAACCTGGCGAATCGGCTCGCAAGCTTTGGAATCAGTTCCTTATAAAAAAGAACCAAATCATGGAGTGTCCGGATGCCAAAGCCTTAGCACCCTTCAAACACAACGTCCGGGACGAATGGCTCGCCCGACACCTCGGGCAAGAAAAGCCGAAGACCATGGCAGCTTTAACCGCACTCATGACCTCTTTTTGCGCGGGTGAAGATAGATGGTTGGCTCATAGAAGCAACAACTCCAGCGACCCCGGCACGTCTGAGGCCAGGGACGGTAATGGTAGACCATGCTGCAATAAAAACAAACGTCAGAGTAATAATGACGATGCAGATGATACGACAGTCAATGCCAGATTCAGTGGTTCTAAATCCGTCAATGGAAGAAACCTTTTAAAGGCAACAGGGACGTTCCATCCAACTTGCACAAAATCCTTGAGAGGCCCTGTCAGATTGATGGCACACCCGGCAAGCCTGCTAACCACACCAACAGAAACTATTGGGTTTTCGAACATGCCACTAAGTTAAATACTTAACACAAGGAAAGGGACCTCCAAGCGAGGATGATTATGAGCCCCGTCAGCCGAACACCGGGTGCCAAAAGCAGTCCCCCCCCCCCCGAGGTGAAAACAGTGAACATGATCTACGTCACTCACATTCCCAAAAGGTAGCGCAAGCAC
The DNA here is from genome assembly GCF_018294505.1 of Triticum aestivum. Classification (NCBI taxonomy): domain Eukaryota; kingdom Viridiplantae; phylum Streptophyta; class Magnoliopsida; order Poales; family Poaceae; genus Triticum; species Triticum aestivum. The sequence continues at coordinate 233,512,899 of NC_057804.1, read as the reverse complement.
GCACTAACGGACATCTACGTCGTAGAGACTGTCGCCCCAAAATTCAATAAACGGGAAGCCTGTCTGATCACTTTTGATCGCAAGGATCACCCAACCAGTATCCATCACGGGGGTTCGGCCGACCTGGCACTCGATCCAATCATCGACGGATACCATCTCACTAGAGTCCTTAACAACAGTGGTAGCAGTCTCAACTATGGGCCTATAGAACTGCATATAAAAATCCTATGGGTATGTCTCCGTATAAGATGGTTTATGGAAAAGCATGTCACTTACCTCTTGAATTAGAACATAAGGCATATTGGGCTATTAAAGAGCTCAACTACGATTTCAAACATGCCAATGAGAAGAGGTTATTTGACATTAGTTCACTTGATTAATGGAGAACCCAAGCACATGAGAATGCCAAGCTGTAAAAAAGAAAAAGTTAAAAGATGGCAATACAAAAGGATACAAAAGCGTGAGTTTAACGTAGGTTATTATGTGTTGGTATTCAACTCTCGTTTAAGATTTTTTGCAGGAAAACATCTCTCTAAATGGGAAGTCCCTTACATTATCGAGGAGGTCTATCATTTCGGTGCCATAAAAATCAACAACTTCGAGGGCACAAATCCGAAGGTGGTGAGCAGTCAAAGAATCAAACATTATATCTCAGGTAATCCTATAAATGTTGAAACTAACATTGTTGAAACCGTAACCCTGGAGGAATACATAAGGGACACTTTCCAGAACGTTTCAGACTCCGAAAAGTAATAGGTATGTGGTACGGTAAGTAAACCGATTCCAAAACAATTCTAATAGCAATTTTTCTCCGTTTTGGAATATTTAAGAAAATAGGAAAATATGAACTAGTCCGGGAAGGACACAAGGCCTCCACGAGGGTGGAGGGCGCGCCCACCCTTACTGGGCACGCTTCCTGCCTCGTGGGCACCTCTTGTGCTCTCCGGACTCCGTTTTCTCGCACGAAACTTCTTTTGGTCAGTAAAAATTCATTATAAAATCTCCTGAAGGTTTTGAACACCGTATCAGGCAAAAATCTTCTGTCTTTGTTTCGAGCTGTTTTTGTCGCAGATTTAGAGCAAGATGTCTTCACAAGAGTCAGTCGGGGAGAGTCGGGTGTTGATAACCCACAAGTATAGGGGATCACAACAGTTTTCGAGGGTAGAGTATTCAACCCAAATTTATTGATTCGAAACAAGGGGAACCAAAGAATATTCTCAAGTATTAGCAATTGAGTTGTCAATTCAACCACACCTGGATAACTTAGTATCTGTAGCAAAGTATTTAGTAGTGAAGTAGTATGATAGTAACGGTAACAGTGGTAAAAGTAATGATAGCAGTTTTGTAGTAATTGTAACAGTAGCAACGGAAAAATAAATAAGAAAAACAGAATACGTGAAAAGCTCGTAGGCATTGGATTAGTGATGGATAATTATGACGAATGTGATTCCTCATGTAATAGTTATAATGTAGGCTGACACAGAACTAGCTCCAATTCATCAATGTAATGTAGGCATGTATTCCGAATATAGTCATACGTGCTTATGGAAAAGAACTTGCATGACATCTTTTGTCCTACCCTCCCGTGGCAGCGGGGTCCTAATGGAAACTAAGGGATATTAAGGCCTCCTTTTAATAGAGTACCAGATCAAAGCATTAGCACTTAGTGAATACATGAACTCCTCAAACTACAGTTATCACCGAGAAGTATCCCGATTATTGTCACTTCGGGGTTGTCGGATCATAACACATAATAGGTGACTATAGACTTGCAAGATAGGATCAAGAACTCACATATATTCATGAAAACATAATAGGTTCAGATCTGAAATCATGGCACTCGGGCCCTAGTGACAAGCATTAAGCATAGCAAAGTCATAGCAACATCAATCTCAGAACACATTGGATATTAGGGATCAAACCCTAACAAAACTAACTTGATTACATAGTAAATCTCATCCAACCTATCACCGTCCAGCAAGCCTACGATGGAATTACTCACGCATGGCAGTGATCATCATGAAATTGGTGATGGAGGATGGTTGATGATGGCAACGGCGACGAATCCCCCTCTCCGAAGCCCTGAATGGACTCCAGATCAGCCCTCCCGAGAGAGATTAGGGCTTGGCGGCGGTTCCGTATCGTAGAACGAGATGAAACTTTCTCTCTTATTTTTTTCTCTGCAAAACGGAATATATAGAGTGTGAGTTGAGGTTGGTGGAGCTCCAGGGGGCCCACGAGACAGGGGGGCGCCCAGGGGGAATCTGGGTGTGGGCCCCCTAGCCTTGATTCTTTCGCCAGTATTTTTTATATTTTCCAAAAGTTATCTCCATGGATTTACAGGTCATTCCGAGAACTTTTGTTTTTTGCACATTAAACAACACCATGACAGTTCTGCTAAAAACAGCGTCAGTCTGGGTTAGTTTCATTCAAATCATGCAAGTTAGAGTCCAAAACAATGGCAAAAGTGTTTGGAAAAGTAGATACGTTGGAGACGTATCAACTCTCCCAAGCTTAAACCTTTGCTTGTCCTTAAGAAATTCAGTTAATAAAGAAAAAGTGATAAAGAAAAACTTTTACAAACTCTGTTTGCTCTTATTGTTGTAAATATGTAAAGCAAGCATTCAAGTTTTCAGCAAAGATTATGAACTAATTAAGCATATTCACAATAACACTTAGGTCTCATGTTTACTCATATCAATGGCATAATCAACTAGCGAGCAATAATAATAAATCTCGGATGACAACACTTTCTCAAAACAATAATAATATGATATAACAAGATGGTATCTCGCTAGCCCTTTCTGAGACCGCCAAACATAAATGCAGAGCACCTTTAAAGATCAAGGACTGACTAAACATTGTAATTCATGGTAAAAGAGATCCAATCAAGTCATACCCAATATAAACTAATAGTAATGCATGCAAATGACAGTGTGCTCTCCAGCAGGTGATTTTTAATAAGAAGGTGATGACTCAACATAAAAGTAAATAGATAGGCCCTTCGCAGAGGGAAGAAATGATTTGTAGAGGTGCTAGAGCTCGATTTTAAAATAGAGATGAATAACATTTTGAGCGGTATACTTTCACTGTCAACGCAACAACTATGAGATATCGATATCTTCCGTGCTACATACATTATAGGAGGTTCCCAAACAGAATGGTAAAGTTTATACTCCCCCACCACCAACAAGCATCAATCCATGGCTTGCTCAAAAGAACGAGTGCCTCCAACTAGCAACAGCCCTGGGTGTTTTGTTTAATTATTTCGATTTGCTTTGATCTTTTTTATCATGGGACTGGGCATCCCGGTTACCAGCCATTTTCTCGTGAATGAGGAGCGGAGTCCACTCCCCTTGAGAATAAATCACCTAGCATGGAAGATATAAACAACCCTAGTTGAAACATGAGCTGCTCGGGCATACAAAACAGAATTTTATTTAAAGGTTTGGAGTTTGGCACATACAAATTTACTTGGAACGGCAGGTAAATACCGCATATAGGAAGGTATGGTGGACTCATATGGAATAACTTTGGGGTTCATGGAGTTTGGATGCACAAGTAGTATTCCCGCTTAGTACAGGTGAAGGCTAGCAAAAGACTAGGAAGCGACCAACTGAGAGAGCGACAACAGTCATGAACATGCATTAAAATTAATCAACACCGAGTGCAAGCATGAGTAGGATATAATCCACCATGAACATAAATATCGTGAAGTCTATGTTGATTTGTTTCAACTACATGCGTGAACATGTGGCAAGTCAAGTCACTCGAATCATTCAAAGGAGGATACCATCCTATCATACCACATCACAACCATTTTAATAGCATGTTGGCACGCAAGGTAAACCATTATAAGCTCCTAGCTAATTGAGCATGGCATAAGCAACTGTGATCTCTAATTGTCATTGCAAACATGTTTATTCATAATAGGCTGAATCAGGAACGATGAAGTCATCATATTTACAAAAACAAGAGAGGTCGAGTTCATACCAGCTTCTCTCATCTCAATCAGTCCATCATAAATCATCATTATTGCCTTTCACTTGCACGACCGAACAGTGTATATAATAATAATAGTGTGCATGCATTGGAATAAGCTGGAATCTGCAAGCATTCAATTCAATAGAGAAGACAAAGTAATATGGGCTCTAAGTTAAATCAACAATCATGCATAGTAGAGCCACTAAACATTTTCATTATGGTCTTCTCCTCTCGACCCCCAAAGGAAAGAAAAAAATTAAACTATTTACACGGGAAAGCTCCCAACAAGCAAAAGAAGAACAAGAAATCTTTTTGAGTTTTCTTTTTAATTACAACTACAAGCATGGAAATTAAACTAACTATTTTTTTTGTTTTTCTTAAGGTTTATCAAACACACAAGAAGAAAGCTAGAAAAAGAAATTAAACTAGCATGAATAGTACAATGAAAAAGTATGAGCACCCACAACTAAGATAAGTGTGTGAACATGAATGTAATGTCGGTGAGAAATATGTACTCCCCCAAGATTAGGCTTTTGGCCTAAGTTGGTCTATGGCCATGGATAGCCTGACTGATATCTGAAGTTATAACTGGGGTCGTACTGAGATGCAGCAGCCAATGCCTCCTACGCTGCGGCATGTTGGCGAGCTGCCTCCGCTCTCCTATCCTATTCGGTTGCCTCCTCCCTGGTGACAACATATCTTCGTTTTGCATGGCAATCAAAAAGGGAAGGAGAAAGGAGAGTAACATGGACAGTGCAACGTCTGTCAAAGATTAGTCGATACTGGAGGAATTGTTCATTCCTCACAAGGAAACGATGCCTGACCATAGCGTCATAATCTAAACAAGCGGAAGGAAACTCCAAATCGCCCTCTCGTGGAGGTATACCAAGATAATTAGCAACACGGGTCGCATAAGTCCCTCCAAATAAATATCCAACTAAACCATTATTATGCAACCTATGTGCAACAATCGCCCCCAAGTTGTAGTCTTTATTACCTAATACAACACTCTTGAGGACACAAAGATCAGGGGCACACATGTGACATGCTTCATCTTTACCGTTAATGCATCTACCAATGAAGAGAGCAAAATAATGTATAGCAGGAAAATGAATGCTCCCTATGGTAGCTTGTGCTATATCTCTAGATTCTCCCACAGTGATACTAGCTAGAAAGTCTGTATATTCAGATTTACGAGGTTCATTAACATTGCCCCGCTGTGGGAGTTTGCAAGCAGTAGTTAAATCTTCTAAGTCCATGTTATATGATTGATCGTAAATATCAAACATGACATTCTGAGAATTACGCGAAGATGTAAATTTAAACCTTCTCATGAATGAATCAGTCAAACGGTAGTACTGAGGACACTTATCTTGCATGAAGTCCTCAAGGTCGGCATTACACACATATTCATCAAATTCATCCTTGATGGCTGCATTGACCATAAATTCTTCTGACGGCCATTCCCAAGGCCGCACGTCAGCTTCCCTCGGTGGTTCATCGTCTTGCTCATGCATAGCGCGCCTGGGTACTTTCTTTGTTGAAGAACCACCTTGGTACATTTTCCTAGACATATTTCTCTCTCTAAAAAATTTCTGAAATTTTTAGTAACTTCAAAATAAACGTGAATCAAACTAATCAAGATTGATAGCAACTACTCCCACTAGTGCCTAGAACCTATATCATGCACTAGAATTACTTGGGACCTCATAAATTTGACATGCAAGATCAAGAATAGGGTCACCTAGGCAGCAAAAATTTGCAATGAATAAAGCACTAGAACAAAAACTAATTGGACCATTGGAGGAGTCACATACCAAGGAACAATCTCCCAAAGCAATTTAGTGAATGGAGCTTTGAGCAACGAGATCGAAAATCGCAGCAAAATGAGCTAGAACTCGTGCTTGAGCTAGATGGGGATATTTTTGTGAGGAATATGGAGTGTGTGGGTGCAGGAATAAGTGGAGGGGCCACCATGGGCCCACGAGGCAGGGGGCGCACCCTGGACCCTCATGGCTAGGTGCCAGCTCCCCCTGTTGTGTTCTCAGTGCCTAAAATCCTCAAATATTCCATAAAAAATCATACTAAATTTGCAGGTCATTTGCAGAACATTTATTTTTGGGATATTTTTTATTGCATGGATAATTCAGAAAACAGTCAGATAATACTATTTTTGCTTTATTTATTCTAAATATCAGAAACTAAAAAGAGGGTGTAGAAGGTTGTGCTTCCTAGTTTCATCCATCTCATGATCATCAAAATGAATCCACTAAGAAGGTTAATCAAGTCTTGTTAACAAACTCATTCCGAATAACACGGAACCGGAGAAATTTCGAATAACACTAGGTTACCTCAGCGGGCATATGAACATCCCCAATAATAAGAATATCATATTTTTTCTTGACATTAGGAAGACGGAATTCAAAACCTCCAATAATGATAGTTGGACTTTTTCCAATGGAATTGATACTATGAACTTGAGGTTGTTTCCTTGGAAAGTGTACCGTATGCTTATTACCATTAACATGAAAAGTGACATTGCCATTGTTGCAATCAATAACAGGCCCCGCAGTATTCAAAAAGGGTCTACCAAGGATAATCGACATACTATCGTCCTCGGGAATATCAAGAATAACAAAGTCCGTTAAGATAGTGACATTTGCAACCACAATAGGCACATCCTCACAAATACCGACAGGTATAGCAATTGATTTATCAGCCATTTGCAAAGATATTTCAGTAGGTGTCAGCTTATTCAATTCAAGTCTACGATATAAAGAGAGAGGCATAACACTAACGCCGGCTCCAAGAGCACATAAAGCAGTTTTAAGATAGTTTCTTTTAATGGAGCATGGTATAGTTGGTACTCCTGGATCTCGTAGTTTCTTTGGTATTCCACCTTTAATAGTGTAATTAACAAGCATGGTGGAAATTTTAGCTTCCGGTATCTTTCTTTTATTTGTAATGATATCCTTCATATATTTAGCATAAGGGTTTACTTTAAGCATATCAGTTAAGCGCATACGTAATAAGATAGGTCTAATCATTTCAGCAAAGCGCTCAAAATCCTTATCATCCTTTGTCTTGGATGGTTTAGGAGGAAAGGGCATGGGTTTCTGAACCCATGGTTCTCTTTCTTTACTGTGCTTCGTAGCAACAAAGTCTCTTTTATCATAATGTTGATTCTTTGATTGTGGGTTATCAAGATCAACAGCAGGTTCAATCTCTACATCATTATTATTGCTAGGTTGAGCATCAACATGAACATTATCACTAGGTTCATGTTCATCACCAGATTGTGTTTTAGCATCAGAAATAGAAGTATCATTAGGATTCTCAAGTGTGTCTATAACAGGTTCACTAGAAGCATGTAAAGTCCTATCATTTTTCTTTTTCTTCTTTCTAGAAGGACTGGGTGCATCTACATTATTTCTTTGAGAATCCTGCTCAACTGTCTTAGGGTGGCCTTCAGGATACAAAGGTTCCTGAGTCATTCTACCAGTTCTAGTAGCCACTCTAACAGAAAAATCATGTTTATTATTTCATTCATCGAGCAAATCACTTTGAGCTTTAAGTACTTGTTCATCCTGAGTGGTAACTATACAAGCATATTTGCTAATGAGTTTAAGTTCACCTTTAACTCTAGCCATATAATCACTCAAGCGTCCAATCATGAAAGCATTACTCTTTAATTCTCTACCAACATAAGCATTAAAACTTTCTTGTCTAGCCATAAAGTCATCAAATTCATCTAAACATGGGCAATGAAATTTAGTAGATGGGATTTCAACTTTATCATATCTATAGAGAGGATTTACCTTTACTACATGTGTCGGGTTATCAAGACAATGTGTTTCTTCGACATGCGGTATATTAAGACCATGTATTTCTTCAATAGGAGGTAAATTCTTAACATCTTCAGCTTTAATACCTTTTTCTTTCATAGATTTCTTTGCCTCTTGCTTATCTTTGGGACTGAGAAATAGAACACCCCTTTTCTTCGGAGTTGGTTTAGGAATAGGTTCAGGAGCTGGCTGAGGAATTGGCTCAATTGGCTCAGAAATTGGCTCAGGAAGAGTCCAATTATTTTCATTAGTCAACATATTATTCAATAACAATTCATCTTGGTCGACTGTTCTTTCCCTGAAAACACAACCAGCACAACTATCCAAGTGGTCCTTGGAAGCATCGGTTAATCCATTATAATAGATATCAAGTATTTCATTTTTCTTAAGAGGATGATCACGCAAAGCATTAAGTTATCGGAGAAGCCTCCCCCAAGCTTGTGGGAGACTCTCTTCTTTGATTTGCACAAAATTATATATTTCCCGCAAGGCAGCTTGTTTCTTATGAGCAGGGAAATATTTAGCACAAAAGTAATAAATCGTATCCCGTTGACTACGCACACAACTAGGATCAAGAGAATTAAACCAAGTTTTAGCATCACCCTTTAATGAGAACAGAAATATCTTAAGGATATAATAATAGTGAGACTTCTCATCATTAGTGAACAGGGTGGCTATATCATTCAACTTAGTAAGATGTGACACAACAGTTTCAGATTCATTGCCATAAAAAGGATCAGATTCAACCAAAGTAATTATCTCAGGATCAACAGAGAATTCATAATGCTTATTAGCAACAAAGATAGGTGAAGTAGCAAAAGCAGGGTCATATTTCATTCTAGCATTTAGATTTTTCTATTTAAGTTTAGCTAGTAACTTCTTAAGATCAGATCTATTATTACACGCAGAAAGTTCTCTAGTGGTTTCTTCATCCATAACATAACCCTCAGGAACAACAGGCAATTCATACTTAGGGGGAGAACCTTCATCATCTCTATCATCAATAGTTTCATCTTCAATAATTTCATTCTCTCTAACCCTAGCAAGTTATTCATCAAGAAATTCACCTAATGGCAAAGTAGTATCAAGCACATAAGTAGTTTCATCATAAGTATCATGCATAGCAGAAGTGGCATCATCAATAACATGCGACATATTAGAATTCGTAGTAGTAGCAGGTTTAGGTGTCACAAGCTTACTCAAAACGGAAGGATAATCTAGTGCAGAGCTAGATGGCAGTTGTCGGTGTCAAAACCGGCGGATCTCGGGTAGAGGGTCCTGAACTGTGCATCTAAGGCTAATGCTAATAGGAGGCAGGGGACACGATGTTTTACCCAGGTTCGGGCCTCACGATGGAGGTAATACCCTACTTCCTGCTTGATTGATCTTGATGATATGAGTATTACAAGAGTTGATATACCACGAGATCGTAGAGGCTAAACCCTAGAAGCTTGCCTATGATTATGATTGTTGTTGTCCTACGGACTAAACCCTCTGGTTTATATAGACACCGGAGGGGCCTAGGGTTACACAGAGTCGGTTATAGAGAAGGAAATCTACAGATCCGAATATCCAAGCTTACCTTCCACGCAAAGGAGAGTCCCATCGGGACACGGGACGAAGTCTTCAATCTTGTATCTTCATAGTCCAACAGTTCGGCCAAGGTATATAGTCCTGCTGTCCGAAGACCCCTTAATCCAGGACTCCCTCAGTAGCCCCTGAACCAGCCTTCAATGACGATGAGTCTGGCGCGCAAATTGTCTTCAGCATTACAAGGAGGGTTCCTTCTCCTAATACTCCATAGAAGAATTAGAACACAAGGATCATGTCTGACTCTACAAAACAAATTCCACATACCACCGTGGAGAGTATTATTTTCCACAAACCTAAACTGCCGAAAGCTTTTACGATATCACGCCATGGTCCGGTCTTTATTCGAACCATTTTCATAACCAGCCACTACACGCGCTGCGGGGCAGTTTTCTTGGCACGTCTTGTCGAAGCAGAGATCGTGTCCCCCTTATCACGGGATTCTCATCAATACGGGTGTGGGTAACCCAACCGTGTTTGTTTAATATGACTCCTCTATTTTAGGCAAGTCCCAAACGGTCACCCGGGGGACGCTTGATATTCGTCCTCTTTATAAAAGGGGGGCCAAGGCCTGTCCTTTTCTTTCCACGCTCAATCCTTCCCCTCCCGTACCTCGAGTTCCAACACCCAAGGCTCAAGCTAAGGCACTTCGGCCCTTCGACCATGTCCGGAGCCAATCAAGGCCAGTGGATGGCCTCCTCCATCACTGAGGAGGACATCCGGAAGCTTAGGGAGGCCAGGTATCTCACCACCGAGATTCCGCACAGGCTACCTGCTCCAGGGCAGGTCGTCCCCACCGCCGAACCCAACAAGAGCGTTGTTTTTATCTCCCACTTTCTTCGAGGGCTAGATTTTAGCGTTGATCCCTTCGTAAGAGGGCTCATGTTCTATTACGGACTAGATTTCCACGATCTAGCTCCGGATTCCATCCTTCACATCTCGTTGTTTATCGTCGTGTGTGAAGCCTTCCTCCACATCACCCCTCACTTTGGCATATGGCTCAAGACCTTCAATGTGAGGCCGAGGGTGATCGACGGGCGTCACGCAAAGTGCGGAGGCGCTATAATAAGCAAAGGCGCCGACGCCCCAAGGCCAAAGGGTTCTTTCATTGAGACTTCTGCTTTATGGTAGCGGGAGTGGTTTTACTTCACCACTCCCCGAGGTGCAAAGGGGGTGGCTGCTCCAGCGTTCTGCCCGGGCCCTCCACCACAACTGGTATCATGGGTCAACAAAGGGCTGGACCGTGGGTCCGCAAATGACGTGCCGACATTGCAAAGCCGCATCCGAGACCTTCTCAAGAGGGATATCAGTCTTGCCAAGATAATGCAAGTGATGCTGGTTCATCAAGTCCTACCCTGCTAACGTCGTCCTCTACGTACGTGGGAGTTCAACCCGAAATGTTCAACAATTCTTTGGCATGATGCTCAAAGAGATGTACCAGTTATTGTTCGGATCATGAATAAAGTGTCCGGACACCACCGAGGACGTGGGTCTCAATTGTAACCGCCCGGATACCCAGGTAAATACTTCTGCTGCCGAATGATACGTCTCCAATGTATCTATAATTTTTGATTGCTCCATACAACTTTATCTACTGTTTTAGGCAATATTAGGCTTTATTATCCACTTTTATATTATTTTTGGGACTAACCTATTAACCAGAGGCCCAGCCCAGATTTGTTGTTTTATGCCTATTTCAGTGTTTCGAGGAAAAGGAATATCAGATGGAGTCAAAACGGAACGAAATCAACTAGAGAAGTTATTTTTGGAAGGAAAGCAACCCAGGGAACTTGGAGTGCACGTCAGGGGAGATACGGGCTGCCCACGAGGGTGGGGGGCGCCCCCCCCGGGGCGCGCCCCCCTGCCTCGTGGGGCCACCGTAGCTCCTCCGACGTACCCCCTGCACCCATATATACTCTTGTACCATAAAACTTCCAAAACATAAGATAGAACGGGGGTTCCGCCGCCGCAAGCCTCTTTAGCCACCAAAAACCTCTCGGGGGCCGTTCCGGCACCCTGCCGGAGGGGGAACCCATCACCGGTGGCCATCTTCATCATCCCGGTGCTATCCATGACGAGGAGGGAGTAGTTCACCCTCAGTGCTGAGGGTATGTACCAGTAGCTATGTGTTTGGTCTCTCTCTCTCGTGTTCTCTCTCGTGTTCCCTCTATGGCACGATCTTTATGTATCCTGAGCTTTGCTATTGTAGTTGGATCTTATGATGTTTCTCCCCCTCTACTCTTGTGATGAATTGAGTTTCCCCTTTGAAGTTATCTTATCGGATTAAGTCTTTTATGAGAAAACTTGATGTATGTCTTGCCGTGATTATGTGTGGTGACAATGGGATATCATGTGCCACTGGATGTATGTTTTGGTGACCAACTTGCGGGTTTCATGACATTGGGAACCTATGCATAGGGGTTGGCACACGTTCTTGACTCTTTGATAGAAACTTTGGGGCACTCTTTGAAGTACTTTGTGTTGGTTGGATGAATCTGAGATTGTGTGATGCATATCGTATAATCATGCCCACGGATACTTGAGGTGACAATGGAGTATCTAGGTGACATTATGGTTTTGGTTGATTTGTATCTTAAGGTGTTATTCTAGTACAAACTCTTTTATAGATTGATCCGAAAGAATAACTTTGAGGTGGTTTCGTACCCTACCATAATCTCTAAGTTTGTTCTCCGCTATTAGTGGCTTTGGAGTGACTCTTTGTTGCATGTCGAGGGCTTGTTATATGATCTATCTATGTTATTATTGTTGAGAGAACTTGCACTAGTCAAAGTATGAACCCTATGCCTTGTTTCCTATCATTGCAATACCGTTTACGCTCACTTTTATCATTAGTTACCTTGCTGTTTTTATATTTTCATATTACAAAAACCTATATCTACTATCTATTTTGCACCTGTATCACCATCTCTTCGCCGAACTAGTGCACCTATACAATTTACCATTGTATTGGGTGTGTTGGCAACACAAGAGACTCTTTGTTGTTTGGTTGCAGGGTTGTTTGAGAGAGACCATCTTCATCCTACGCCTCCCACGGATTGATAAACCTTAGGACATCCACTTGAGGGAAATTTGCTACTGTCCTACAAACCTGTGCACTTGCAGGCCCAACAACGTCTACAAGAACAAGGTTGTGTAGTAGACATCAAGCTCTTTTCTGGCGCCGTTGCCGGGGAGGCTAGGAAAAGGGCACTCACTCACACCCCATTAACTAAGCTCTTTTCTGGCGCCGTTGCCGGGGAGGTGAGTGCTTGAAGGTATATCTTTAGATCTTGCAATCGAATCTTTTTGTTTCTTGTTTTAGCACTAGTTTAGTTTATAAAAGAAAATTACAAAAAAAGGAGTTAAGTTTGTCTCATACGTTACGTCTTTTTAATATCTTTCGTGAGTATGATGGAAAGGAAAATTGTGCTCAAGTGCTAGAAGAAGAATTACATAGAATTCTTGGCATAAAATATGTGAATGATGAGCATGATTGCAATGTTGTTAGTATGAATTCCTTGAATATCCATGATGATAATGATATGCAAAGCCGCAAGCTTGGGGAAGCTATGTTTGATGATTATGATATTTTTTTGTCCCCCAAGATTTTATGAGCAAATTTACTATGATGAAAGCATGCCTCCTATCTATGATGATTATTGTGATGATACGTATGCCATAAAGAAGAAGTTTGCTTATGTGGAGAGTAGTAAATTTTCTATGCAAGTAGATCATGAAAAGAATGCTTTAGGTGCTGGTTATATTGTTGAATTTATTCATGATGCTACTGAAAATTATTATGAGGGAGGAACATATGCTTGTAGGAATTGCAATAATATCAAGTTTCCTTTCTATGTGCTTAAATTCTTGAAGCTATGCTTATGTTACCTTCCTATGCTTGTCGATTATTGTTCTCGTAAGTTGTTTGGTCACAAAATCCCCATGCATAGGAAGTGGGTTAGATTTAAAAGTGCTAGTCATATGCTTCATGATGCTCCCGTTATGTTTCAATTCTTATCTTTTATGTGAGCATCATTGTCATCATCATGCCTAGCTAGAAAGGCATTAAAGAAAAGCGCTTGTTGGGAGACAACCCAATATTTATCCTTACTGTTTTTTGTGTCCACATGGTTATTCTACTGTACTAATCATGTTTTATAGCTTTTGTTTCAATAAAGTGCCAAGTAAGACCTTTAGGATGTCTTAAAGTGATAGTTGTGTGGATCCTGCTGAAAATCAGAAACTTTTGCACCCAGTAATTTAGTTTTGTTAATTCACGGAAACGTGCTCTTGATCGGATTCGTTTTGATATGTATTAGTACACGAATTTCTTAGGACTTCCTAATTTGGTAGAATTGTTGGAGTTCCAGAAGTATATGTTTGGTACAGATTACTACAGACTATTCTGTTTTTGACAGATTCTGTTTTCTATGTGTTGTTTGCTTATTTTGATGAATCTATGAGTAGTATCGGAAGGTATGAACCATAGAGAAGTTGGATTACAGTAGATATTACACCAATATGAAATCAGAATGAGTTCATTACAGTGCCTATGTGGTGTTTTTATTTTCTTATACTAACGGAGCTTATGAGTTTTCTGTTGAGTTTTGTGTTGTGGAGTTTTCAAGTTTTGGTAAGGATTCGATGGACTATGGAATAAGGAGTGGAAAAGAGCCTAAGCTTGGGGATGCCCATGGCACCCCAAGATATTCAAGTACAACCAAGAGCCTAAGCTTGGGTATGCCCCGGAAGGCATCCCCTCTTTCGTCTTCGTACCATCGGTAACTCTACTTGGAGCTATATTTTTATTCACCACATGATATGTGTTTTGCTTGGAGCTTCATTTTCTTTTGTTAGTTTTTGCTTGCTATTAGTTAGAATAATTTTTTGCATCATTAGTTTCAATAAAGAAGTCATGTTGAGAGAACTCGCACTAGTGAAAGTATGAACCCTAGGCCTTGTTTCCTATCATTGCAATACCATTTACGCTCACTTTTATCATTAGTTACCTTGCTGTTTTTATATTTTCAGATTACAAAAACCTATATCTACTATCTATTTTGCACTTGTATCACCATCTCTTCGCCGAACTAGTGCACCTATACAATTTACCATTGTATTGGGTGTATTGGGGACACAAGAGACTCTTTGTTATTTGGTTGCACGGTTGTTTGAGAGAGACCATCTTCATCCTACGCCTCCCACGGATTGATAAACCTTAGGTCATCCACTTGAGGGAAATTTGCTACTGTCCTACAAACCTGTGCACTTGCAGGCCCAACAACATCTACAAGAAGAAGGTTGTGTAGTAGACATCACCGAACACACCATCCTTTATGTTCATTATAACATCATTCTAAACAAATGTTCTCTGCCAGGACTGGCAGAAGAAGACAGAGAGGATTAGGTGTCCGGCCCCTCTTCCCGAAGGCTCGCCGAATCATTTGTTGACAAGGATGCTTGACCGCGTGCCGTATCAGGAGCCATCAAGCGAAGACGATGGGAGGAATAGAGAAGCCATAGATGGGCCTCATTTTTTACACATCCAGATTGGAGGAATAGGTGCCTCCGCGAAGGAGGATAATCGGGGAGGGGAATCTAAAATCTCTCCTCCTCAAGGTAAGAAAAGGGCCGCCTCTGAAGATTTGGAAACAGAGGCTTCTAAGCGAGGGAAGAAGACCTCACAAGGGGACCAGCCCTCCACCGAGCCATAAGTGAAAGAGTACTTTGGTAGACATACCCCGTTTATTTTCCGAGGATAATGACCGAAATATATTTGTTGCAGTCCGGCTCGTAGCCCTTCTCCACAGAGTTCGTCCTCGGGGGATCTTCCCCCAGAGATGAAGGAGAGCGAGTTGCCTCCCCTGCCTCCCCATCACATGGGGCGGACGACCCCGAAGTGTTGTCACGGAGGATTTCTCTTGATCCACCAAGGCTAGAAGTTGACACTTCGGCTGCTCGGAGTCTGGAATGTCCGGCTCCCAAGGAGAGCTTCAGGAGGAGTCTGGTATTGTTCGGCACACAGCTGGACACCCTAATAGGCCTTGTGGAGCGAGCGTCCATCTCCGAGACGCATCGTGCCTCAATGGGCACGGTAGTTGAGAGGATTTCATCCGCGAAAAGCGGTTTGAATGAAGCTTTTACGAGTCTACTAAGAGGCTTTGAGGTACACAAAAAATATATTTTTGATGGTTCCGCACATGCTAGGTGTGCTCTATATAGATAGTAGCCCTTGAGACTCGGGTTGCCATCAACGTGGCGGACAGAGGATCATAATACCTGTTATTAATCGCGCTGCTTTATGTGCAAGTGGCTGAGGGTCCGACGGTCGACCGATCTGCTGATTTTGCCGAACTAAAGCGGCAGCTAGACGTGGCCGATGCCGACATCACGCTTGTTAACAAGTGGCTTGATGAGGCACAGGGTATGTATATTCGGCTTGTCAGCAAATCTTTAAGAGGAGCATGATGCTAGTATCTGTAATATGCTGTGACTGCAGATGGAGCTGCTGCCGTGGAGACCCTTCGGGCGTTTCTTGCCCGAGCCAAGGAGAAAGCTAGGACAAGTGATGCGGCCGCTCTGAAGGCGGTCGAGGAGTTAAGAGCCGAACAGGCTGCTCATCGCCGGAGCGAAGAAAAGATAGCCCAGATGGCTACCGGGCTGGAAGATGCCGCCAACCGCCGTGAGCTCCTTGAAAAGGAAAATCAAGAAAAAGCGGCTGACCTGAAGAAGGCCCTAGAGGCAGCCAATTAAACCCACTCTAAAATGAGGGGGTGAGGTAGGAGCTTTGCGAGGCCGGAGATATCGTGGCTGGAAAGCCCTATCTGTTGCGGATGAAATTCTTAGATCCGAAGTATGCCCCTCTGGATTAGTTGTGGAGTGCGGCGGACGCATACGCGGACCTGGCAAAGAGTGTTGCTGATGCATCCGAGTTTTACAAAGATCGGAAGCACCATAAGGCTGAGAGGTTATTGTGGTCGCAGTTCAGTGCCCCGATGCATCCGCTGCCATTGAATGAAAAGATGGCTGCATGGACCGAACTCCACAGGTTGTCCGAGCTTGCTATGAGGTCTGTCGTGGATCATCTTTGGCCACAAGGACCAAGGCCGGACAACTATTTTAGATTGGTGCAACAATTCCTTGGTGCCATTTCGCATATCGATGCTATGAAGAGGTCGACGTGCATAGAGTGTGCGCGGATGGCTCTTGCCCGTGTTAAAACATACTGGGCTAGGATGGAAGCCACCGCTATTGCAACCCGGAGTGAGGCGGACGGCCAAGACCCGGCCGATCACTATTTCGAAGAAGTCTTAGATGGCGCCCGCTTAATAGAGGCTCAGTGCTCGAAGAGTGCCATGTTTGAATGACATGTATCGCGATTGTAAAGACAATGTTATTTTGATTATAAAGGCTGTTTTTAAACTTTTGCCCGAAAGTATTATAATGCCTCATGTGCGGCCGTTTATGTATATATACATATCCTGAAAGTTTGCAGTCGTCGGCTTCAGCCCCCATGCATATAATGCGGGGGTGTTCGAGAAAACGCGGCGAACCAGGCAATCAGACTATATAGCTTTAACACTTTCACTTACCCATAGGAGTTTGATGGTGGGGCTACTATATAGCCCGTGGTACTTTCACTTTCAGCAGGATATGGTGCGCGTATGTACGTGACCGGGAAACCAGTCCTTCGTTAATGCAGAGGAATCGCGAAGATTCCGTTGGGTCATCGAGTGGTTGACCAGTCTCACGCTATATCATGACAGTTAGTTTTCGGCTTTCTCTACTGAGGTGCTCGTCCAGGTGAACGGGGCACAATCGTAGTAGTTCTCCCGGTGCCGCCTTAGCTGATAGAACAGAACGTAAGGTAGCAAAACACGGGAGCCGGGCAAACCCAACATTTGACCAAACACATGATTCAGAGTTGATACAAATAAGGCCAAACTCGTGACGCTGATCACTCCCTAAGGTATTCGGAATTTATAATGTGCACTGGGCTCAATAACGCAATTAACAATAAGCCCTGAGTTTCCAGGTATGAGCAGTAGTATGATGTGACAAAAATGACGAAAACGCCAGTATCCCTCCCGGTTGTATAAAGTTTCCGGAGCGGAAGAAGCAACAAGAGATGTTAAAAAGGTTTACGCAGGGTCTTAATCTAAAAAGAAACCTTTGTGCGGGGCCCTGCTGCACGTCTGCGCCTTTATCTCCGTTGTGCCATGTCCTGGAAGGGTGTAGCACGATGAGCATCTGTAAAAGAAAAAACCCAGGTGAAAGGCTTCGTGCGAGGTGTTCGTTAATCTGAATGAACCATAAAAATGCAATATGCTATTGTATTGATAGGGTCGAGCCAAACTGTGGGCTCTTTTTGCGAGCAACCCCTAGCATCTTTTATGGGGAAATCCCAACTGGGCTGTTACATTAGGTGGAGCGCCAGACTCGTCTAACCGTGTCCGTGGTCTTGACGACCGGCCATTAGTCCTGGTTGGAGGGACCGCTCAGTGTTCGGCTGCTAGAGCCGCCATATATTCTTCCGCGCGTAAGGAACGCTCTGTGTTTCCGCTAACTGTGATGATGCCGCGTGGATCGGGCATCTTAAGTTTGAGGTAGGCGTAATGCGGTACTTCATTAAAATGAGCAAAGGCCGTTCGTCCGAGTAGTGCGTGATAGCCACTTTGGAATAGAGCGATGTCGAAGGTTAATTCCTTGCTTCTGAAGTTGTTGGGGGGACTGAATACAACCTCTAGTACTAGAGAGCCCGTACAGTGGGCCTCAATGCCTGGTATTACTCCTTAAAGGTAGTGTTACTTAGGCTGATCCTTGAAGGGTCTATCCCCATTTTGTCGACAGTGTCCTGATATATCAGGTTTAGACTACTGCCGCCATCCATGAGGACTTGTGTGAGATGGTATCCATCAATTATCCGTAGATGGATCTGGCCATACCGGACTTTCTGTCCAGGAGCTCTCGTAAATGATGTCCTGACTTGTGGGCGGCATCATTAGCCGTCTTGTCACGGCCACGGGGCGGTCGGTCTAGCTGATCTGTCATTTTCGGCTGAGTGGGGGCCTCGTCGTTGAATTCAGGCAGCAGCTTGCGCTTTGGATAGCTCTTTGAGTGGCAATCGTCGCCGTATTTTTCTTCTGTGTCGAGCACTTTGTTCCACCTACGGTTGAGCGTATCATGCGCAGCCTTAAGCCTTTGCTTCTGCTTCTTTAGGCTCCTCACGGTGGCGATAAGCCTTTTGTGGAGGTTCTCTTGTTCCAAGAGTTTTTCTGGGATGATGAGTGCATCATCGTCCGGGCTGTTCTCCTCTCTAGAGACAGGTTGTTGAATTTTACCCTCAGGAACGACGTTATCTAACATCGGCTCCGGACTGTTTTCACCGTCCCCTGGCTCACCCAGCTCCATCGCTGGGTCCATGGGGTCGTCGTTTCCTTTGGAATCAACCGGGGTATTATTATTTCTTGCGCTGTTGTCGCTATTTTTACTGTGGCGGGATTTAGAGTGGCATTTACGGTGCCTCTTTGGTGGCTTATCGTGGGGATTATCCTTCGTTGTATCATCACCATCGCCTTCTTTTGGTGTGTCCACCATGTATATATTGTATGATGAGGTGGCAGTCCAGCGCCCAGTGGGCGGTGGTTCCTGTTCTTCTCCCGCGTCGTCGTAAATACCGTCGACGTCTTCGGAGTCGAAATCGAGCGTGTCGGTTAAGTCATCAATAGTGGCTATGGAGTGGGTGGTCGGTGGGGAACGAATTTCTTCGTCGTCCCCTTCCCACTCGAGCCAAACATGGTTCAGCCAGGAATCTCCTGGCAAGGAAAGAGACCTAAATGAGTTCAGTACATCACCTAAGGGCGAGTGCTAAAAATATCCGCGGCGGTGAACTCCATGACCGATGCCCAATCAGACTCGATAGGCACGGAAGCACGCGGTTCGGATCCTGTGGCCGGTGACGAGTCCGAGGGTCCGATGACACCCCTTTCACGGGAGGTGGAATCAGTGTTCGGCTCCAACGCTGATGAGTGTGCGGCCTCCGTGGCGGGGTCCATCCACCCATCCTCGGAAGGCACGATCTGCACCGGATGGATTCCCGGTGCCAATGCGGGTGCGATCTCCCGAATACTATCCGACAACAGATCAACGTCTTGTCCGTCATGACTGTTCGGCGCACCTGTCATGGGCTCGAATTCGTCGAAGATCAAGTCTCCATGGATGTCGGCAGTATAGTTTAAGCTTCCAAACCTGACCTGATGGCCAGGGTCGTAGCTATCGATTTGCTCCAGATGGCCAAGCGAGTTAGCCCGCAGTACGAAGCTGCCGAATATGAAGATCTGTCCGGGAAGAAAAACCTCCCCCTGGACCCCATAGTTGAAGATGATCGAGGGAGCCATCAAGCCTTATCGCGATGACACAGTGGAACTCTCAATGAAAGCACCAATGTCGGTGTCAAAACCGGCGGATCTCGGGTAGGGGGTCCTGAATTGTGCGTATAAGGCTTATGGTAACAGGAGGCAGGGGACACAATGTTTTACCCAGGTTTGGGCCCTCCCGATGGAGGTAATACCCTACTTCCTACTTGATTTATCTTGATTATATGAGTATTACAAGAGTTGATCTACCACAAGATCGTAGAGGCTAGACCCTAGAAGCTAGCCTATGATTATGATTGTTGTTGTCCTACGGACTAAACCCTCCGATTTATATAGATACCGGAGGGGGCTAGGGTTACATAGAGTCGGTTACAGAGAAGGAAATCTATAGATCCGAATATCCAAGCTTGCCATCCACGCAAAGGAGAGTCCCATCCAGACACGGGAGGAAGTCTTCAATCTTGTATCTTCATAGTCCAATAGTCCGGCCAAGGTATATAGTCCGGTTGTCCGAGGACCCCTTAATCCAGGACTCCCTCAGCAGTTCCTTACCTCCCCTCGTAGTTGAGGGAAAAATCTTAGTTCTTTCGTCTTTCAAGTTCCTCATAGTGATCAGCAGATATAAATCCCAAGTGAATCAAAGAATAGAGATATGCTCCCCGGCAACGGCGCCAGAAAATAGTCTTGATAACCCACAAGTATAGGGGATCACAACAGTTTCCGAGTGTAGAGTATTCAACCCAAATTTATTGATTCGACACAAGGGGAGCCAAAGAATATTCTCAAGTATTAGCAGTTGAGTTGTCAATTCAACCACACCTGGATAACTTAGTATCTGCAGCAAAGTATTTAGTAGCAAAGTAATATGATAGTAACTATAATAGTGGTAAAAGTAACAATAGAAGTTTTGTAGTAATTGTAACAATAGCAACGAAAAAGTAAATAAGCAAAACACAATATGTGAAAAGCTCGTAGGGACTGGATCAGTGATGGATAAGTATGTCGGATGCGATTCCTCATGTAATAGTTATAACATAGGGTGACACAGAACTATCTCCAATTCATCAATGTAATGTAGGCACGTATTCCGAATACAGTCATACGTACTTATGGAAAAGAACTTGCATGACATCTTTTGTCCTACCCTCCCGTGGCAGCGGGGTCCTAATGGAAACTAAGGGATACTAAGGCCTCCTTTTAATAGTGTATCGGACCAAAGCATTAGCACTTAGTGAATACATGAACTCCTCAAACTACGGTCATCGCCGAGAAGCATTCCTATTATTGTCACTTCGGGGTTGTCGGATCATAACACATAATAGGTGACTATAGACTTGCAAGATAGGATCAAGAACTCACATATATTCATGAAAACATAATAGGTGCAGATTTGAAATCATGGCACTCGGGCCCTAATGACAAGCTTTAAGCATAGCAAAGTCATAGAAACATCAATCTCAGAACATAGTGGATACTAGGGATCAAACCCTAACAAAATTAACTTGATTACATGGTAAATCTCATCCAACCCATCACCTTCTAGCAAGTCTACAATGGAATTACTCACACACGGCGGTGAGCATCATAAAATTGGTGAAGGAGGATGGTTGATGATGGCGACGGCGATGAATCCCCCTCTCCGGAGCCTCGAACGTACTCCAGATCAGCCCTCCCGAGAGAGATTAAGGCTTGGCGGCGGCTTCGTATTGTAAAACACGATAAAACTTTCTCTCTGATTTTTTTCTCAGCGAAACGGAATATATAGAGTTGGAGTTGAGGTTGGTGGAGCTCCAGGGGGCCCACGAGACAGGGGCCACGCCCTCCACCCTCGCGGGTAGGGTGTGGGCCCCATGGCCTTGATTCTTTCGCCAGTATTTTTTATATTTTCCAAAAGATACCTCCGTGGATTTTTAGGTCATTCCGAGAACTTTTGTTTTTTGCACAATAAACAACACCATGACAGTTGTGCTGAAAACAGCGTCAGTCTGGGTTAGTTTCATTCAAATCATGCAAGTTAGAGTCCAAAACAAGGGCAAAAGTGTTTGGAAAAGTAGATATGTTGGAGATGTATCAGCTGTCTCACCCGACACCAGGTCCAGGAGCAAACAGCGATGCTTATCACTTTGGGCCATCAACGGAGGATGAGATGGAGGCTGACTTGAAAAGGATAGATGCCATGGAGGAGGATCAAGAAGTTACCTCTCGCTTCCAAGAAGGATTCATGATGGGGGAACTACAGAGCTCAGCTATCCCAAACTCGGTCATCCCTTCCAATGTTAAATTTCATTCTTATGAAAATATGAAAAAGAGTGTCACTTGTTCTCCAGAAGCTATGCAGCATCCTTGGGTAAAAGGAGCTTTAGCCATCATGGGAAAGCTCCGCCAGGAAAATATGGACCTCAAGCGACAAGTTAACAAGCTCGAGGAGGAGAATCACATCCTTAGGGGCATCATCGCCAAGAAGATCATAACACCAACTCTGAAGAAGGAGACATAATCACATGGGTATGGGCACTCCCCTTGGCAATTGCCAAGCTTGGGGGAGGTGCCCCGGTATCGTATCACCATCACACTCCTATCTTTACCGTTTTACTTAGTTCGATCCTTTCAGTAATATCTTGATCTAGTAGAATAAAGTTTTGGTATGAATTAGTTTTGAGTTCTGCTTTGTGATCTTTCTATGTAATCGAGTCCGTGTGCTATATATAATAAATATTAGCGTTAAGTCAAGGGCTTTGCTATCTTGCTTTGATCTTGAGAAAATAGAAAGAATAAAAAGAAATAAAAAAGTTCATATTGATCTTATGGATGGAAATGACTTCACATATAAACAGTATGAGGCTTAAAAGTTGTTGAGAGTTGGCAAACTTAGTTTAGTCATCGTTGCAATTAATAGGAAGTATTAAAGAAAGAGAGGTTTTCACATATAAATATACTATCTTGGACATCTTTTATAATTGTGAGCACTCATTAAAGTATGACATGCTAAAGAGTTGATGTTGGACAAGGAAGACAACGTAATGGGTTATGTTTTCTCACATCTTAGTTAAAGTATATTGTCATGGATCGTCCAACATGTTTAGCTTGCCTTTCCCCCTCATGCTAGCCAAATTCCTTGCACCAAGTAGAGATACTACTTGTGCTTCCAAATATCCTTAAACCCAGTTTTGCCATGAGAGTCCACCATTCCTACCTATGGATTGAGTAAGATCCTTCAAGTAAGTTGTCATGTTGCAAGCAATAAAAATTGCTCTCTAAATATGTATGACTTATTAGTGCGGAGAAACTAAGATTTATATGATCGTTTGATATGGAAGTAATAAAAGCAACGGACTGCATAATAAAGGTTCATATCACAAGTGGCAATATAAAGTGACATTCTTTTTCATTAACATTTTGTGCACCCAACCCTAAAAGCACCTGACAACCTCTACTTCCCTCTGTGAAGGGCCTATCTTTTACATTATGCAAGAGTCAAGGTGATCCTCACCTTTCCCTTTTTCATTTTATCCTTTGGCAAGCACCTCGTGTTGGAAAGATCATGATATATATATATCCAATTGGATGTAAGTTAGCATGACCTATTATTGTTGACATTACCCTTGAGGTAAAACATTGGGAGGCAACACAATAAGCCCCTATCTTTCTCTGTGTCTGATTAAAACTCCAGAACCATAAGTATTGAGTGAGTGTTGGCAATTGTGAAAGACTATATGATAGTTGAGTATGTGGATTTGCTGAAAAGCTCTATTCTTGACTCTTTCTGATGTTATGATAAATTGCAATTGCTTCAATGGCTAAGATCATAGTATGTTAGTTATCAATGAAGTTTTTGAACCATACTTGACATTGTGAATATATTGTTACTTGAGCATAAGAAATCATATGACAATATATATATATATACATATATGTTGCTGTTACAAGAATGACCATGATGCCCTCATGTACGTATTTTATTTTTATCGACACCTCTATCTCTAAACATGTGGACATATTTTTCGATATCGGCTTCCGCTTGAGGACAAGCAAGGTCTAAGCTTGGGGGAGTTGATACATCCATTTTACATCACGCTTTTATATCGATATTTATTACATTATGGGCTATTATTACACATTATGTCACAATACTTATGGCTATTCTCTCTTATTTTACAAGCTATATCTTCTGCTATATGAAGTCTCTTACCCTGGAAAAAAATCATAAGCAAGCTTACGGGATGAAAATCCGCCGCCATGAGGCGGAACCTTGGCAGAACCAATCTAGGGCTCTGGCGGAGCTGTTCTGCCGGGGAAACTTCCCTCCGGGAGGGGGAAATCATCACCATCGTCATCACCAACGATCCTCTCATTATGAGGGGGTCAATATCCATCAACATCTTCACCAGCACCATCTCCTCTCAAACCCTAGTTCATCTCTTGTACCCAATCTTGTATCAAAACCACAAATTGGTACCTGTGGGTTGCTAGTAGTGTTGATTACTCCTTGTAGTTGATGCTAATTGGTTTATTTGGTGGAAGATCATATGTTCATATCCTTAATGCATATTAATACTCCTCTGATTATGAACATGAATATGCTTCGTGAGTAGTTACGTTTGTTCCTGAGGACATGGGTGAAGTCTTGCTATTAGTATTCGTGTGAATTTGGTATTCGTTCGATATTTTGATGAGATGTATGTTGTCTTCTCCTTTAGTGGTGTTATGTGAACGTCGACTACGTGACACTTCACCATTATTTGGGCCTAGAGGAAGGCATGGGGAAGTAATAAGTAGATGATCGGTTGCTAGAGTGACAGAAGCTTAAACCCTAGTTTATGCGTTACTTTCTTAGGGGCTGGTTTGGATCCATATGTTTAATGTTGTGGTTAGGTTTACCTTAATACCTCTTTTTTAGTTGCGGACGCTTGCAATAGGGGTTAATCATAAGTCGGATGCTTGTACAAGTAAGGGCAGTACCAAAGTACTGGTCCACCCACATATCAAATTATCAAAGTACCGAACGCGAATCATACGAACGTGATGAAAACAAGCTTGACGATAATTCCCATGTGTCCTCGGGAGCTCCTTTCTCATTATTAGAATTGTCCAGGCTTGTCCTTTGCTACAAAAAGGATTGAGCCACCTTGCTGCACCTTATTTACTTTCATTGCTTGTTACCCATTACCAATTATCTTATCACAAAACTATCTATTACCTACAATTTCAGTGCTTGCAGAGAAAACCTTACTGAAAACCGCTTGTCATTTCCTTCGGCTCCTCTTAGGGTTCGACACTCTTACTTATCAAAAGGACTATGATAGATCCCCTATACTTGTGGGTCATAAGCCTTCATACCAGGGACTGTATCCAGCCCCACAAACTCTTAAAAAGTCCGAACATCTATAGGGAAGTCTTTGGTGTCACGGATACTACACTATATGCATCGGCTCTGAATCATGTCTTTGGTGTATAGTTGGGTTGCCCAGCTCCTGTGTTAGCCACCTTACATTCCGCAAGTTCGGCTAAGGTAGCAAAGGGAGAACTACTATGATTGTATTTCTTGTTCATCTGGTCAAGTACCTTAGTAGAGAAAGCCGAAAACTGACTGTCATGGTATGCGAGAGCTGGTCAGCGATCTGGTGACTCACTATTATACTACAAACCATTCATGATTTATGCCGTGTTATACGAGGGGCTCGTATTCAACCAGCCTTGTTGCAAACGGGCCGTAATCCGGATTACCGTTCCCTCAACAGGGGCTAGTACTTAGCCCCACCAATGGACTCCCATGGCTAAGTGAAAGTAATAAAGCCGCATAGTCTAATTGCCTAGTTCATCTCGCAGGACGCCTCCTATACAGGACCAAGATGTTGGATAAAGTGCAGCCATGCATTCCCGAACATCCCTATAATATCTACATGTGGGGAGAAGCCGACGACTGGTAACTTTCAGACTTATAAAAAATGGCCGCACAGGAGGATAAATCAATCAAACCAAAAGACCAAAGCATAGATATTTCACATCATGAGTCCATTACTTGGTTTTTTACAACCCGAACTCCTCTACTCAGATATGATATCCTTTGAGCATTAACCCTCTACAATGCGGGCTCCCTCGAGGAACTCACTGAAGTACCTCTCCGGCCTCTGGTGATCCTTGCCTTCGGGCAGGCCCTGTGGTTGCCATTTCGGTGGCCTTCATCTTCACCCATTGCATCTTGACGCGGGTGAAGGCCATCCGGGGACCTTCTATGCATGCCGACCGATTTATGGCGTCAATCCGAGGATGTACGTCGACCAGCTGCTTCACAAGTCCGAAGTAGCTACTGGGCATGGGATCGGCTGGCCAAAGTCAGACTATTACATCCTTCGACTAGAAAAAAAAAGACACATCCGTGACATTTTGGGCCGAAAGATTTTTTCCTCTCATACTTATGACACTTCTATGACGATAATTGTGACAAAACCCGGTATCATCATAGATGTGATGGACTCCTACTTCTATGACAAAAAATCATGACAGAAAATGGGCTTTTTGTCCTGGGTGGGCCGGAGACGCAGCTGCATGACATTCTTTGGGCCGTCCATGACGGAAAAAACCGTGGTCGAAGCGAGGGCGAGGAAAATTTTGGCGAGTTCCTGGTTATGGTGGGTGGTCGGGGGTCGAGCGGTGCACATTTCTCTCATACACGTATGCACGTGTGCGAGGCGTTGGGCTCTAACTGAACCCGAGCAAAGCGGTGGGCTATAACTGACCTGAGCGATTGCACTACAGGCTACGCATTACTGAACCCGGGCGATCGATCGATGGCTGTTAACTGAACCCGATCGAGCGATTCCTTTGCTACTGCTGCTAACTAAAGCCGATCGTTGCTACCTCTGGATGAAAAGTGAGCGTTGCAGGGGGTTTGTACAAATAGTGAGTGGTGGGGGTGGATGAACAGGACCCCGTGGCGTTGCCTCTGGATGAACAGGACCCGTGGAGGGCTAGGTGAACAGGACGACCCCGTGGAGGGCTGGATGAACAGTAGACGGTCGAGGGGGTGGATGAACAGTAGCCCGTGGAGGGGTGGTTGAACAGGAGCCTGTGGAGAGGGGTGGTTGAACAGTAGCCGCTGGAGTAGTGCGCGGTGGAGGCTGGATGAACAGGAGCCCGTGGATGAACAGGAGCAGGTGGAGGCTGCAGGAGGTCGACGGTGGATGAACTGTAGCCCATGGAGGCTTGAGGAGGCCGACGGTGGAGATGAACAGTATCCCGTGGAGTCCCGTTTTGCGGTACGCCACACCCCTCCCGATGAACAGTATCCCCATTTCAACCGTAGCGCTCCAACACAAGTTCGTTTCCTTCATTTTGCGGTACGCCACACCCCTCCCGATTAACCGGACCCCGTTTCGATCGTAGGAGGTCCAACACAACTCCGTTTCCTTTGTTTTGCGGTACGCCACCCGATGAACAGGATCCCGTTTTGAACGTGGCCAGTCGAACACAATGTCGTTTCCTCCGTTCTGCAGTACGCCAGGCCTTGTTTCCATCGCCTGTTCCATCCAACCCGGTTGGCTACCATGCGTTCTGCTGCCTCTCGATGAACACGACGCATTCCGTTGCCTCCCGATGAAAACGACGCATTCCGTTGTCTCAACATAAACACGACGCCGACGCAGTTTCTCTCTTCTGACCCAGCCATGTAGACGAGCCCTGGACGTACATATGCGCGAGTAGGCGTTCGAGACCCCTCCTGTATGTACGTACATGGACGTACTTACTTTCTTGCACCCTGGGTGTTGTATGTACGTGTACATGTTACATGCACGCCTCTACTATGACATGTGCGCGCCTCTACTAAGACACGTGCGCGCCTCTACATCGACCAGTATGTACATACACGTTCGCGACCAGAATGACAATGCTACGTACGCTTCGACCATGTGGGTCCCGACTGTTAGGATCTTCCTTGCGTGCAAAGATGTAGCTGGTGGGTCCTAGCAATCAGGGGGCCGAATCGTTTTTTTTTCGGACGCACTTCCTTGCGTGCAAAGATGTAGCTGGTGGGTCCCAGCAGTCAGGGGGGAAACGTTTTTTTTTCACGAAATACGGTGGCCTGTCCAGTGGGTCCTTGCTGTCAGGTGGAAGAATAATTATTTTGCGCGTAATAAGGAGGCACTTCCTTGCGGCCTCCGTGAACCCAGCTGTCAATCTCTCCACATACATTACTCTTCTGATGAAGTCGTCCCTTAACCATGTTGACCACGCCGCACCGAGAGCACCAGGGCAGTGGACAACGGGGAGGCCTAGGAAGGGGACGACGCGGAGCTGGGGAAGACGCGGCAGTGGAAGCCCGCGTGGTGAGGAGTACGAGCATTCACTTGTCCGGCTGCGGTGTGAGGCCGCCGTCGCCGCAGAATAACAGGGGGTGTAGGTGAGTAGAGGGATGGCCTGGCCAGCGGTGGGAGTAGTAGGGGGAGGTGAGGCCTCCGCGGCATCACAGCCGGCCACGGGAGGCAGGAGCACGCGGCACGACCGGCGCTGGTTTGGGCGGCTGGAGCAAGAAGAACAGAGGTTGAAGAAGCACTACGGCCGTTGGATGGACATCGTACAATCACTAGAGCTAGAATCGTTCATATTGACAAAGTTGACAAAGCCCTCCGTCCCCGTCAACTTAGTTGGCCCTCAAGTCATCCTCCCACTATGGTGGGTCCCAGCTAGCGAGGGGTATTCATTTTTTTGTGCGTAATAAGGAGGCACTTCCTTGCGTGCGAAGATATAGCTGGTGGGTCCGACCTGTCAGTGGGGGTAACATTTTTTTCACGAAGTACAGAGGCCCTTCCGGTGGGTCCCAGCAGTCAGGTGGAGGAATCATTATTTTGTGCGTAATAAGGAGGCATTTCCTTGTGTGCGTCTGAGGACCCAGCTGTCAGCCTCTCCACGTACAGTCCATGTCCGATGGATGTCGTTTGTTGACTACGTTGACCAGGCCGCGCCGAGAGCACCATGGCAGTGGACGACGGCGAGGCCTAGGAAGGGATCGACACGGAGCTGGGGAAGACTCGGCAATGGTTTCCCACGCAGTGGGGAGTACGAGGGTTTACTGGTACGGCTGCCATCGCCGGAAAATAACAGGAGGTGTGGGTGAGTAGAGGAATGGCCTGGCCATCAATGAAGTAGGGTGGGGCGGTGCGGCCTATGCGGCAGCACAGCCGGCCATGGCAGGTGGGAGTAGGCAGTCCAACCGGTGCTGGTTTGGGCGGCTGGAGCAAGAAGATCAAATATTGAAGAAGCAGCACGGTCGTTGGATTAACATCCAATGGTCACTGCTGCTAGAATCGTTTGTGGACTAAGTTGACAAAGCCAAAGTACACGTCAACCTAGTAGACCCACAAGTCAGCCTCCAAATCTGTCCCAAACAGCATACAGCCTGAAATTTCTAGCCAGATTCAAATTAATTTTAAATCTGAATATAACTTAATTTAAATTCAATGAAATTTAACCCGCACAAAACAATGAAATTTAAAATATCAAAATCCGAAAGAGAACAGTATTTTGGAACTAATTGCCTGTTTGCTCTATTTTTTCATTTTACAGTCCATTTATTATTACTTATAGCCCATTTCTTATTACTTATAGCCCGTTTTCTTGGCAAAATGCATCCCTCCTCGTCTTGAAATATTTTTGGGCTAGCAGGGCGTAGAAAAGCAAGTAGGCCTACGTTAGTTATTCTGCAAAAAACAAAATAGCTGGCTAGCCATTTTCAGAAAGGAAAAAAACAAACTAGGCTGGTCATGTGCTAAACGTATGAAACAAAAGCCTGGGCTAGATGGGCCATGGGTCCCGCACAACCCAGTTGATAACCTTCTCCGTCCCCAAAAAACAAAATTACTATGCACGTTGCTGGGTCCCTACTATCATCCTCACCATGTATAGTCATCTCCTTATTCCTCTCGGTTGTTGACCATGTTGAAAATATCGAAGGGCGGCGCCGCGGCAAGCAAACCAAGGCGGAGGACGATGGTGAGGCCTCGGATGGGAACGAACAAGAGTCGGGGAAGATGCGCAGAGTTTTAGGGTGCGATGTGGCCACAATGCGTGCACGGCAGCACAGCTAGCCCCTATTCAAGAATTCATCCGATTAACCAGTTAACTTGCCGATTAATCCCTACTCCTAGGGTGACCGAGTAGCCGATAAACCGATAAATCATCTGATTAATTGATTAAATGGACGATTAACTTGACGATTAGCCTATTAATCCCCTACTCGCCAGCCAAACAAGCAGCCACCAGTTAACGATTTCCTCAACAATGCAGCCAGCCGTGGGAGGTGGCAGCAGGCGGTCCCGCCAGCGCTAGTTTGGCTTTGGCGGCTCGAGGAAGAAGAGACTGAAGAAACACGACAAACATTGAATGTCAATCCAACAGTCAAGGTTGGCACAATCATTTGTTGACTAAGCCGACACCAAGTAGCATACTTTTTTATATATAGGAAGAATAGAAAAACTGGGCTCGTTGGCCCGATAACATTCCCGAAAGTGCAACCCTTCGATCTGGTGTCGCAACTAAAACTGCGAGGAAAATGTGTTCGTCCGCCGTCCTCCTCCCAGGGAACATTCGCCACATAATGGACTAGCACCCTTGGTTTTCAACCGAGAGGTCTTGGGTTCGAGTCCCAGGAACCCTCAATATTGTCCTCCTTCCTTCCTTCCAAAAAGGGAAAGAAAATCAAAGACTTGGGAAGGCGTACAGAACAAGCTAGTGTACCAGTAAAGAGACGTTGCCGAGTTTTAGAAAAAAGAGAGACGTGCTCCTGTAGCTAGTTCGAATCCAAACCTAGACTATGACTATATAAGGTGCTATGCTACTGTGCAAGTAATGAAACTGACATATCCAACGTTTGCTTCTCCCCTTCTCTACTTACTCTGCCAAGCATCGGAAGCTTTGGCCGCAGCAACCATGTCCGCTGGCTGCTCGTCCACCTGCTCTTCAGCAGGCAACAACCAGATATGCACCAAGCGCCACCCGTACCATCGCCTATGGGTCTCATCACACCCCCGCCGGCACACGCACCGCAGCCGATTGCTCATCGCAACCCGCTGCCGTTGGTGTGGTGCCACTGCTGCAAATCACGCAGAGTCATCCGCCGTGTCTCAACCACAGTCCTCAACCCTGGCCGAGTCTTCTACAAATGCCCGAATCATGGGGTAATAATATGTTTAAGTGTTGTTCTGCTGTTTTCAGTTGCTGATTTTTTTAATAGTTTGGTTGATGATGTTCCAATTTGACTCGTGCAGAAAAGGGAAGATTCGTGTGATTTGTATTTCTAGGAAGTTGCTGATGTGGGGGAATGCAACTACGCTGATTATTTGGTTAGCCGAGGAATCCCAATACCTGCAGGTTGGGGTGTGGGACAAGTAACTGAAGGAAGGGCAGAACAGGAAGATGCAGAGCAAAAGGTTAAAGATGCACTTCCTCTGATCATGGCCACGCAACAGCTGCTAAATGGCCTTGACAGCAATGAGGAGATGAATGAGCTTGTGAAGATAATGGGCAAAATCGATGTGCTCTGGAGGATGATTGTCTCTTTATTTGCAGTATATGTAGCACTCGTGATGTATTCAGTGGCTATGACATGAGCACTTTGCTGAAACTAGTAATGAATGAAACCTGTGTAGCAGGCTGGGCGTAGTGTTGTGAACATCTAATGATTTCTATTAACGGAAATCATGGGGTATCCCCTTTTGCTCATAAATAAATAAATAGCAGAGGCCCTGTCGGGTCAGCTTTGTTCTCATTCGAAGACGTCGAGCAAATTGCAGTCCAACAGCAAACTATGTCATCAAATTCAAGTTTCACAGCCAAATATGAGTACAACTAAACAACAATGTCATCATGTTTTAGTCGTCATACAATCACCAAACAAAAATCAGCATACATAACACGTGATGTTCTCACAGCAAAATACTAAACAACATGTTCATCAAGTTTCAGTTGTCATAGGAAACACAATTTCACATAGTAGATAAAAAAACATCTTCTGAGAGGCAAATACAGCAAAAGCAATGTAATCATAATCCGCAGCAGCATCGTCAACATCTACGCCATGTGTATCAGTCTAAATCGTAATTCCCCATGGTGTCATCTTCATCTTCGTCCTCAACGTCCTCGAACGTTGGCTTCTTCTTGATTAACTCTTGTATGTCCACAGCACAACAGGCAATCTTTTCGCCGGCGTCATTGACGTGATGGTTCTCAAAGATATTAGGAACATCTATGTTATCTTGTACATCAGGAGCAGTGTAAGCATCATCTTGTTGTGCAACTTCATTAAATGAATTCCTCTGGTCAAACCTTTGCAATACTCTCCAGTCATCGCTACGTGCAAATGTGTGTTCCAAGAAAAATATATGTGTTGCTTGATTTGCCAAAATAAAAGGCTCGTTTGTCTGGTACGCCGCCTTGACATTGATGGATTTGAAACAATCATCTGCTCTGGGATTTTTGATCCTGGAAAACAGGTTATACCAACGACAGCACAACAAAACCACACACCAATGATCCTTGAAACTGGAGATATACTGCAACTGAACAATATCATTTATATTAGCATAAATTTTAGTTGTCTCTTTCTCTTACGTATCCGTGCTCATGATGGCACTGTTTTGTGTCTTCCTGCCTTCGTCTCGTGCAAGGGTGTTGTAGCGCACATCTCCAACAACGCAAGATTCATAATGTCTTACCCGAGTATCGGGACCCATTGCTAGTGAGTAAAGGGCATCATCAACTGCCTGCCCATCCTCCCGCATCTTCTTAACCTATGGTTAGAAAATAGACAAGCTGATCATCTTATGTACTCAATATATAAAAAAAACTGATAGTGCAATTCAAAAGCCTACATGGCTCTTGAACCATTTTGCAGATCTTGCCATAACCAGTTTGTCAATGTTTCTTGGATTTTGCGGCAGTAACTCCTTTTTGTAGATGTTGCACAACATAGTGATCGCGTCAAACATCTAAATATATAAGAATGTGTTGCAAGTTTAGTAGATTACGATGTATAAGCTGCTGTACTTAGCACTTACTTGATATAAGGTAGTATCTCAGGATAGTTATTCAACACATACCAAACCATTTTGTCCAAATCTTTAGGTTTGTCCTCTTGTCGACTCTTCCCTGTAACTCGAACAAAATAATCAAAAACATTGAGCCCTGGATTGTCTTCACCCACCTCTTTGCTAAGCTGATCAGATGTTTTAATGTATTTTGAGCAGAATGTCAACGCTTCTGTAGCAATGTAGGCCTTTACAATGGAATCCTCGGGTCTAGCTCTATTCCTAACATAGCCCTTGAAAGTGCCTAGCCGCCTTTCAATAGGGTACATCCAGCCATACAGTACTGGACCTCTAAGTAGTGCCTCATCAGGTAGATGAACAACCAAATGCACCATCACATCAAAGAAGGCTAGAGGATATATCTTCTCAAGGTCACATAGGATAGTTGGTATCTTGTCTCTAAGACGCTCCAAAGCATCTCTCCTGATATTTCTACTACAGAGTTCCCCAAAGAATTGTCCCAACTCTGCAACTGCTCTGTATAAGTCAGGGCGGCTCAATCCTCTAAGGATAACAGGTAAAACCCTTTGAAGTAGGACGTGGCAGTCATGAGTTTTCAACCCTTGTACATAGTTTCCATCTGCACTGACTCTCCTTTCACGGTTGGAAGCAAATCCATGTGGGAATCTCACACGTTATAGGACCTCACAGAATTCTTTTCTTTTTACCTTGTCGAAGACGTACACAGCAGGTGCCATATCCCGTGTCTTACCTTCATCTTGCACCTGCAAATCCTGTCTGATACCCAGGTGTGTCAAAACAATCCTTGCTTTTAAGGTATCTTTCCTCTTGCCTTCAATATTAAGAAGTGTGCCAATAATGTTGTCACATATATTTTTCTCGATGTGCATCACATCAAGATTATGCCATAGATCCAAATCTTTCCAATACTCCAAGTCCCACAAAGTGGACCTGCGAGTAAATAATAATTTCTTTTCTGCCCTGCCATGCTTCCTTTTCCCGCTACCATTACCAGGATGGTTTCCTGGTGCAATATGTCTGACCTTCTCTAATTCCAGTTGCAACTCATCGGCGGTGAGCCTCTTTGGTGCATCACGGTTTTCATGCTTTGCATTGAACACATGTCTTCGGTATTTTCTAGGATGCGGCTTGTCCTTGGCAAGGAAATGGTAGTGTCGAATGTAACAGATCTTGCTAAGTATTGCGTATGACAGCGGATTCCTGTCACAGCGAATACATGCATTGTAACCATGTGTCGTTCGCCCTGACATAGTGCCCAAAGCCGGATAATCATGGATGCACCAAATTATAATAGCAGGTAGAAAGAAATCAGCTAGTGGGCTGCTATATAGGTCTTGAGTGAGAACACCCCTCCATAGCTATAGAAGTTCCTCCACAAGAGGCTCCATGAACAAATCAAAATCCTTTCCAGGACTTTTTGGACCTGGGATGAGCAGGCCATCATGTAGTTTGATTCTTTGGTGCAGACATTTGGAGGCATGTTGTAAGGGATAACAAGCACTGGCCATATGCTATATGTGGCACTCTGGTGGCCAAATGGGTTAAATCCATCTGAACCTAAGCCAAGTCTAATGGTTCTCGGGTCAGCAACAAACTTTTTATTTTTATGATTGAAGCTTTTCCACTCACTACCATGAGATGGATGGCTCATTACATTCTGATCTCTGTACTCCTGGTTCCTAGAATGCCACAGTACATCCTCTCTTGTTTCAGCATCATGAAACAACCTCTGCAATATTGGTGTAATTGGAAAATGTCTTAGAATATTAGGAGGAATCCTCTTCACAGCATCACCATCTTTCCATCTTGATGATTTGCATTTCGGGCATTCACTTAAGTTGGCATAATCCTTCCGGAATAGAACATAATTATTCTTACAAACATGGATCATATCATATCCAAATCCAACTGCAGAAAGGAAATTCTTCATTTTACTGTAGGTGTCTAGCAGCTCAGACGCATCTGGGAAAGATTTGCGGAAAGCTGCCAACATCGCATCGTATGATTTGTTGGTCATCCACTCAGATGTCTTCACCTGAAGAAAGGTGACCTTAGCTGAGAATACTGATAACTTATTTCCTGGGGTGACAGCCACATTGCATTGTTCCAACATGCGGGCCCACCATTTTTTTCTGCAGGTGAAAGTTCACGGAATGCACGAGCATTTGTGAGCATTGTTTCAATGTTGGTCAAACTCACTGACTCCGCCACCACCACCTCCTCCTCCTCTTCCACCTGAGCATCAGGCAGATCAAGATGGTGATCTGTTGCTTCCACGTAGTCAATAACATTGACGTTGACAGTTTCACCATGATGAACCCACCTAGTATATGTGACCGACATACCATACAAGTGTAGTTGATTTTGCACGGTTGACTGGGGTCTTGTAACTGAATTCATACAACTGCTACACGGGCAGAGCACATCTGATTTTGGACCACCGTACTCAGCTCTGATAAAGATCAGAAGTTTTCAACCCCCTCGACATATGCGGCGGAGAATCTTCGAGCAGAAGTTATCCAAGTCATGTCCAGCTGTTAGACATACAAATTAATTCTTCTACTAGATATTACAGGAAAACATATATGCTTTTTTATGAAGTCCAGAAAAAATTATCTAGGTCGAGGTCTAAAGCTATGGCAAGATATTTGGACGAGCATATTTAAGAAACAAAATATATGTAAAGCTAATTCAGCAAACATATTTGAGTGCTAAATTATGACAAGCTGTTTCAGCAGTCAATGAGGCCGAGCACACAGCCATCGAACTATCGGAAGTCATCACAGCAACAAAGATCGAGTATAAAACGGTGTAGAGCTATTTCACCTAACAGATTGGCTACTAGACCATGGCAATCTACGTCGCAATAAATATATGGCAGGATATTTTAGCAACTAATCGGCCTTGGCATGCCATCTCAGCTAAGCAGATTGAGTGCAGAACAGGGCAAGCAAGGTTCTTAAGCAGAGCATATTGACTGTAAACTACTTCGGCAAACAGTGAGATTAACATCATCTATTAGCTAACATTCAGCGCTACACCGACATGAACGGGGCCCTAGTCTAGAATGCGCGTACCGTGGGAGAAGCTGACCGCCGTGCATCTCCACACGTACATTGCTAGCGGTGGTGGCGCTGACCGCCGCGCTCCTCCAAAAGAACGTAGCCAGCGGTGGCGACGCGGCTAGAGGACGGCTGTCTACGAGAGCGTACTATGGGAGCGAGAGGATCGCCATGCATCCCCTCGACGAACCGCGGCACCGACGTATCGGCGCGGCAAGGAGGGCGGGTTTGGTGGAGCGAATGGAGTGGATGGGGATGGGGGGAGGGGGGTTTGGGGAATATTATTAGCTAGTTGGCCGAAGGGCAGTTGAATCGGATTTGGGGGAAATTTTTGGGTGGGGGGGGGGGAGGATTTTCGCGCGGTGGGCGGGGGGAGTTTGGCGCATGGTCGGTTTTCCAAGTGCAGTCCCACGTTTCAGTGAAGAGGCAAGCCAAAGCGCGTTCCGTTTGCGTGAGACATGTGCAGGACCGAACGTGTGAGGGGTGCAAGGCGACCGCGACAGGAGTGCTGTGAGTGTACCGCCTTTTTGCCTTTTAAACTAGGTGCTTCGCCCCCTCAAAAAAAACTTGTCGCTTGACGCGATCCGTCGATACTAGTACTAGTAATCCGGTAATCCCGACTAAAATGGCGTGGCTGGGTCTTTTCCCACACGATATGCTGGGAGGTTGGCTTAGTTGGGTTTTTTAGGACGAGTAATGCTACACCTACGTAATCCCAGTTAGGTAATTAACGTAATGTGAAACGTGTGAGCTATTGATTGTAGATTGGGGGTAGGGAGGGGCTCACCACCATGCAAATCAGGGGAGGACAGAGAGAGGCAATTTACGTTAGCCCTTTCATAGGTTCCCGTAGATGTAGAACGATGTGCAATGCGTGAATGTGTAGTGAACGTACTATTGGAGTGCCTAAGATAAATTGTGTATGTATAGACCCTATGTGTTTATTTTACTTCGCATGTTAGATTTGTCTCGGTTCAATAAAAAGCAGAGTTGGTGATGATGGTGTGCCTGTCATCCTGCAATATAGGTCGTCCGATCTATATCTAACGGATAGGAAGGAAACTATGACAATTTACCCGCACTCCTCTCCACATTTGCAGATAAGGCTTTCCCTCGTTCATCCTTTTATCCCACAAGATGTTGATCTTCCGTGCAATGCACGGGCATCTTGCTAGTACTCCTAAAATATACTATATTATTGTGAAAGTTCATATACACCAGC
Source organism: Triticum aestivum (assembly GCF_018294505.1). NCBI lineage: Eukaryota > Viridiplantae > Streptophyta > Magnoliopsida > Poales > Poaceae > Triticum > Triticum aestivum. The sequence continues at coordinate 233,475,759 of NC_057804.1, read as the reverse complement.
CGAGATTAATGCAAACACGGCAGATTTTCATTAAATTTCAAACTTTTATAGGATGGAAAAATAAAATAAACACGACCCCAAACCTATTCTACGGCGGCGACCGACGTCCTCCATCTGCGATCCCTATGTACGGGGGCGGGGTTCAAGACCCGTGAAGTGAAGGTGCGGTCTCCGACGGGGAAGAGTAGAACACGGGATACGGACTGGCCAGTTGACACACCATGCTATGCCGCCTCCCATGCCCTACTCATCCTCGAAGGAGTCCCCGACCTCAGCGGTGTCGGATGTTGGACGGCGGCAAGTAGGACGCATGGTTGACGGTGCTCCTGTCTTCGGCCGCCAGCGTGGCCACCGCTTGTGCGGTCGCATCCGCGTCCGGCTACGCCGCTATTGCGACGCGAGAGGCGACTTGAGCGAGTGCGGCAACCTCGAGCTTCATCCCCGAAGACAAGCTCTCCCGCAGAGCGTTGGCGCTCACGGTCATGGCGGATGTGGTGGCAGGTAGGAGGATGATGCACTATGGTGTGGAGGTTAGCTCGGCATTGCCACTTTAAGTAGCGCATTCCGGTGAGGCCAAGCATCCGGGTGTATCATTATGTTGCCGGAGTTGGTTCCTCGGGCATCGAGCCTCTTAACGACGGCATACGAATGGACAACATGAATGTGGGCAGCTGGCGCCGGCTGGGAAAGCACCACGCGATGGTGCAAGGGACGAGGGTTTTGGTGTGCCAGGGTTGTCAGCTGCGGGCGTGGCAACGTTGGAGATGCCCTTTTCTCACATGCGATCCCCGCATGTCATTGAAAAAGCAAGATGACCCGGCATGGTCTCAGGTCCTGAGGATGCAGTTGGAAGCACTACACCACTCTGCGGACGCGTCGCGGCGCCCCGCGCATCCTCGATGAGCCGGTTGTTGGGGTGTGTTTGGATTGTGGCCAAAGAACACCTTACGAAAATTTTGGGCATGACCCAAAGATTGGTCTTTGTTTGGATGGTTGCCATTTTTTGGCATGCCAATGGATTCTAGCCAACTCTCGTTCATTTTTCTTGCCAATGTCGGTCAAATCATGGGCAACCAATAACTCAACCAAAATTTTGGCTACCCAATGCTTTGATGGGGCAACCTTGGGCACCAACCAAACATACTATTGGTCGTGCCACAACACTAACGCCACCCTCGGCACACTGAAATCGACCATGTCTAGAGACGATGAGAGTGTCACTCACCGCGATCATCGTGTCCAGAGGCGGTGCTGGAGTTGCGCCACGTTGTTGGCCCCAACGACCCACATGAATGGTTGTCGGTGGCGAGGAGGTCGTGGGCCAGCTCCTCCATTGGACTAGTCTGCGCTACATCATCCCGATGGGTGTGCCCCACATGTTGGTTTCCCTGTTTTCCCGGCCATATTCGAGCGTCAGTGCTGCGCATTAGGCCTTTCACTATGTAGGCCAAGTGAGACAAGTTATTGTTTATTTGAGCCGTTCAAGTATAATCATGTGGCGTTTGCTTATTTCTCATTCCTCTCCAACCCTCTTCTCCATCGATCATGTCGCCCTACATTCGAGTCCATCCTCCCACATGCCGCATTTGAACATTCCGCCGAGTATCATTTGCATGTACCGACCATAGTCTTCATTCAATTGATCTCCGGACCCCGAGATGAAATCCAGAGAGAACGAGTGGGGGCACGTGATACCTAAGGAGGATTCCAAATTTTGAACCGGTGATCATAGCATCCGCAAAACATATATAAAGGGTATTGAATGTTCATTTCATTTTTGAATGTACAATATACTCCCTCCTATCATTTCTAGTTTACATATAAGTTTTATGTGTAGTCAAAGTATCTCTACTTTGATCAAAAAAGTATCAACATTCAACAACACCCAATCAATATTGTTAGATTCGTACGTACTCCTAGATTTGTACTTGAGATGGTTTCCAATTTGTTTTCAACCACGTGAATGTGCTTGTTCTCGCGCATGCTCTTCCTACTAGGATTTCACCACGTATAGCCAGTCCAATAGTAACTTTTTTAAGCTCCCTGTCCAATAGTACACGTGGAGTACTGACAACATCTGTACTAGAGTATGCAGTGCTCATAGTAGTACTCCCTCCTTCCATTTATATAGGGCCTATGTGGAGGAGAGAGATGCGAAAAAGTAAGGGGAGTGAGCTCTCATGCAAGAGCCTAGCTACATACGCATTCCTAGTTAAATACAATAAATATGAAGAAAGGGATAGATAGGAGATGGAAAAAAGTACTAATACAATAGCCAACCTTATATATTTTTTCTGCGGGAAATAGCCAACCTTATAGCCCACACTACTGTATGCGTGCATATAATAGATGATGGCTACAGATGACATGGCAGTCCCTCATAGCCATCGACTAGCTATATTATTAACCATGCTCTAATGCGTTTTTAAAACCGCATTTGACTATTGACAAGATTAATAGTACATGAGATGTATAATGTGAAAATTATATCATTGGAAACTCCTTTCGCATACGAATTTGACTGTATGCTTTGTGTAAGTTGCATGTCATATATTATTACTCTAACATTTGGTCAAAGTTAGCCTCGAAAAACGCATTAGGCCATGTATAGTAAATGGAAGGAGGGAGTAGTAGTGGAAGTGGATCCTCTGACGTTGGTATCCCTGCCTTACCCTACCTTTCGGTCACTTACTGGCAGACCCCATGCTTGCTAGGCCCTGCATGTCAGTTACTCAATGGGTTCGCCACGTGAGGGGATCCTCATCCGTAGTATACTCCCTATGTTTTTATTTACTCCACATAAAACGGAGGGAGTGGTAGTATAATAAATGACGCGGGTGGGGGAGGGGGAGGGACGTCGGTTTGCTCTCACCTGTGGTCGCATAAGCGAGTGAAAACGCAAGAGGAAGTGCGTTCCATTCGATGAGTGATGTGGAGGGTCCAGCGTGCCAGGCTGCAACGCGAACGCGACAAGAGCGATGTACAGTCAAAACGGATTGACCGGTCGTCACCCGAACCACTATTCACACCAGAACCTTTGCTGCTTGGCCTACGCCAGCGACTGCCCTAAAACCACACCTAATCTCCAGCCCATTCCCCTACCTTTCAATCCCCTAGCCCGCATCAAGCGTCCCCTAGTTTACCGGAAATCCATGGTGTGCTGCAAGATCACTTACTATAAGATGCTGACGCTGGAGCACCGCGCAGAAAACACGGCGGCGGTTGGCGCCTCATACCTCCGTTCCCAAGCTCGTTTTGCGGCGGGCCAATCCCCGAGTTCTCTGGAGCCAAGCTACGAGGAGGAGGAAGCTGATCCAATGTTCATGGCAGAGGTCATAGCGTAGAAGGACCCCGATGGGTATGAGACGATGGACATCGACTTCGTGCCGGCATTCAAGGCCCCCATGGTGCAGGCGGACCAGCGGTTCAACATGGCGATACTAAAGGAGGACTGGGAGGCAGAGGCTCAACTCGATGTGGAGCGTGCGCATGTCACTGCCATCGAGGCTCTTCTGCAGGAGGAACCAGATGTCGTGGATGTGAACAGGGCGGTGGAGGCTCAACTTGAGGTGGAGCGCGTGGATGCCGCTGCCATCGAGGCCCTCCTACAGGTGGAACCGGATGTCCTGGACTTGAACCGGGTGGCAGAGGCTCGACTCGACGCGGAGCGCGCGGATGCCACTCTCATCGACGCCCTCCTACAGGCGGAACCGGACGTCCTAGACTTGAACCAGGAGGTGGAGGCTCGACTCGACGCGGAGCGCGCGGATGCCGCTGCCATCAAGGCCATCCTGCAGGCGGAACTGGATGTCCTCGACTTGAACCGGGCTGTGCCCTCGTCAGTGCAGAGTGCCCACACGCTCCGCGTGAACAAGTAGCTAGAGGCCAAGGACAACCACGGTGCAGAGACACACATCTGCCAAAGATGACGAGGCCGCCTCGTTCCGCGAGCAGTGATAGTTTTTCTTTATGTTGTTGTTTTTATGGGTCTTTTGCTATGTAAAAACATATATTTGTTATGCAAGTCACCTGACTTGGGTCAGTTTACCATTTCAGGCGGTTGGATGAATATCCTACGTCTCCTAACCCTTCTTCCTCACCTCTTCTTCTTCCCCAACAGACCACCGCACGTACCGTACGGATACTCCCCAACATCCGGTTGGATAAACATACTCTATGAACGAAAATTATGTGTCAGCAGTAGGATGGCTGAGTTTGGTTTGTTCACATGAAACAACACGTGTTAGTGAGGGTGCATTACCTTGGTTGGGTTTTCGGCATGCAGGACCAACTGTGTGAGGGTGCGATGCGACCGCGATGTGCAGGAGCGACCTTGTGAGGGTGCGGTGCAACCGCGACAGCCGTGCGCAAGTGTAGCTCCTTCTCATTTTGAAAACTTTAGGCAAGCTTGGCAAAAATGTGTGGCGAATTATGGCAATGCAAGGCCTAGACCCAAACAGGATAAGTATGTGCATACTAGGAGTACTAGTGTTAAAAAAGAAAGGCGGGGTTTTCCTTCGCGGGATTTAATCGATACAAATCCTCGTTTCATGTGTCAATTAATGCGTATTTTTTTTCCAAAGACCAAAGAGCTAACCATATCACTTCTCATCGCTTGATTAATGCAGCGCCATGCAAACCAACCTACTCACTTCCGCAGGCATGAAGGGGATATTAATGTCCTTGGTTGCTAGTACGAGGCAAACTCCATCAATTTTGCCTCGGTTAGTGTTAGTGGCCTTTTGCAAATTGTAATTTTGATATACTGGCCATGTGTACAAAAAATGGAGGTAGTAACTATATTTGACTTCCTTCCCCATTGCGGTGATGTTGATGATATCTCGAACATTGTGGTTTCGCGAAGTGCGTTCGCCGGAGTAAACCATTCAGGGAGACCACGGTAAGTCATTCGCAAGTGCCGCCTGCAAGCCAAGACAACCGCCTTATTTGCATCCAGGAAGTCCGTTGAACAAAAGGATGCGTAAATGTACTAGTACTACTAGTACACAATAGCGTCGTCCGTCCATCTTAGTGCGGTGAGATGGTTTCTCGAAGAAGATGATGGAGAAGCGGAGTCAGCGAAGAGTGAAATGATGGTTGCTTTGTCCGTGCTTTTGTGATTTGACTTCTCACTGCTTTGTGATTTGTGATTGAAGGGACGGGGGAGTAGACTTTGTGCTCTATATTGTACTACATGTGTCCAAGCATGGGAGAAAGAGGAGAGATGTTGCATTTTTCTATTCCTTCAATCAATCAATCAGGGAGCTTCGGTCCCATCTGTTTGGCTTTGGCAACACCGTCCACAATGGTTCCCATGATGCCAAAAGCTATTTTCACATTTGGCTAAACATTGTGGATGCCCTTAACCGTACCACTTGGTTTTGCACATGTGTGCTATCTATACAAATCTCAATTATATTGATCTAAAAAATTATAGAATCAAGATTAGTAAAAAGGAGGTGATTTTGCCGTGCGGATGGCGGGGGAGGTTTCTTATTTTTAGAGGATGTTGTCCTGGAGGTTTGCTAACATGCGGTCCAACGTTTCAGTGCTTTACCAAGCCGATCCGTGTCCCACGTGAGGCAGAACAACAGCAGAAGCAACAAGTGGTTAAGTTGAAGAAGATGACGGAGAAGCGAATTCAGCAACGAGTGAAATGATGGTTGTTTCGTCACTCCAACTTCTTCTTTTTAGCATTATTACTTCGTCCCTCCAACTTAACTGCGGGAAAGGTGCAGCTTTGTGATTTGATGCCTCATTGGTCATTACTACGCCGATGCCATGACTGGGGTGCTTAACCCCGGCTGCTCTGCACTGCATTCCGGTATGGCACGTGGACTTGGTAGCTTGATGTCGCACATGTCGGTGAAAGGGACTAGAAGATTTATGAAAGCGAGCGCTCCATTCTTACGACGGAGGAGTACACGACACGACGGCCCAGTGAACTGTCACTTGTATTGTATAGTACTATAGTTTTGTTGTTTCGCACGATCCATCGATACAAACCCGATTAAACAAGAAAGGGCGGGATTTTTCCTGCGCGGTAGATGATACTGGCCGTACATTTCAAAGGCAATTTTAATGTATGCAAACTGAATAATTAAGTAACAATATGATATCTAGTAAAACTAAAAACACATGATTTATTGTGTTAGAGTGTAGTAGTAGTGCTGTATTGCATAGTTGTTAGATGTAACATGCGACAATGTGTAGAGATGTAGTTTTGGAGGGCCTACAGAGAGAAAAGGGTAATACGGTCACTGAACTTCAGAATAAGCTGATTACGGTCACTATATACGTTTTTCGGTGATTATACGGTCAGTTGCTCACGGTTCAGCATCGGATTGCACTCTATTGACCAGCCAAATAGTCTGCATGGTGCCATGTTAACTAGTTAAATTGACCACTTTCCTTGTGGGTCCCACCTGTCAGTTCGCATAGGGAAAAGGTCAGATAAACACAAATTTACACAGGCGCGACAAGACTCCAACCCGTGCGCGGGAATCACCTGGTTGTGTATGTGTCTGTTAGGGCCTGATGTGTGCGCATGCACGTGTAGGTTGAGCACTTGAGCGTGAGAGTGTGTGTTGGTCGTGTGGTGTACTGGTGTGTGCATTCATGCGTGCATGTGTGCGTGTGAGTGTTGCATGCGTGCGTGGCTGCGTGTGTACGTGTGAGTGTTGCATGCATGCGTGGGTGCATGTGTTTGTGTGAGTGTTGGGTGCATGCAGTTCGTGTGCATGCGTGCGTGTGTGTATAATCACCACACCAGCTCCTATGTGTTAAAACAGACGGCTCAGCATACTAATACAAGGCCACCTTGTCCGCTGTGCCCGCGGTCATGACTTCAACCCACCGTCCAAATATTTTTGTGTCGTTTGTTTTCATTCTTACTAGCAACATGCCCGTGCGTTGCACGTAACATCAAGAATGCATTTGTGTGGCTAGTTTATCTTATGAGAGAAAAGGATAAATGAGGGAAGCACTTATTTGCAAATGTGGAGAGGTGTGTGGGTACCTTTTTGCAAAATTGCCATAGTTTATTTCCTATCCGTCAGATATAAATCGGACAGCCTATATTGCAGGATGGTAGGCACAGCATCATCACCAACTCTGTTTTTTTATAAGAGTGTATTTTATAAGAGTGTAGATGTAGAGTAGATACAAGCCGACAGGTGGGCACGATGGTAGTGAGATAATGTGATGCAACACTAGAGGTGCCACGTGGAGCGTTTAACTGGTCAACTAGTCATGTCTTTAGCAAATACATAGTTGTACGGTGAGCCCGTGACTATATAATAACCACTAAATGTAAATGGTGACCGTAATGAGTGGATTCTGAAGTCCAATGTACGTAACGTGCTTTCGCTTCAAATACAATGATCGTCATTGTATATATCGCGAGAGAAAGATGAAACATGCGTGAATGTGCTAGGGGCTTACTTTTAGAGGACCAGGAGATAGTTTGTGTGCATACGTGAAAGGGGCGTACAGGGGGGGTATGCGATGGAGAGAGAGATGCTCTTTGTTTCTCTTTATTATGACTAACTTTGTATGAAGTATAAAAATATACAAATTCAAAGTGCGGAATGAATATCATTGTGGGCACCATGCAATGCAAATTAGCGTTCGTATTCCTCCATATAATTTTTTGTAGTGTTGTATATATGTAGAAATTCTAAAATATTTTTTTGGCCACACTTTATTCAAAAGGAATGTTGTATGCAAAATAAACGTGAAGAGAGGGCTTTTTAGATCAATGGGGTACGTGATGTAACATGTGTGAATGTGTAGTTGATGCATTTGGCGGGGCCTAGAGAGGTATGTGTGTGTATTATGTATTTGAGAGAGACATGGATAGAGGGGCCGGCGGGGGGGCGTGGGAGAGATAACACGAGAAATGAGAGTGGTCTAGAGAGAGAGAGAGAGACGAATATGACGTCACGGCGAGAGATTCCCTTCCCTTGTGTATGTATATGCAAGGGGGGAGGGGATAGAGGCACAAGGAGAATTTTTTTTGTGTGGTGTTTGTGTTGGTATGTGTGGTTGTGAGAAGATAACGAGATGTGCAGGCAGAGGGTGTGTCACCGCGTCAGGTCTGGTGGATCGAGGTGAGCCCTTCGTTCGGTTCCATCCTGCACCACATAGATGTATACTACCCAACCTTCTTCTTGTAGACGTTGTTGGGCCTCCAAGTGTAGAGGTTTGTAGGACAGTAGCAAATTTCCCTCAAGTGCATGACCTAAGGTTTATCAATCCGTGGGAGGCGTAGGATGAAGATGGTCTCTCTCAGACAACCCTGCAACCAAATAACAAAGAGTCTCTTGTGTCCCCAACACACCCAATACAATGGCAAATTGTATAGGTGCATAGTTCGGCGAAGAGATGGTGATACAAGTGCAATATGGATGGTAGATATAGGTTTTTGTAATCTGAAATAATAAAAACAGCATGGTAACTAATGATAAATGTGAGCGTAAACGGTATTGCAATGGTAGGAAACAAGGCCTAAGGTTCATACTTTCACTAGTGCAAGTTCTCTCAACAATAATAACATAATTGGATCATATAACTATCCCTCAACATGCAACAAAGAGTCACTCCAAAGCCACTAATAACGGAGAACAAACGAAGAGATTATGGTAGCGTACGAAACCACCTCAAAGTTATTCTTTCGGATCAATCTATTCAAGAGTTCGTACTAGAATAACACCTTAAGACACAAATCAACCAAAACCTTAATATCACCTAGATACTCCATTTTCACCTCAAGTATCCGTGGGCATGATTTTATGATATGCATCACACAATCTCAGATTCATCTATCCAACCAACACAAAGTACTTCAAAGAGTGCCCCAAAGTTTCTACCGGAGAGTCAAGATGAAAACGTGTGCCAACCCCTATGCATAGGTTCATGAGTGGAACCTGCAAGTTGATCACTAAAACATACATCAAGTGGATCATGTGATATCCCATTGTCACCACGGATAAGCACGGCAAGACATACATCAAGTGTTCTCAAATCCTTAAAGACTCAATCCAATAAGATAACTTCAAAGGGAAAACTCAATCCATTACAAGAGAGTAGAGGGGGAGAAACATCATAAGATCCAACTATAATTGCAAAGCTCGCGATACATCATGATCGTGCCATAGAGAGAACATGAGAGAGAGAGATCAAACACATAGCTACTGGTACATACCCTCAGCCCTGAGGGTGAACTACTCCCTCCTCGCCATGGAGAGCGTCGGGATGATGAAGATGGCCACCGATGAGGGATCCCCCCCTCCGGCAGGGTGCCGGAATGGGCTCCCGAGAGGTTTTTGGTGGCTACAGAGGCTTGCGGCAGCGGAACTCCAAATCTATCTTCGTCTTTGATGTTTTTAGGGTACATGGACTTATATAGGCGAAAGAAGTCAGTCAAGGGAGCCTCGAGGGGCCAGCAGACAGGGGCGCGCCTAGGGGGGTGGGCGCGCCCTCCTATCTCCTAGCTTCCTCGAACCTTCCCTGGCTTGAACTCCAAGTCTCCCGGATCATATCCTTTCCAAAAATCACGCTCCTGAAGGTTTCATTCCATTTGGACTCCGTTTGATATTCCTTTTCTTCAAAATACTGAAACAGGCAATAAAACAACAATATGGGCTAGGCCTCTGGTTAGTAGGTTAGTCCCAAAAGTAATATAAAATTGTATAATAAAGCCCGTAATCATTCAAAACAGATAATAAAATAGCATGAATTCTTCATAATTTATAGATACGTTGGAGACGTATCAGCATCCCCAAGCTTAATTCCTACTCGTCCTCGAGTAGGTAAATGATAAAAGAAAGAATTTATGAAGTGTGAATGCTAGCAGGTGCACAAGTTTGAACAATGATAATTTCAATCACCTTTTCTACCATGATTATATGTCATAACAGTGGTTCATCTCACAAAACTTCTCACGAACAAGAAACAAACAATTCACATGTTAAAGCATGGACCATAAACTTTCTTGAAAACTAGCAAACTATGTTCTCAGTCATCAAACAATTGCAATTCATCTTATTTTCAAGAAGGGTTTATGTCAGAGCTTTGACTTAGCAAACTTCACATACTCAACTATCATATAGTCTTCAACAATTGCTAACACTCACGCAATACTAATGGTTATGGAGTTTTAATAGGACACTAAGAAAGATAGGGGCTTATAGTGTTGCCTCCCAACGTATTCACCTTTGGGTGATGTCAACAATAATAGTTCATGCTAAATTACATCCAATTGGATATATATATATCAGGATCTTTCCAACACGAGGTGCTTGCGAAAGGATAAAATGAAAAAGGGAAAGGTGAACATCACCTTGACTCTTGCATAAAGTAAAAGACATAAACTAAAAGATAGGCCCTTCGGAGAGGGAAGCAGAGGTTGTCATGCGCTTTTAGAGTTGGATGCACAAAATCTTAATGCGAAAGAACGTCACTTTATATTGCCACTTGTATATGGACCTTTATTATGCAGTCCGTCGCTTTTATTGCTTCCATAAAAAGATCGTATAAAGATTATTTTCTTCACACTAATAAATCATACATATTTAGAGAGCAATTTTTATTGCTTGCACCTATGACAACTTACTTGAAGGGTCATACTCAATCTATAGGTAGGTATGGTGGACTCTTATGGCAAAACTAGGTGTAAGGATATTTGGAAGCACAAGTAGTATCTCTACTTGGTGCAAGTAATTTGGCGAGCATGAGGGGGAAAGGCAAGCTCAACATGTTTGAATGATCCATGACAATATACTTTAACTGAGATGTGAGAAAACATAAGCCATTACGTTGTCTTCCTTGTCCAACATCAACTCTTTATCTTGTCATACTTAATGAGTTCTCACAATTATAAAAGATATCTAAGATAGTACATTTATATGTGAAATATCTCTTACTTCAATATTCTTTCATCAATTGTTCAAATGACAAATACAATGCTTGCTAACCTTCAATAAATTTACAACCTCTACTTCTTAGGTGTGAAGTCATTACTCCCCTTGGGATAAGAAAATGAAACATATATAATTTCAGATTTATGACAATCAACTCGTTCAACAATTTACTCATAGGATATAATTGAAGCATACGAGTAAATGAAAAACTACTCCAAAAAGATATAAGTGAAGATCAATGAGTAGCTAAATAATTATGTAACTATGTGAAGACTCTCTATCATTAAAGAATTTCAGATCTTGTTATTGTATTCAAACAGCAAGCAAAGCAAAATGAAATGACATTGCAAGGATAGCACAACTCATGTGAAGAAGCAAAAACTTAGGCTCAACCAATACTAACTGATAGTTGTTGAAGAAGAAAGGCGGGATGCCTAATGGGGAATCCCCAAGCTTAGATGCTTGAGACTTCTTGAAATATTATCTTGGGGTGACTTGGGCATAAACAAGCTTGAACTTTTGTGTGTCCTTAATTCCTTTCATATCATGGTTTCTCTTTTTATAAAAAGATTCATCCACAACAAACTCAATAAGAACTCATGAGATAGGTTAGTATAAACCAATGTAAAACCTTATCATTTTCTACTGTAACAAATCACTAAAATTATTATTCAACATTGCATACTAAATTCCTCTGCATATTTAATACTCCTATCCTCAAATAGAATCATTAAACAAGCAAATATATGCAAACAATGCAACCATAACAGCAATCTTCCAAAGCAGTATAGTTTGTAAAGAATGCAAGAGTATCAATGCTGTAGAAGATTTATCAGAGCTCATTATGCAAAAAGTTTCAACAATATATCATGCTCTGACTTTTCTAGGGAATTTCTGCAATAGCGGTAAACTTTCTGTTTTCAAACAGCAACATGTATACTAGCAAAATAAGCATGGCAAAAGCTATCTTTGACATATTTATTGAAAATATAGATGCAAAACATTATTATAAATAACAGCAAGCAAATACTAACAAAAGAAAATGACGCACCAAGCAAAACACATATCATGTGGCGAATAAAAATATAGCTCCAAGTAAAGTTACTGATGAACGAAGACGAAAGAGGGGATGCCTTCCGGGGCATCCCCAATCTTAGGCTCTTGGTTGTCCATGAATATTACCTTGGGGTGCCTTGTGCATCCCCAAGCTTAGGCTCTTACAACTCCTTATTCCATAGTACATCGAATCTTTACCCAAAACTAGAAACTTCACAACACAAAACTCAATAGAAAACTTGTAAGCTCCGTTAGTATAAGAAAATAAAACCACCACTTAGGTACTGTACTGAACTCATTCTAAATTCATATTGATGTAATATCTGCTTTATTCCAACTTATCTATGGTTCATACCCTCCAATACTACTCATAGATTTATCAAAATAAGCAAACAATACATAGAAAACAGAATCTGTCAAAAACAGAACAGTCTGTAGTAATCTGTATCAAACGTATACTTCTGGAACACCAAAGCTCCTACAAATTAGGAAGTCCTAAGAAATTTGTGTAATAATCCATATAAAAAATAATCAGATCAAAATCACATTTATGTAAATTATCAAAACTAATTTACTGGGTACAAAAGTTTCTGATTCTCAGCAGGATCAACACAATTATAACCGTAAGCTATCCTAAAGGTCTTACTTGGCACTTTATTGAAACAAAAGCTATAAAACATGATTAATACAGTAGCATAATCATGTTAACACACAAAATCATAAATGATAAGTATTGGGTTGTCTCCCAACAAGCGCTTTTCTTTAATGTCTTTTAGCTAGGCATGGTGATGGCAATGATGCTCACATAAAAGATAAGGATTGAAACATAACGGGAGCATCATGAAGCATATGACTAGCATATTTAAGCCTAACCCACTTCCTATGCATAGGGATTTTGTGAGAAAACAACTTATGGGAACAATAATCAACTAGCATAGGAAGGTAAAACAAGCATAGCTTCAAGATTTTCAACACATAGAGAGGAAACTTAATATTATTGCAATTCCTACAAGCATATATTCCTCCCTCATAATAATTTTCAGTAGCATCATGAATGAATTCAACAATATAACCGGCACATAAAGTATTCTTTTCATGATCTACTTGCATAGAAAATTTACTACTCTCCACATAAGCAAAACTCTTCTCATGAATAGTAGTGGGAGCAAACTCCACAAAATAATTATCATGTGAGGCATAATCCAATTCAAAACTAAAATCACAATGACAAGTTTCATGGATTTCATTATTCATAATAGCATACAAGTCATCACAATAATCATCATAGATAGCAACTTTGTTATGATAATCAATTGGAACCTCTTCCGAAATAGTGGAATCATCACTAAATAAAGTTGACACTCTTCCAAATCCACTTTCATATTCATCACAATAAGATTCAACGTCCTCCAAAATAGTGGGATCACTACTTCCTAAAGTTGACACTCTTCCAAACCCACTTCCATAATAAATAGGAGGCATTCTTTCATCATAATATATATTCTCATCAAAACTTGGGGGACTAAACATATCATCATCATCAAACATAGCTTCCCCAAGCTTGTGGCTTTGCATATCATTAGCATCATGGATATTCAAGGAATTCATACTAACAACAATGCAATCATTCTCATCATTCAAAGATTTAGTATCAAACATTCTAGCACTTGAGCACAATTTTACTTTTCATCATACTCACGAAAGATATTAAAAAGATGAAGCATATGAGACAAACTTAACTCCATTTTTTTGTAGTTTTCTTTTATAAACTAAACTAGTGATAAAACAAGAAACAAAAAGATTCGATTGCAAGATCTAAAGATATACCTTCAAGCCCTCACCTCCCCGGCAACGGCGCCAGAAAAGAGCTTGATGTCTACTACACAACCTTCTTCTTGTAGACGTTGTTGGGCCTCCAAGTTCAGAGGTTTGTAGGACAGTAGCAAATTTCCCTCAAGTGGATGACCTAAGGTTTATCAATCCGTGGGAGGCGTAGGATGAAGATGGTCTCTCTCAAACAACCCTGCAACCAAATAAGAAAGAGTCTCTTGTGTCCCCAACACACCAAATACAATGGCAAATTGTATAGGTGCAGTAGTTCGGCGAAGAGATGGTGATACAAGTGCAATATGAATGGTAGATATAGGTTTTTGTAATCTGAAATAATAAAAACAGAAAGGTAACTAATGATAAAAGTGAGCGTAAAGGGTATTGCAATGGTAGGAAACAAGGCCTAAGGTTCATACTTTCACTAGTGCAAGTTCTCTCAACAATAATAACATAATTGTATCATATAACTATCCCACAACATGCAACAAAGAGTCACTCCAAAGCAACTAATAGCAGAGAACAAACGAACAGGTTATGGTAGGGTACGAAACCACCTCAAAGTTATTCTTTCGGATCAATCTATTCAAGAGTTCGTACTAGAATAACACCTTAAGACACAAATCAACCAAAACCCTAATGTAACCTAGATACTCCATTGTCACCTCAAGTATCCGTGGGCATGATTATGCAAAATGCATCACACAATCTCAGATTCATCTATCCAACCAACAAAAAGTACTTCAAAGAGTGCCCCAAAGTTTCTACCGGAGAGTTAAGATGAAAACGTGTGCCAACCCCTATGCCTAGGTTCATGAGCGGAACCCGCATGTTGATCACCAAAACATACATCAAGTGGGATCACGTGATATCCCGTTGTCACCACAGATAAGCACGACAAGGCATACATCAAGTGTTCTCAAATCCTTAAAGACTCAATCCGATAAGATAACTTCAAAGGGAAAACTCAATCCATTACAAGAGAGTAGATGGGGAGAAACATCATAAGATCCAACTATAATAGCAAAGCTCACGATACATCAAGATCGTGCCATAGAGAGAACACGAGAGAGAGAGAGATCACACACATAGCTACTGGTACATACCCTCAGCCCCGAGGGTGAACTACTCCCTCCTCGCCATGGAGAGCGCCGGGATGATGAATATGGCCACCGGTGAGGGATCCCCCCCTCTGGCAGGGTACCGGAACAGGCTCCCGGGAGGTTTTTGGTGGCTATAGAGGCTTGCGGCGGCGGAACTCCCGATATATCTCCGTCTTCGATGTTTTTAGGGTACGTGGACTTATATAGGCGAAAGAAGTCGGTCAGGGGAGCCTCGAGGGGCCCAGGAGACAGGGGGCATGCCCAGGGGGTGGGCGCGCCCTCCTATCTCCTGGCTTCCTTGAACCTTCCCTGTCTTGTACTCCAAGTCTCCCAGATCATATCCTTTCCGTTTGGACTCCGTTTGATATTCCTTTTCTTTGAAATACTGAAACAGGCAATAAAACAGCAATATGGGCTGGGCCTCCGGTAAGTACGTTAGTCCCAAAAGTAATATAAAAGTGTATAATAAACCCCGTAATCATTCAAAACAGATAATAAAATAGCATGAATGCTTCATAAATTATAGATACGTTGGAGACGTATCAAACATTGGTCGGCCCGTGATGCATTTAGGAAGACCCATGGATGACTAGTCGTAGAAGACAAAGATAGCATAATTGTGAAGGACTTTGTGTCCACTGACAAAGCCGTCTAGGATTTGTAACCCTAGGTTCTCGGACTAAGGTAACCCCTTTATCTCTGATATTAATATTCATCCAACCTAACTTTAAGGGGCATCCTACAGAATGCTCTACTAGAATCATACTCGTCGATTAGGAAGAGAGGTGTGAGACAATGTGTGAGCGACATGCCTAAAGATAATGTGCGTACATGAGACATGTAGGCAGGTCCATGTATATAGAAAGGGTCGATGGGGATTGTGCCTGTGTATGCTTGCGAGAGGAAGAGTGCTTGTTATAAAGGTTAGTGAAAACAATTGTAAATTGTTACGAGAGGGAGGGAGGGTTATATCTAGAGAATGTGAGCAAGAAAGACACCTCGGGAGGGAGTGTGTGAGCATGTGTGAGAGACCACCGATGGAGAGTGAAACTACACGTAAAAGACTGTTGTACACATTGAATAAAGATATAAATTGTATCCAAATATTAGGACGGGATCCTGATATTTGCAATTCGCGTAAGGAACGGTCATTGATCCATCAGACATCTAGATTCTATCGAATTTGAGCATGTCTATGTTATTATTCGACACAATTGATCCACATAGTTAGTTTTTTGAACTCCAGACAATGCATCGCTTTAGCAATCGAATATAAACGTGAGTATAGTTCATGTTGTGTGTGTAAAGCACATTATACATACGAAAGTTACACAATGAACATTATAAATAGATACCTATGAATAAGGTTAAAAAAATAGCTACCTATGAACTAGCATACATTTGAATTCAACTTAAGTTGGTTTAAAAAAATCGAATTCAACATGAAATCCATTCAATAATTTGAATTTGATATCATGTCATTTGTAAATCATACCGAAATTATGGGGGCACCAACCTTTGCTCTAATTTTGTACGTAATAGCATATGTAGTCATGTACAAAATAGATTCAAATTTAGCTCCTCCATTCCAACATAGTCGTAGTTATAGGATTTTCAAGTGTCAAAATTTCAAAAAGAAGCGGATAATTTAATAAGGTTTTCAAACATACAAGGTCAATTATAACGTTGTCTATTTAGGTCAATCCTCATAGTTCAAGAGTACTATAAACGTGAATGCTTGTGTTTCAAAATTCCAAATGAAGCGCCAAAAGAGCCTCTACTCGCCCGAAACCGCATGAGACCAATGTTTGGTAGTACAAGGAAATTACTTTTCTAATAACTCCGACCTGTGAAACCTACCGGCCCAACGTCCAAAGGTCTAAACCGGGTAGGTTTGTAGCTTCATCTAGACGCCATGCAACCGCCTCCAAAAAACATTCATACACAATGGTTGCCTAAGCACACATGTGCGCGGCTGAAATCGCTTCCGCGCACTATTTGGGACACCTAGGATTGCCATCCTACCCCTGACCCGCAGTAGGTCCGAAATTTAAGAGGGGGGCAAAGTTTGTACTTTCCCCAAATTTCAAACAAGCGCATCCCATCTTATGGTCAAAAAATCCAAAACAAGCGCGTCCCAGACCGAAACATGGTTACCCCCACCCGTCCGATTTCCGATTCATACTCCGTGGGTGAGAAAACTACGTCTCCACCAGCCGCGAAACCCCGGCGTCCTGCATCCGCCACCCCATCCCACCCATCAACTGCCGCCCTCCTCCATCATGTCGGAGCCGATACCCCAATGTGTTCGTCCACCGTAACCTCAACCTCAACGCCCTCCACGGCTAGTAGTTGAAGACGAGGCCAAGCCGTTCGTACCCGAGCTAGTTCAACCACACCATCCTGCGCCTCACCGCTGCCGCTCCAACTTCGCCACCGTCCACCACACCGGAGTTGTTCCTGCTATGCCATCCTTCGCCGCCTTGGATCTTCTTCCCCTCTGCCGATATACGGCCACGGCAACACAGTCAAACATTTGGCCATGGGTTTGTCCAAGGATCCACGGCTCTCCAAAACATCGGTTCCCTCAGGAAAAACAAGAAGATCTCCACGACATATCGACACCACACTGGCAACTGATAAGGGTACTCCTCTTCCCTTATTCATGCAAATCTTACGTGTCTGCTTGCACAGTATTCATCCCACAGAATACACTAGTTGACCACTTCTTCTTCATACTAGATGTTCCTAGTAACTTGCGATGCAGAAGGTTTCTCCTCATATACTATTTCACCTTAGCTAGAGGTCTGTCGCCCCTTGAATTTCAATTTCTGGTCCCTTGATTCCCAATTAACGGAAGCATTCCCCGGCATAATAGGCGCTAGTATGCCTATTACGTCAGGGAAGCAGCGCCTTGGTGTTTATGTTAGGGGCGTGTGGGGCCTAGAGCTATTGGCGCCCGGTCTGGAGGTCGGCCGGGATTAAAGGGATGGCCTGGGGGCGCTGCCAAGCACGTCGGTGGTGTGAGGTCGAGGGGCG
The DNA here is from genome assembly GCF_018294505.1 of Triticum aestivum. NCBI lineage: Eukaryota > Viridiplantae > Streptophyta > Magnoliopsida > Poales > Poaceae > Triticum > Triticum aestivum. The sequence goes on along the minus strand of NC_057804.1, from coordinate 233,457,812 downwards.
GGTGAGGCGGCGGAGGCAGGGGTCTAGGCCGGTGGTCGCTGGCGGATCGAGAAAGATCGTCAACAGTGACTGGCGGGAGGTAGACGAAGGCCATCTGCCCGTTCCTTATAGATCGGACGATTCATTAAAAAAATCGACTGACCTATTTATTTTCAGTCGACTGTTATCTTAGATATGACCACATGTGGTGATGTGCTGGAGGAGTACCTGCATTTCCTGTACTCATATATGAAAAAAATCATATGGAGTAGAATCTAATTTTGTTTGCCATGCAATGTTGTAGAGCTATCATATGTCTCCTGTCATTTATCTTTCAGCCACCTGCTATCTTCTACTTTTACAGTGCATTAATTCTGCACACACTTCACCCATACTCTCACTATTGTGTTTTTATGCAAGGGTATTTCAGAGTCTGCCTCGAGAGAAGCAAAAAAGAAAAGAGACAAGTCGTGCCAGCTTTCTACACGGCTAGGCACGGCATGTTACAGCGCTATAAAGGGTGTAGTGTCAGCATATGGAGACGGTAAACGTAGCTCTGGAGTTGATGACCTTTCTCTCAATGAACCAGCATCCCAGGTGCTTTCTTTAACTTCACGGTGTCATATGTGGTTGCCTATTCCATATGGTGTCTAGCTTGTATTCTAAAGGCCGAAGTTAGTCTTTACTAAGATAAGGAAAGATATTTTTTACATGAACCACCATCCCGTCCGCACCAGAAGACAAATAGCTACTCAGGGCACTGCCGAGCCAGTGACAAGCCCACCAAAGACAGGAATCACCTGGAAGCCAACTAAAAACCCGCGATGGTAGCTGAGGCAGTCCTGGATTAGGGGGTCCTCGGACAGCCGGATTATATACTTGTGCCGGACTATTGGACTATGAAGATACAAGATTGTAGACTTCGTCCCGTGTCCGGGTGGGACTCTCCTTTACGTGGAAGGCAAGCTTGGCAATTAAGATATGTAGATTTCCTTTTCTGTAACCGACTCTGTGTAACCCTAGCCTCCTCCGGTGTCCATATAAACCGGAGGATTTAGTTCGTAGGACAACAACGATCAGAATCATAGGCTAGCTTCTAGGGTTTAGCCTCTACGATCTCGTGGTAGATCAACTCTTGTAATACTCATATCATCAAGATCAATCAAGCAGGAAGTAGGGTATCACCTCCATAGAGAGGGCCCGAACCTGGGTAAACATTGTGTCCCCCGCCTCCTGTTACCATTAGCCTTAGACGCACAGTTTGGGACCCCCTACCCGAGATCCGCCGGTTTTGACACCGACATTGGTGCTTTCATTGAGAGTTCCACTGTGTCATCACGATAAGGCTTGATGGCTTCCTCAATCATCCGCAACGATGCGACCCAGGGTGAGGTTTTCCTCCCCAGACAGATCTTCATATTCGGCGGCTTCGCACTGCGGGCCAACTCGCTTGGCCAACTGGAGCAGATCGATAGCTACGCCCCTGGCCATTAGGTCAGGTTTGGAACCCTGAACTACACGGCCGACATCCGCGGAGAATTGATCTTCAACGGATTCGAGCCCATGACAGGTGCGCCGTACAATCACAATGAGCATGGCTTAGATCCGCCATTGGACGGTGTTCAGGAGAACGCACCCTGCAGCTGCCCTGGCCTTAGATACAGAGCAGATCGTGCCATCCGAGGACGGGTGGATAGACCCCGCCATGGAGGCTGCACACTAATCGGCGATAGAGCTGAACACAGACTTCGCCTCCAATGACGTATGTGCCATCGTACCCTTGGACTCGTCACCGACCAGGGGCTCCTAACCGCGTGCATTCGTGCCCATTGGACCCGACTAGGCAGCGGTCATGGAGTTTAGCTCTGCGGATATCTTTCAGCACTCGCCCTTGGGTGACGTGCTAAATTCATTAAAATCTCTCTCCCTGTCAGGAGACTCTTGGCCGAACTATGTCTGGCTTGAGTGGGAAGCAATTCGTTCCCCACCCACCACCCACTTAATAGCCACTGTCGACGACTTAACCAACATGCTTGATTTTGACTCCGAAGACATCGATGATATGGACGACAATGTCGGAGAAGAACATGAACCACCTCCCAAAGGGCGTTGGACAGCCACCTCATCATATGATATATATATATATATGGTGGACACACCCAAAGAAAGAAATGGCAATGAGGCAATGGAGGATAATCCCCTTGAGAAGCAATCTAAGCGTCAGCGTCAGCAGCGCCGCTCTAAGCCCCGTCATAGCAAAAATAGCGATACCGGCACAAGAGACAATAGCACTCCAGATGATGCGGAAGTCGAAAACAATCCCGCCCAGCCAAGCTTTGAGCAAGCCGGATGGGAGGATGGGCAAGCTAGCCCTAATAAACAGGCAATGGATGGAGACTTAGAGGATGACAATTACATGCCCCTCTCCGAAGACGAGGTGAGCCCTGGCGACGAAGAATTAATCGTGCCTGAGGATCTCGTCGAGCAGGAGCGCTTCAAGCACCGGCTTATAGCCACTTCAAAAAGCCTGAAGAAAAAGCAGCAACAACTTCAAGCTGATCAACATCTGCTAACTGATAGATGGACAGAGGTCCTGGAAGCCGAGGAATACAGACTATAGCACCAAACCAAAAGTTACCGAACGCGCAGGTTGTTACCTCAATTCGAGGAGGAGTGTCGGTGTACTAGAGTAGGGGTACCCTAGTATCCCCAACTTGTGCACGGGCAATTGCAGCACCCCGCGGCAAGGCTTGCCGGGTGACCGCCAAGGTCCTTCGTGGTTCCTTTGGAACCATTCAAGAAAAAAGTATTCAAGCCAAGCAGACAAGGCCCCGGCAAGAGGAGCTTGCCGGGAAGGCCAACCAAGGCATCGCAAGGAACTTGCCTTGACGCGCCACGCATCCCGGCAAGGCCCGGTGAGCGACAAGCTTCCGGGCGCAACAAGACAATATCCGCGGCAAGGCGCTTGCCGCGACAAGCTACCACTCAGTACACGCGCTCCAGCACATCCACCAACGTGTCGCCCTAAGGCCTTTCCAGACGCGCATGGCAAGAGGCTGTGCAGCCAGCGGTGCGTGGTGGCAAGCGACGCTGACAGGACTGTCATCGTGGCGAATGGTGGCGCCCCTGACGGTCCTTTTTGCACTATTTGGGCGACACAGACGGGCATTTAATGCCTTTGTCCCCTGCCATCAGAGTTAGGTAGGATACACTGTACAAGTAGATGTACCAACCGCATTTCCTTTTCCATTTTTGCCCTTGTCTACGTTGCCACCTGTCGGAGACCCCTTGAGCGTATAAAAGGAGGCCCATGCGCAACATAGGGGGGGGGTTCGAAGCTAGAAAAGCACTCTTGCTCGGTCTCGTTAGCAGCTGGTGCATACTGTAAAACTGCTCGTGTGCTTCACCTCGATCCGCTCTTCGTGCGATCTCGGCCCCCCGCCGAACCGAAAGGGGCTCAGTCCGCCGGTCCCATAGGTGTTCGTGGATCAGCTTCCCCGACATCTTTGGCGCGCCAGGTAGGGGGCGTCGAGGTTGTGTGAACCTGATCCGGCGTTCACACGAGCTAGATCTTCATCTTCTTGATCGACATGCCACCGAAGAAGAAGGCTTCAGCGGCAACTGTTCCGTCCACGTCGATCCCACCACCACCGGAGCAATCGGGTGGTGGGGTAGACGCTGGCGGAAGAACGGGCATCGACGAGGGAGCTCACGGTGCTGCCGGGTCCAAGGACAAGGCTGCGCAGACCTCGGCGTCCGTACATGCACCGCGCCCATATCAGGAGGCGCAGGACCGACAGCGTCATGGTACTCGCAGTGCCATACATTTGTTAGGCCAAGATCAAGCTGGTGGATCTCGGGGTGCTCAAGACCAGCATGCACGCCAGCATGCTGACACGAGCGAACACGGTCGCCTGGACGGGATACTGCTCCTTCTAACATGGTTAGAAGTCCGAGCATATCCCGCTCCTCGCACCGTTCGCCACTGCCACCCACCACTCCAGCAGAAGCTTTGGCGCGATCTCAACTGCTCCTGGATTACCCTCCAACGGAAGACAAGATCGACGGATGGAGGGCCACCATTCAGAGTCTCATTGGCTTCGCCAACGGCGACAGTCTGCGGCAGCCGAGTACATCGCTGCCGCGGCAGGACCGCCAGGCACGAGCCGATGGCGACGAAACCGGTGGGGGTGCAACTACCATGCACTCTCCACCCCGAAGGCCAAGATCGCCGACTCGCCGGATCCACCTCGACAACGACTCCACCGCATCATCAGATCCATGAGCTCGTCGTGATCAGCGCCAAGTTCTTCACAAACGACAGCAAGAAGACGCTCGTACTCGCATCGAGCGCCGAAGAGAAGCGCGGCGTCAATCCGACCAGCGCGCTGGGCCTTCTGTTGACATGCATGCGCCAGGGGAACCAGGCAACTTGCCGTACGCGGTAGGTTTCCCTGCATTCACTCGTGAGCTGCGGCAAGTCCAGTGGCCCAGCACGAAGAATTTCAAGCCAGACGTACCAGAGAAGTACGACGGCAAGTCGCATCCGTCGGAATTCCTCAGCATCTACACCATCACGGTGCAAGCTGCCGGGGGACGGGACGACAAGATCCTGGCCAACTACTTCCCGCTGGTGCTCAAGCCCAATGTCAGTTCCTGGCTCATGCACTTGCCGGATACCTCCATATCCTCCTGGGCAGATCTATGCCATCAGTTTGTTGGTGCCTTTACAGGCGGCCACAAGCCTCATGGCCAAGAGAGCGACCTTCATCTGCTCGCCCAGAAGGAAGGAGAGCCCCTGCGCAAGTACATTCAGAGATTCGGCCGCGTACAGCATAACATCCCAGATGTCCACCCTGCCACGGTAATCACCGCGTTCCATCAGAACGTGCGAAACCGCAGGATGCGGGAGGAGATGGCGATGTGTAAGATCAGAGACGTCAGTGAGAAAAGGGAGGAATCTCCTCGGAGAGAATATAGGAGCAGGAGGATCTGATAGTGAGGAGACTGCCCCGGCAAAGAGAAACCGGCGGCGGAACAACAGGAAGAAGAAAGGCAGAGATGTGCTAGTCGTTGAGCAGTCCGGCAATGGAGGTGGCGCCAAGAAAGCAAAAGCTGGTAGCTCTGGCAAGGAGATTGCTGCAGGCACCAACTACCAGGCTGTGGCGGTCGCCGACAAGCAGGACGGCACCAACAAGCAGTACTGCAAGATCCACCGCACCAAGGGCCATGACCTCCAGAGCTGCAAGAAGGTCGAACAGCTTGTCGAGCAGCAAAATGCTGAATACGAGCGACGCGACAAGGAGAAAGCCCAGGAAGGTGCTGGAGGAGCCGACAAGAAATGTCCCGGCCGAGGAGGACGCCGCGGCAAGGCCAAGTAGCGGCAAGGAGACAGACCTCCCCGCGGCCGCGACAAGGATGAAGATGACGACGAGGATGAAGATATGGATGATGACGAGACCGTTGAGCAGGAGTTCCAGAAAGCCACAGAGGTCCTGTGCGTTGACGGTGGTGCTTCTCTGCATACTTCACACCGCCAGCTCAAGCAGTGGGTGCGGGAAGTCAATGCGGCAGAACCACCCATCGAGCCACGCAAGCCTCTGAAATGGTCCAACACGCCTATCATCTTTGATATTGAGGACCACCCTGATCGCATAACTGCAGTCGGGTGCTTGTCGATGTTGGTTTCACCAACTATCCACAACCTCAAGGTCACTAAGAGGCTAGTTGACGGCGGGGCCAGCTTGAACTTGATCTCCTCCGTGGTACTCCAGAAACACCAGATCCCTGATAGCGAGCTCGAAAAGACCGGCACATTCCAAGGAATCAATCCGGGAAGGAGCAAGCTGAAGGGAAAGATCACGTTGCCGGTAACGTTTGGCAGCGAGTTAAATTTTAGGACTGAGAGGGTCACTTTTGACGTTGCTCACTTTCCATTGCCTTACAATGGGATACTCGGCCGTCCAGCACTCGCCAAATTCATGGCAACCTCTCACTATGCATACAACATGCTGAAGATGCCAGGCCCGATAAGTGTCATCTCTGTCCCTGGCGACAAGAAGGATGCTCTTATCTGCGTCGACAAGATCTACCGGGAAGCAGCAGCCGCAACTGATCGCAAGTCACTTGCCGTTGAAGCTCTCGGGGCGAAGAAGAAGACCAAGTCCAGCAAGAGTTCTGATGCCCACTCCGGCAAGCGCACCTCTTCGGAGTGCTACGCTACCGTTGAGGACGCACCATCGAGCTCCACCGGCATGTGTAAGAAGATAATGGCAGCTCCACCAGAGACCAAGAAGGTGTCCGCCAAGGAGGATGGCACTGGTGGTACCTTCACCATCAGTGCCACTCTCGACCCTAAATAGGAAAGCGTGCTCGTTGCTTTCCTGCGGGCGAACGTCGACGTATTTGCATGGCAACCGTCTGACATCCCCGGTGTTCCCAGGAAAGTAATCGAGCACCATCTTGCCATCTGTCCTCATGCGCGGCCCGTCAAGCAGAAAGTCAGGAAACAGGCAGTGGAGTGCCAAGAATTCATCGCAGAAGAAATCAAGAAATTGGAAGCAGCAGGCCGCGTCAGAGGTGTGCTCCATCCTACGTGGTTGGCCAACTTTGTAGTCGTGCGCAAGGCAAACGGGAAATGGAGGCTTTGTATCGATTTTACCGATGTTAATAAAGCTTGCCCCAAAGACCCATTTCCCTTGCCGCGCATCGACCAGATTGTTGACTCCACGGCCGGATGTGACTTGCTTTCATTTCTTGATGCATACTCAGGATACCATCAGATCTTCATGGCAGAAGAGGATGAGGAGAAGACCGCATTCATCACCCCATGTGGCACTTACTGTTTCGTATGGATGCCTTTCGGTTTAAAGAATGCTGGTTCAACATTTGCAAGGGTAGTCCATGACGCTTTTGAGCCGCAAATACACAGAAATGTGGAAGCCTACATGGATGACATAGTGGTCAAGAGCAAGGACAAGGCGACTCTGATTCAAGATTTAGACGAAACCTTTGCAAATCTGCGCAAGATCAACCTCAAGCTTAACCCCGAGAAGTGTGTGTTTGGAGTCCCCTCCGGCAAGCTTCTCGGGTTCTTCGTGTCTCAGCGGGGAATTGAAGCCAATCCCGACAAGATCAAGGCCATTGAGCAGATTGAAGCACCAAAGCGCGTCAAGGATGTACGAAGACTTGCCGGTTGCGTGGCTGCTCTCAGCAGGTTTATCTCTAGGTCTGCTGAGCGCGCCCTGCCGTTTTTCAAAATATTGAAAAAGGCAGGTCCAATGAAATGGACTCCGGAAGCGGAGGCTGCGCTGCAGGACTTAAAGAGATACCTGTCCTCCACTCCAACACTTGTCGCACCTAAGCCACAAGAGAAGTTGCTGCTGTATATAGCGGCAACCAATCAAGTGGTTAGTGCTGCGTTAGTAGCAGAGAGGGAGGCGGATGATGAGCCAGCAACCACGGCAGATGCATCCAGCGACAAGCAGGGGACTTCACCGACAAGCTCTGGTCCCGACAAAGATGGATCTGCGCAGGCGCGTGAGAAGATGCAGAAAAGAATGGTGCAGCGCCCAGTTTACTTTGTCAGTTCCCTTCTGCAGGGGGCTAGGTCAAGGTACTCTGGTGTGCAGAAATTGCTTTTCGGCCTTCTCATGGCCTCGAGAAAGCTGCGCCATTACTTCCAAGCACATGAGATCACAGTCGTCACTCGTTTTCCGCTGAAGAGGATACTGCAAAATCCAGAAGCAACAGGCAGGATTGTCGAGTGGGCACTGGAACTGTCAAGCTTTGGCCTCAAGTTTGAGAGCACTTCAACTATCCAAAGCAGAGCATTGGCAGAGTTCATAGCAGAATGGACGCCAACACAAGATGAAGAAATTCCAGAAACGAGCATCCCCGTCAAGGAAGCAAGCAAAGAGTGGCTGATGTACTTTGATGGTGCCTTCTCGCTGCAAGGCGCCGGTGCGGGCGTGCTACTTGTTGCACCCACCGGAGAGCACCTCAAGTACGTAGTCCAGATGCACTTTCCCAAGGAGCAAGCAACGAACAATACCGCAGAGTATGAAGGTTTGCTTGCCGGTCTCAGGATCGCAGCAGACCTTGGGATCAAGAAGCTCATTGTCAGGGGTGACTCACAGCTTGTCGTCCGCCAAGTGAACAAGAATTATCAGAGTCCGTTGATGGAAGCCTACGTTGATGAAGTGAGAAAGCTAGAAGAGCACTTTGACGGCCTACAGATGGAACATGTTCCAAGAGCTCAGAACGACATTGCCGATGGCCTGTCAAAGTGCGCCGCACTTAAGTTACCTGTGGAACCAGGGATCTTTGTGCTCAAGCTGACTCAACCATCTGTAACGCCATCAACTGGACAGAGCAAGAAGAGGAAGTTGATTTCTGGTGACTATTTTCCGGTAGAGCTCCCCGAAGCCGCCGCCAAGAAGGTCCTCAAGATCAACACCAAGAGTGCTGAGGAGCAGTCTGCTCCGGCAAGCCTAGGGTTTGTTCCGTTGAAGCAGACGCTCCCGACAAGTTTTGCTCCGGCAAGCTTGCCGGGGAACATCAAGCTCCGGCTGAGCCGCAGGTTCTCGCCGTAGAAGCAGATGTTCCCGCAGCAGCAGATGTGCCTTTAGTCCTTGTTGTCGAGCCGCAAGCTCCAGCATGGGCACAGCAGATTGTCCTTTCCTTCAGACAGGAGAACTTCCCGAAGAGCAAGAAGAAGCGGAAAGAGTAGCCCGGCAGTCAAGTATGTACCAGTTTGTCGACAACACACTGTACAGAAGAAGACTCAACGGTGTGAAATTGAAGTGTATTCACCGGGAAGACGGACAAAAGCTGTTGGCAGAGATACATGGAGGCATATGTGGTCACCACATTGGCGCAAGAGCACTTGCCGGCAAAGCGTTCCGGCAAGGTTTCTTTTGGCCGACAGCCCTCCAGGATGCAACTGCACAAGTAACCAAGTGTGAAGCGTGCCAGTTCCATTCCAAGCAGATACACCAGCCAGCTCAAGCTCTCCAGACGATCCCTTTATCCTGGCCATTTTCGGTCTGGGGGCTCGATATCCTCGGCCCTTTTCCCCGAGCTGTCGGGGGCTTTGAGTACTTGTACGTTGCAATCGACAAGTTCACAAAGTGGCCGGAAGTGGAACCAGTGAGGAAGGTGACAGCACAGTCAGCAGTCAAGTTCTTCAGGTCGATTGTTTGCCGTTTCGGGATCCCTAACAGGATCATCACCGACAACGGCACACAATTCACGAGCCGCACCTTCATGCAGTACGTCCAAGATCTTGGCGCCAAGGTCTGCTTCGCTTCTGTTGCTCATCCGAGAAGCAACGGTCAAGCGGAGAGGGCAAATGCTGAAGTGCTGCGCGGGCTCAAGACCAGGACTTTCGACAGGCTGCACAAGTGCGGAAAGAACTGGATTGAGGAGCTGCCGGTGGTTCTTTGGTCGATCAGGACGACGCCAAATCGAGCCACTGGCCAGACACCTTTCGCTCTAGTCTATGGAGCAGAGGCAGTTCTCCCCACGGAACTCGTATACGGGTCACCTCGAGTGCTCGCTTATGATGAGCTTGAGCAAGAGCAGTTGCGACAAGATGACGCGCTGCTCCTTGAGGAGGACCGTCTTCAGGCTGCTGTACGAGCTGCTCGATACCAGCAAGCTTTGCGCCGCTACCATAGCCGCAAAGTTAATGCCAGAAGTTTCGAGGAAGGCGACCTTGTTCTTCGGCGCGTTCAGTCCGCCAAGAATTCCAACAAGTTGACGCCGAAGTGGGAAGGCCCTTACCGGGTGAAACGAGTCACTAGGCCTGGCGCTGTCCGCCTTGAGACCGAAGATGGCATTCCGGTGAGCAACTCCTGGAACATTGAGCATCTTCGTAAGTTTTACCCGTAGGGCGCGGTTGCCGGAATCTTTTCCGGCAACCACCTTTTGTACAAGTCTTGCCGATGTTGCATGTAATCCTTTGTACAAAGCCGGGCGCAGACCCCGTGCATAAGTAAAGCTCATGTGCTCCGCACATCTTGTCAATATCATGCTGTCTACTTTATTTTGCATGCGTTATCTGACACTTTGTGCAGCGCCTACCCCCGGTAAGCAATAACGAGCCGTAAGGCTCCATATCTTTATTTTCTCTTCTTTCTTTTTCTCAAAAAGGAAAGGAAGGTTCCCTCGCACACAAGTTTGCCGGGGGGAAAGGAGAAGATAATGGTGTGGACTAGGCATCGTTCAAGGAAGTTTCGCCTTACCGGAAAGCAAACGACAAAAAAGCTAAGTTGCCAAAGTTTGAGCAATCAATTTTAAATTTTTAAGTTATCTTCCTTGAACGACCGTACTTTGTATGGAAAACCTGTGCGCGGAGGAACCATCTCGTAGCTAGTTGCGCCCTTACTTTGTTTCGAGTCCGCTCAACAACTTAAGTGAGCTGCGACTAGTTGCGACAAGGTTTCTTGTCGGTAGCGGCACCGCCAGCAGGCTACTGATGTCCCGCACTCAGCGCTCGTGGCTAAGGTGCCTGCGCCGACAAGTTCCCTAAAAGCGTAGGGCAAAAACATACAAAGGAAGGAATCAAGTAAAGGAAATAACATAGAAATCTCTACCCAAAATAGAGTTATGTTACAAGATAGCTTGTCGCAGCTCTAACAGATTGTTCTCATGACATGACCAGCAGCGACAAGGAAAAAGAGAAAATGGGCGGCCTAATCTACGGGATCGCCCTCAACCCTCTTGATTCCGCTCACCTTGTCCACAATGGGTGCGACAAGGGACTTGAGTGCTTCTAGATCAGCATCCGACGGCAGGGACCTGAGGACGTTGGTGAAGTTGAGGCCTGGGTTGCGGAAGGCCACCTTCACCAGCACCTTTTGAAGAGCTCCTGCACAGATCTTGCGCGACTCGTCGGCCAGCTGCTTTGGGATCTTCTCCCGGAGTCGCTGGAGGGCCGTCGCCACGCCTTTGAAGAACAAGCTGAGCTTGGCGCTGGGTTGGAGGTGCTCATCGGAGGAGTACCCGAGATCCTCCATCCCCAGCTGCGCCAGCTCCCCGTTGATGGCTGCGGCAAGATCCACGAGACCCTCGGTCCAATGCTCCACAGTCTCCCTAAAAGCGTTCTGGGCGGCAACAGCATTCGCCAGCAGCACCTCGTCGGCCTTGATCTTCTCCTTCAAGGCCACCTCTTGCTCCCTGGCGCCATCCAGCGTCTTGGTCAAAGTAACCAGCTTCAACTCAAGATCGGCGTTGGAGTCCTTGGAGGCGCTAAGTTCCTTGCTTCTCTCAGCGAGACGACCCTGCAGCTCGCCATGAGCGGCGGCGTCCTTCTCGCGCTCACGCTTGAGCGCAGCAAGCTCCTCGCCGCTCGCCTTGAGATCGGCCTCCAGCTGCGCCATCTTCGTCTCCAATTCCTTCTTGGCAGCCTCGGCAGCTGCGGCAGCATCCTTTGCTTCCTTGAGAGCCCCGCCAATTTCTTGCTCGCGCGCGGCAAGCTCCTCCTCGTGGCTATCAAGGTTGACCTTGCGCTGCGCCAACTCACCTTCCTGCGCAGATAGCTTCTCGGCAGCGAGCCGCTGTTGCTCTTCAACTACAGCCTTCGCGAGGAGGAAAGCTTTCCGCTCCTCGGCAACCTGCTCCCGCTCCTCTCCCAGGGATCGGAGAGTTTCCTGGCTGAGACCCCGGAGCTCCTCAGCGCGCTTCTCAATGTCCACTCCCGCCCTCGCGACAAGCGCTTCTCGGGATTCCATCTTGGCTTGTTGGGCGCGGTACAGCGACAACAGCTTCTGAAGCAGCCGCTCCTCCTCAGGCTCATCGCTGCTGCTGCTTGTCACGTCGACCAGCGTCAGCCCAGCGGAGGCGAGCACCTCTCCATCCAAAATCTCTCCTTCGACCGGCGCCCTGGAGCTTGACGCCCAGGGGAGCTTGATGAAGATGTCGTCGCCGGCCTTCAAATAGGCGCCGGGCTGGGGCTCTTCGGAGCCTGGCGCTGCAGCAGCGGTGGAGGAATCAGCGGTTGGCGCAACGCCTGGCACTCCTGCGGCCTCGGGGCCATCAGTGCGATCGCCGGATCCCTCGCCAGCTTCTGCAGCGGCAGCTTTGGCGGCCTCTTCGCTGGCGGGATCATCAGCACCGGCTTCTCCTTGGGTGGCAATGGCGTCGTCGGTGTTGCTGCGCACGTTCTCCTCGCCGACGACCTCGGTTTCCATCGGATCCGTAGCAGATGGATCTGACGACCGAAGAGGGGAGAAAAGTCAAACAAATATCCAAAAAGAAAATCAGAAGAAGAAGAACCCAAGGGAAGTTTTCAAGCAAGAGGATTACCTGTGCTAGGATCTGCGGTCGTGGTCTCAACCATCGGGGGGTCGCCAGTGCTGTCCCTTGCCGGAGAACTATCCCTTGCCGGAGAATTCTCCCTTGCCGGAGAACGCGCCCTTGCCGGGGAATCCTCCCTTGGCGGTGTAGTCGAAGCAGATGGCATTTCGGGAGCGGCTTCCGGGCCCTCCTGGCGGGGCTGCTCTGCTCCTACGCAAACCAACAGTCAGATATCAGCAAAGAAAGAGCAACCATGCGCGCCTGACAGCAGGAAGTAAACTATGTACTTATGCTGGGGGCTGCGCTGGGGGCTGCTTTGGGGAAAAGTTGCCGGGTCCGGCAAGATGGTCTCGGACACGCCATCTGCTGTCGCGGTGGGTTCGTCCTCGATGACAATCACCGGGACCTTGGTTCTCTTCGCCGCTCTCTGGGCCAGAGTCCTGAAAAGGAATGGGTTCGGAGTAAAGCAAATCAGATACAAGACAAAACAGCAAGAATTGAAGAACTACAAGCACGGCAAAGAATCTTACTCTTCTTCTTCCTCATCGGAGCTGAGCGCGGAGAGATCAAAGTCCGGCTCGCCTCCGGTGCGACGAGGCGGAGGAGTAGTTTCCCTTGTCCGCTTGGCAGGAGCAGTAGCGGTGGGCCGGGAAGACCCCGCTCCAGTTGCCGCAGCGGCATGAGGCGCTCCCGCGGCAACAGTGCTTGCCGCGGTAGAGCGTGTCGCGCGACACGGCGGCTGTTGACTCGTCTGCCGCCCCGCTACGTCCACGGCCTTGCGGAGACGCCTTCTTGGTGGAGCTGGGGGCTCCGCTTGTGGCAAGGTGTCTGAAGGTTCGGGTCCGACAAGCTCTCCCTCGCCGGGCTCGCTCGACTCATCTTCAGGCCCGACAAGCTCTCCCTCGTCGGCAAACTCCTCGCGCTCGGCAAGGCTTGCCGCCTCTGCTGCTTCTGCCTCCTCCACGGTGAATCCAAACTCACCCGCGGCAGCGGCTGCCGCCGCCTCTTCCAGCCTAGTGGCGATGCGCTGCATCTCCGTGTCGGTGGTGTCGCGAGTAAGGCTCTTCTGCTCGTCGGAGCGGACCGGCACTTCAACCAAGCCGTCAAAGAACTCCTGCACGACGGCGTTTGCCGGCTCTTACCAAGTTGGGACAATTCCATGCGAGTCGCACAACGGCATCATTGCACGAATGCGGTCGAGCGAGGAGTTGTTGCACAACGGAACGACACCCCTCGGCAACATGAATGGATGTTGAGGATCGCGCTTGAACAGTTCCAGGAGCATCGCGTCCAGCTCCAGGACAGTGAAGTTGAAGTTGAGGCCCGGGCGCAGCCTCATGATATCCGCCGAGTTCTGGAACTCCCAGGCGGGTCTCCTCCTCTCCTGCAGGGGGCGATGCGGCGGCGAAGAAAATCTGCGCCAATGGCGCCTACGGTGAGCCCGGCAAGCCTGAGGCGAAGGATCCGGGTGACGGCAATCTTCAGCCTATCATCTTCCGGGGCCACGTTGCTCCAATCGTTGCCGCGCGCTATTGGGGCTTGTTGCAGGGTGGTAAATGGCTGTGGGTTCTCCTCGACAATCCAGCACCACTCTGCTCTCCATTCCTCCCACTTGCGGCAGAGCTCTCCCTCCAGATAAGCTTCCTTCTTGCCAACTCTCGAGATCCAGGCGATTCCGCCGGATAAATGATCTCCTCTCTCGACTCGGGGCATAAAGAAATGGCGAAAAAGAGCTACGTTTGGATGGACTCCGACAAAGTTTTCGCAGAGATGTGCGAAAACTGCCACGGTCAGAACGGCATTGGGGGTGAAGTCAAGGAGGTGGAACCCTTAGGTGTTCATGATGTCAAAGAAAAATTCCGAGAAGGGCGGGCAGAGCCCGCAGTAGAAGAACAGCGCAAAGAAGGGGTATCCGTTCGGAGCCAGTTCCGAAGCGGCAGCCGGGAGTACCTTCGTGCACGGACGCGCTCGCGTCTCCGTCGACCAGAAGAGGTAGTAGTACTCCCTCAGCTCCTTCGCGGCAAGCTGAGGGGGGAAGATGGCCCGCTCCTTTCGCAGCGCCGCGAGCCGCTGCGCCTCGACCGATTTCATGCCCTTCCCCTTGTCGGCTTTCGGAGCCATGGCGGAGGTGGGGGGGGAGATCGACGGCGTTGGTGGTGCTGGTGGCAATGGGGGCGGCGCGCTGCTCTCTTTCGGCTTTGAGAAGAAGGGGGGGAGCGGCGGAGATTTCTGAGATTGGAGTAGCAACTGGCGAGATGGGCGAACTGCCCCTGTTTCCCCTGCTTATAAGGAGGGAGGGGGCGGACATTCCGCCTTTCCGAATAAACAAACCACCCACGATCTCTCTCACGATGCCGAATTCGACGCGTGCCGTTTGGGGAGGGTGCGGTGGATACGGAGTAAGATACGGCGTAACCCAGGCCGTGCATGCCCGTGCCCTGTTTTGGGCCTGGCCCAACAGCGCTCGGCACCGTGTGTGGCCCAGGCCCGGGGGCTCCTGTCGGTGTACTAGAGTAGGGGTACCCCGAACTTGTGCACGGGCAGTTGCAGCACCCCGCGGCAAGGCTTGCCGGGCGACCGCCAAGGTCCTCCGTGGTTCCTTTGGAACCATTCAAGAACAAAGTATTCAAGCCAAGGAGACAAGGCCCCGGCAAGAGGAGCTTGCCGGGAAGGCCAACCAAGGCATCGCAAGGAACTTGCCGCGACGCGCCACGCGTCCCGGCAAGGCCGGGTGAGCGACAAGGTTCCGGGCGCGACAAGACAATATCCGCGGCAAGGCGCTTGCCGCGACAAGCTACCACTCAGTACACACGCTCCAGCACATCCACCAACGTGTCGCCCTGAGGCCTTTCCAGACGCGCGTGGCAAGAGGCTGTGCAGCCAGCGGTGCGCGGTGGCAAGCGACGCTGACAGGACTGCCATCGTGGCGAACGGTGGCGCCCCTGACGGTCCTTTTTCCACTATTTGGGCGACGCAGACGGGCATTTAATGCCTTTGTCCCCTGCCGTCAGGGTTAGGTAGGATACACTGTACAAGTAGATGTACCAACCGCAATCCTTTTTCATTTTTGCCCTTGTCTACGTTGCCACCTGTCGGAGACCCCTTGAGCGTATAAAAGGAGGCCCATGCGCAACATAGGGGGGGTTCGAAGCCAGAAAAACACTCATGCTCGGTCTCGTTAGCAGCTGGTGCGTACTGTAGCACTCAGCGCTCCTGAGCAAGAACTCAATACAATCAGACAAGCAGCAGTAGGAGTATTATCTCTCTGGAGAGCTCCGAAGCTGGGTAAAACTGCTCGTGTGCTTCGCCTCGATCCGCTCTTCGTGCGATCTCCGCCCCCCGCCAAACCGAAAGGGGCTCGGTCCGCCGGTCCCATAGGTGTTCGTGGATCAGCTTCCCCGACAAGGAGGCACTGGATCCTACACTACTAGCGCAGGATGCGGCTGACCGGCCACCTCATGGCCAAGACAAAGCGGTGTATCGACACGAACACCAGCCCTCACCCCGTCTCCAAACAAACAAAAACACGAAGGCCTGGTGAGGGAGTCCTGGATTAAGGGGTCCTCGGATAGCCGGACTATATACTTTGGCCGGACTGTTGGACTATGAAGATACAAGATTGAAGACTACATCTCGTGTCTGGATGGGACTCTCCTTTGCGTGGAAGGAAAACTTGGATATTCGGATATGTAGATTTCCTTCTCTGTAACTGACTCTGTGTAACCCTAGCCCCCTCCCGTGTCTATATAAACCGGAGGGTTTAGTCCGTAGGATGACAACAATCATAATCATAGGCTAGCTTCTAGGGTTTAGCCTCTAGGATCTCGTGGTAGATCAACTCTTGTAATACTCATATCATCAAGATCAATCAAGCAGGAAGTAGGGTCTTACCTCCATCGAGTGGGCCCGAACCTGGGTAAAACATCGTGTCCCCTGCCTCCTCTTACCATTAGCCTTAGACGCACAGTTCGGGACCCCCTACACGAGATCCGACGGTTTTGACACCGACATTGGTGCTTTCACTGAGAGTTCCACTGTGCCGTCCCGACAAGGCTTGATGGCTCGCCTAATTGTCAAGGATAACATCACCTCCGGAGGATCCTTGTCTGTAGGCCAAACTCTCCGGCTGGGCGGTTTCGTCATGGCCGCCCGTTCGGCCATCGCGCCGACGATGACATTGCGGGTCATCAAAAACAACCTCCGCATCAGCCCGGAATTCACCGAGCAGATGGATCCACTGGATCTCTCCTCCTTGAATGAGCTCTTGGATTGCATTGCCGCCCTGGGAGTCGTTATGGATTATGATCGGATCGGGCTTCAACCCGAACTAAGGGAGATTAACTCTCCGCCGGTCACCCATCAGATAGAGGTGGTGGAAGAACAAAACGGCAATTCTTCCTCTATTTTGAGGACGAACTATGTCCGGATTACCGAGCTCTTTGAGCCGGATACCCGTCTACGGGCGGACGTGGCCCACGATCCGGACATAGAATCGGGATGCGGGCTGCAAAAATTGGGCAATATCCTGGAGCCCGAGCTGGGCGGATTAGGAGCTCCTCCGCCCCTGGGTTCCAGATTGGGTCAAGACATGGACTTAATTTCACCGAACCGACCCACTCAGACGCAAGCGATCTTTCCCACATCAGACAAGAGCCCCAACAGACAGTACACCACTTCTGGGCCAGATTCCTCCTTGTAATGAGCAAGGTTAAGGACTGTCGCGAGGAAGACGCAATCTCATTCTTTTGCAAAAACTGCACAGACAAGGGAATTCTTAATGCCATAAGTCGCCGTGACATAGCACACTTCACCGACCTGGCAGCCATAGTACTGAAGTACGGCGCGATGGAAAGCGCCTGGAAGACCCAAACAAAATTCTGGGATCCCCCTGCCCTAACTAAATCCCTCGTCCGAACTAAAAGGGTGCGCTCTCGCAAGTCACCCAACCCAATTACAAAGAAGTCAAAGCCCTCTACAGGGCGTTGAACCGTACTAGAGGGATGGCTCAATAAGCCATGCAAAATTCACAGCACACCGGATACCATACCAACACACAGCCTTAGAGCATGTTGGATACTCCGGCTGGTGGCCAAGAGCGGCGAGGACCTTCTCATTGACAATACCGCAGAGCACCATCCCGCAGAAAATAACAATTATGTACTGACCGTCTTCGAGACTTTCGCCTCAAACAACAGGTGCAAGCGAGCACTCCGCAGCCTCGCCGAAGTCTGCCATGCTGCAGCAGTAAACCCGTGGAACGATACAACCATAACCTTCAACTCTAGCGACGAACCTTAATTCCGAATAGTCCGAGCACCAGCCGCTTTGGTCCTTAGTACAATAGTGGACGGATTCTGGCTTAATAAAGTGCGGCAGCAGCGGATTAAACCTCATCTATGAGGAAACTCTTAACAAGATGGAAATAGATAAGAGTCGCATTGAGCAAAGCAGCACGACCTTCAGGGGAATCATCCCTAGTCGGGAGGCATGATGCACAAGGAAAATCACATTGGATGTGGTATTCAGCACACCGGAGAATTATAGGTTCGAAGAAATCACATTCCATGTGGCCCCATTTAGCAGTGGATACCACGCCCTTTTGGGCGAGATATTCATAAGCTTCCAAGTTATACCCAATTACAGGTACATGAAACTCAAGATGCCAGGGCCCAATGGGATCATCACTCTAGCCAGTGATCCGGACATAGCACTCTGTGCCAAAAATAAAACTGCCGCACTAGCCATGGAGGCATTATCTAAAGCCCTCGTGGCCGAAGAGTTAACTGCGCTTCGTTCCGCAGTGGACAGGGACAATGTGATACTCGACAAACGACCCAAGTCCACCTCTTTCAAACCAGCAGACGAAAGAGTCAAGTTCCAGGTCCACCCAAGGGACCCTACAGAAATAGCATCAATTGGGGCACAACTGAACCCCACAATAGACTCCACACTACGAGAGTTCCTGTGCGAGAATTGGGACATTTTCGCCTGGCATCCTTCAGACATGCCAGGTATCCCACGCAAGCTGAGCGAACATAGCCTAAACATAATAAAGTGATACAAGCCGGTCAAACAGACTCTTCGGCGCTTTTCAGAACCCAAGCGACAAGCCATGGGAGTGGAGCTAGCCAAGCTACTTGAGGCCGGTTTCATCAGAGAAATAAAACATCCGTACTGGCTAGCAAACCTAGTGATGGTACCAAAGAAAGACAAATCCTGGAGCCTATGTGTCGATTTCAAAGACCTTAATAAGGCTTGCCCTAAGGATCCCTTCCCCCTCCCCCGCATCGATCAAATTATTGACGCTACTACAGGAGACGATTCATTGTGTTTCCTCGACGCAAACTCCGGATACCATCAAATCAAGATGGTGGAGTCCGATCAAGCCGCAATGGCATTTATCACTCCATACGGTCCCTTTTGTTTTAACACCATGCCTTCGGGCTCAAAAATGCCGGTGCAACCTATCAACGTATGATTCAGACATGCCTGGAAACACAAATCGGCAAAACAGTGGAGGCTAACATAGACGATGTGGTCATTAAAACCAGACATGTCGAATGATTAATAGACGACTTGAGGCTTACGTTCGACAATCTCCGAACATACGACATTAAGGTCAACCCGGAGAAATGCATTTTCGGCGTACCAGCCGGAAAACTCTTGGGCTTTATTGTCTCTAATAGTGGAATCGAAGCAAATCCGGCTAAAATCCGAGCTCTGTCACAGTTGGCTACCCCAACATACCTCAAGAAAATCCAGAAATTAACAGGATGTGTGGCCGCCCTAAGCCGCTTTATCTCCCAATCAGGAGAAAAGGCGCTACCTCTTTATCGCCTTCTTCGACACACCAAACACTTTGAGTGGACCAATACGGCTATGGCAGGCTGGAGGAAATAAAAGCCCTCTTGGCCACCAATCCAATTCTGGCACCGCCAAATGTCGGCGAACCCATGTTGCTATACATAGCTGCAACACACCAGGTTGTAAGCGCAGTGCTCGTCGTCGAACAAGAGACAGATGGACATAAATTCCCATTACAAAAGCCGGTATACTAAGTATCCACCGTCCTCACTCCATGCAAGTCACGGTACCCACATTATCAAAATATAGCATACGCGATCTTCATGGCATCCCAAAAACTATGACACTACTTCCAAGAGTGTTCAATCATGGTGGCCTCCGAAGTACCACTCAATGACATAATAAATAACCGCGATGCAGAGGGCCAGATTGCAAAATGGTCTATCGAGCTCCTCCCATTCGACATAACATACAAACCACGACGGGCCATTAAGTCGCAAGTACAGGCTAACTTCGTCGCCGAATGGACAGAAGCAGAACTCCCTAAAGAGTACGGCGCGTACTCCAATTGGATCATGCACTTTGACGGCTCTAAGATGCTAGCTGACTAGGGGCTGGTGTCGTCCTGAAGTCCCCCATCGGAGATACAGTCTAATACGTACTCCAAATACTTTACACAGATTCCTACAGTGCAGCAGAGTATGAGGCTCTGTTGCACGGTCTTCGGATGGTAGTCTCCATGGGCATTCAATGTCTTGAAGTACGCGGGGATTCAAATCTCGCAATATCTCAAATAAACAGAGACTTTGACGCCAAGGACCCGAAAATTGCGGCTTACCGTAATGTCATTCTCAAAATGTCAGCTCGATTCGAGGGGCTCCAATTCCACCATGTGGTTCGAGAAAACAATCAAGCGGCGGATATCCTTGCCCGCATCGGTGTTAAACATGACCCCGTCCCATGAAATATCTTTTTGGAAAGGCTGTTCAAGCCATCTGTGGTATGGGAAGGGGAGTCTGGCAATACTAATCCAGATACTCATACAACCCCAGATCCCGAACAATCAGACGTAATCGGATTCTCCGCCACCGAAATCACACCTTCGGCCCACGTGATCATGGCGGTCATCGCCCTGTGGACAGAACCCTTCCTAGCTTACTTAAATAGGCAGGAACTCTGGGAGGACCAAAATGAGGCACGCTCAATTGTGCGGCGCTCTAAAGCCTGGAAAGTCCATGAGGGAGAGATTTATAAGAAAAGCACAACCGGAGTACTACAAATGTGCATCTCCGAAGAGGAAGGGCGACAGCTCTTGGCTAAAATTCATGCCGGACTCGGCGGCCACCATGTCGCAGCTCGGGCGCTCGTAAGCAAGGCCTTCCGTATAGGTTTCTACTGGCCGACAGCCCGGGAAGACGCACAAGACCTTGTCCAACACTGCGTCGGTTGCCAACTTTTTGCAAATCAAAGTCATATGCCGCCCACCGCCCTCGAAACAATCCCTATAACTTGGCCCTTTGCGATCTGGGGGCTCGATATGGTTGGACCCCCTAAAGGAGAAATCCATAAGAAGAAATACTTGTTGGTCATGGTCGATAAATTCACCAAATGGATAGAAGCCAAACCAGTTAAAATGGCCGAACCCGGACCAGTGATAGACTTTATATCCGGGGTCGTACACCGCTACGGTGTTCCCCACAGCATCATCACCGATTACGGCTCTAACTTTATAGCCGATGAGGTGAAAACCTGGTGCAGCAAAATGGGCATAAAACTTGATTACGCTTACATCTATCACCCCAAACAAATGGTCAAGTCGAATGAGAGAACGATCTTATTATGAGCGGCATCAAAACCAGACTGGTGCGATCCTTGAAGGAATCAGATACGCACTGGGTCGAGGAGCTTGACTCTGTATTATGGGGGCTGCGGACCACGCCGAATCGCATAACCGGATACACACCACTTGATTATGGTGTGGGGCGCAGAGGCAGTGCTACCCTGCGATATCATCCATGATTCACCTAGAGTGCGCATGTATGAAGAGATAGAAGCCGAGATGGATTGGCAGGACAACTTAGATGCCCTAGAGGAGGAGCGCGACGTCGAGAAGGCCCATTCCGCATTCTATCAACAGCAAGCTCGAAGGTATCAAAGCAGAGAAGTGCGGGCCAAAACTTATAATATTGGCGAACTCGTTCTACGCCTACCAGAGAACAAAAAGGACAAGCTCAAGCCCAAGTGGGAGGGGCCCTTCATCATTGACAAAGTTCCCACTAGAGGTGCGTACCGTCTGCGTGATGCATCAGACAATCGACTCGAGCCGAACCCATGGAACAAGGCAAGACTCCGAAGATTCTATGCCTAGTGCCGAACTCCATGTTTGTCTCCTTACCTCTGTCTTCCCTTTTAAATTATATCCTCTCTCTCCTTCTACATTTATAGCCTTTTAGACTTAAGCATGCTTTGTCTGCACACTCTGGCCACGCTATGCACACTCATCATACCTGGGGGCTTCTTATACAAAAGCTTATTTGTCTTCTGGGCTTCCTGCCCACCACATATGCGTCACTTCTACGTATGTGCCTTTTTTCACCACTATATGCATCGATATGACTTAAGTTTTGGCCAAGCTGGGTTGCCTGGCTCTTGTGTTTATGCCCTACGTTCCCGTTAATTCGGCTAGGGCATAAGGGGAGCACCTCCGCGATTGTTACTGCTGGGTCTGCCGGATGTGTACCTCAGACTGGGTGAAGCCGAAAGCTAGCATTCTTAAGAGAATATTAGGTCGTTGAACAAAAGATGTATTTTACCTATTACAAAACATGCCCCCAGATGCTTATATCCTGTGTAAATTTTTGCAGTTCGGACATGCACATCAATGCATGCACACCCAGGGAAAGGAAACCTTAATGGAACTATTCTCCCTGGAAGATGTTTCTTACTACCCATGTAATATAACATAACTAGTTGGGTACTTGTCTGTTCAAGCACTTATGACCCCTACGCCTGGTTTCCACGCGTGCCCCGGTTTTCACATAACCGAGCAAGTATTTGGATACACTCCGGACTGTCGGGTCCAGAGGTTGAAGCGAAAAGGTCAGCCAAGACAAATGATTTACAATCCGACTAGGGACAAAATATGTCCTTCAAAGTACAATGTCACTTAGACTGACTAAATTCTTCTTCTATACTATCCAATAGGCTGTCTAGCCTACAGTCCTATTGGGAATACTTAGCGGCTAATGCTACTTACTCATACACCAGATGTACAGGGATCTCCTTCCCATCTGACCCTACAGGTCCGACCTCGTCCATGTGGTTCGGGTGAGCCTTGGTGTACCGCATCTTCACCATGGCCCATGCTTCTCTTGCGCCTTGTCGGCAGGCCGATATCTTCCATAATTGGAAGCGCTGCCGTGCTCCCTTGAGCATCTGCATAAGCTCCCCCATACCTCCTAGAAGGGAGGCGGATGGCCATAAGGCTTGGGCAATGTCCCGCATCACTTGCCGAACTTGTTCGTGCAGTTGTGAGAGCTCTAGCAGAAGATCGCCTGCAGATCTGGGCATCTCCTCTTCAGGACGACCTGTCAGCACGCCTACAGACATAATTCTGTTAGCACGCTTCTTCGCGGAACTTTATAGTGATTCGTCAGAACACTTACTGAATATGCCGCGTCGAAGCCTGTTATTCTCCTTCACGGAGTCAGCAAGCTGGGCCCGAACATCCTTTAATTCGACGTCTAGCTAGACGTTCGCGTCCTGGAGAGTATTTTTCTCCTTTATAACCTTGGTAAGCACTCGCTGCTCATCCTCCGTTATGATCTCCGGATTGCCTCCGGGATTGTCTGCAAGTTCTCTTGTTAGAATCGCATTCCTGCCGAATATATAACTGGTATATACCATGACATTATTCTCCTTTAAATGAAAACATTACCAGATGGGGCCTTCGTAGACTCCTCCATCACGGCGGTTGCAGTCCGTAGTTGGGCCTTGCACTCCTCCAACTCTTTGGATAGCTCGGTATTCTTCTCCGTCAGAACCTATGCACACGAGGATCCTTAAATTAGTTGTGCCAACTGTTTCAAGTCTCAGGGGCTACTCATATATACACTTATCAAATTTTCTTACCCGTATATCCTTCACGTACAGGTCCGTGGCCCTGGCTCGGCCACCTTGAGCAGCCCGGATGTACGTGTCCCCTAAGTTGAAGGCATCGAACGCCTCTTCAGAGAAATTAGGGTGCGTAGTGCAGCCCGTCGGTGCCTATGATTTATGGCGCTCTCCACTTTGGAGTTGGTAGCGGAAAATCTATCTGCATCCTCTGTAGGAGGATTGTCCGCGTTGACCTCCGCCCTTGAGTCCAACCTCGGAGTCCGGCTGGTGGAAGAGTGACCGGTAGGCTCTCCAGATACAGTCTGGCGAGCGCTGTTTCTGTTAGAAGGCAGAAGACATCATTATATTTTAACAATGATAACTTCTTGGCAGGTTTTTAAACATACCTTTGCAATGCCGTCTCGGTCCTGAACTCCTTTCTTTTAAGCCTACCCGGCTTTGGTGCCCCTTGTTCGCGAGTCAGGGCCACGGATGTAATACATGTGCGGTGGGTGAAGTATAAAGAGGGGATCCTTTTCGGAAGTCGGGACTGTGGCTTTACTTACTTGGGATACAGGGAGTAGGCCAGGATAATCGGCTATGATGGCCACCATCACACCATCGCAGCTTAGCTGGTAAAACGTCCTGTCAACAAGCTCCACAACTGTATCCAGATCTTCTTTGAGTCCAGGGTCAAGAGCCCGGTTAGGGTCCTCTGGCTGTGGAGACGGGCTGTGAACATCCTTCATAGCCCTTCACAGTTACTGATATGAATTGATGAACTAAACATTTGTGCTAAAATGTGGGAATGATTGGAATAAAAGATAGCGACTCACCCATCTTGGGGGGTTGTACATGGAGAATCCATCCCGTGGCTTGATATGGATGAACTCCTCCTCTTCCCCTTTGAACAAATTGGACAGTATCTTCGCTAAAGCGGCGGGAGAGTCCGGTCCTTTACGGCCACAGCGGGTGGCATCATCTTCTCCATTGAAGTGCCACATGGGTTTTCCTCGATATTGAAGTGGTTGCACTCCCCGCATTATACATATGGACATGACTTCAATAATTGTCAGTCCTGATTTGGCCAATGTATTTATCCTGTCCATCAGGAAAAGGATCTCTCTATTATCTTCCTCCTGGGGGCTCCTAGGGCACCAGTGTGGCGTTTCTTCAGTGGGGCATTTACGAACGCCGGAAGGCCTTTTCCAACACGGTCCGGAAGAGGGACGTACTCCACATAGAACCATTCCGAGGGAGAATCCTCGGATGTCTTCTTTGGGGTGCCGGATAGATATCCGGTCCCGGCGATGCGCCATATTTCGGCTCTGCCCACTTGATATACCGACCCCTCCTGAGTATGGGGTACGAGGCATAATAGCCTCTTCCATAGCTCGAAATGAGCTTCACAGCCCAGAAAAAGCTCGTAGAAGGCAACATAGCCTGCGATCTGCAGTATGGAGGCAGGGGTAAAGTTGTGCAGCTGGAGGCCATAGAACTCCAGAAGCCCACGGAGGAAAGGATGGATTGGAAATCTGAGCCGCCTCAACAAGTAGGGCACGAAGCACACCCGCTCTCCCTCGGATGGGTTTGGAAAGCTATCCGCCTGCTCCCCGCCATTATAAGTGGCTAGTCTGGCTTGGACGGGGACCATGTATGCAGGGGGAAGCCACTTGGTCTGCAACTCTACTAATTGGTTGTGGGGAACAAAACACCTCTCCCAGTCGCCTAGCCTAGTGCTATAGGAGCGAGAGGAGGAACTGCGACGACCGTCCATGGTGGTGTGGATTTTTTCGGGCGCGATCTGATGAAAACTTGCTGGGTGGACATGGTGTGATTTGGATATGAGAATCCTCGTCTCTTTTATAGAAGATTTACTCACATGGTTGGGGTGGAAAATGTAAAAATGCCTCAATCTCTCACATTCGCTCGACACGTGGAAACAACCATAATTAAAGCATAGAAGTCGAGGAGCGACATTGATAAGAAGTCGGACACTTCTCACTACAACAATGCTCTGGAGGATTTGGAGAAGAACCCGCCTTGCAATGCCGAAGACAATCCGCACGCCGGACTTATCGTCATTAAAGCCTGGTTCAGGGGCTACTGAGGGAGTCCTGGATTAAGGGGTCCTCGGACAGCCGGACTATATACTTTGGCCGGACTGTTGGACTATGAAGATACACGATTGAAGACTTCGTCCCGTGTCCGGATCGGACTCTCCTTTGCATGGAAGGCAAGCTTGGATATTCGAATATGTAGATTGCCTTCTTTGTAACCGACTTTGTGTTACCCTAGCCCCTTCCGATGTCTATATAAACCGAGGGTTTAGTCCGTAGGACGACAACAATCATAATCATAGGCTAGCTTCTAGGGTTTAGCCTCTACGATCTCGTGGTAGATCAACTCTTGTAATACTCATATCATGATGATCAATCAAGCAGGAAGTAGGGTATTACCTCCATCAAGAGGGCCCGAACCTGGGTAAAACATCGTGTCCCCTGCCTCCTGTTACCATTAGCCTTAGACGCATAGTTCGGGACCCCCTACCCGAGATCCACCGGTTTTGACACCGACACCCGGGGCTACACGCATGACCTGCGAGACAAATTGGAAAACAAACAAGGATAGTCAAGATCGTTCTACGGATTGCGGGGGTGCGCCCCAATGCGTGACGATGACTGCCACACCGGATATAATAAATACAAATCCGGCCGGGCCGAATACAACAGACCAGACTCATTTGAACTGTGTCGTGATGTAGCCCAGCATAGAGGCGCCGCACACCCCCTATGCTTCTCTGACAAAGTAATGGAGCATGAATTCCCAGAAGGGTTTAAGCCCGTGAATATTGAGCCCTACGATGGGACTACAGACCCCGCGGTACGGATAGAAGATTTCCTTCTCCACATTCGCATGGCCCGCGGGGATGATCTACATGCCATCAAGTACCTCCCACTAAAACTCAAGGGACCGGCTCGGCATTGGCTGAATAGTTTGCCGGCAAACTCCATTGGAAGTTGGGAGAACCTGAAAGATGCATTCTTTGATAACTTCTAGGGCACTTATGTGCGACCATCGGATGCTGATGATTTAAGTCACATAACCCAACAGCCTGGAGAGTCAGCCAGGAAATTCTGGACTCGGTTCCTAACTAAAAAGAACCAAATTGTCGACTGTCCGGATGCCGAAGCCCTAGCGGCCTTTAAGCATAACATCCGTGACGAGTGGCTTGCCCAACACATCGGCCAAGAGAAGACTAAGTCCATGGCAGCCCTCACGATACTCATGACCCGCTTTTGTGCGGGCGAGGGTAGCTGGTTGGCTCGTAGCAGCAGTACAGTAAGCAATCGTGGCACCCCAGACGCCAGAGATAGTAGCGGTAAGCCCCGACGCAACAAACACAAGCGTCACAATAATGGCAATAACGCTGAAGACACGGCCGTCAATGCCGGATTCAGTGGCTCTAAGTCCGGTCAGCGGAAAAAGCCATTCCAATGGAACAATCCAGGCCCGTCCAGTCTAGACCGCATACTCGACCGTCCAAGCCAAATTCATGGTACCCCAGGAACACCAGCCAATCATACCAACAGAGAATGCTGGGTTTTCAAACAAGCCAGCAGGTCAGGTGCCGAAAACAAGGAGAAGGGGTCGCAAAGCGATGACGACGATGAGGAGCCCCGGCCACCGAACACAGGAGGACAAAAGAAATTTCCCCCGCAAATCAAAACGGTGAACATGATAAACGCCACCCATATTCCCAAGCGGGAGCGAATGTGCACTATCAGGGATGACGATGCAACGGAGCCAGTCGCCCCAAAATATAACATATGGTCGTCCGGCCCGATCACCTTTGACCGTACGGATCGCCCAGCCAATACCAATCAAGGCAATTCGGCCGAACTAGTCCTGGACCCAATAATTGATGGATTCCACCTCACACGAGTCCTCATGGACGGAGGCAGCTGTCTGAACCTGCTGTATCAGGACATAATGCGTAAGATGGGTATCGATCCTTCCATAATCAAACACACTAAAACCACCTTTAAGGGTGTTATACCAGGTGTGGAGGCCTATTGTACAGGCCCTGTCACTCTGGAGGTAGTCTTTGGACCACTGAATAATTACCGTACCGAAGAGTTAATCTTCGACATCGTCCCTTTTCGCAGTAACTATCATGCACTGCTCGGACGAACCGCGTTTGCTCGATTCAACACTGTGACACATTATTCCTACCTTAAGCTCAAGTTGCCTGGTCTGCATGGCCTCATAACAGTTAATGGCGAGGCCAAACGCTCCCTCCGCGCCGAAGAGTGCACCGCCGCCTTAACAGTAGAAGCAACGAGTGGCATCTTTCAATCGAACCTTGAGTCGATGGCCAAGCTCCCGGACACCGTCAATAGAGTCCAAACT
The DNA here is from genome assembly GCF_018294505.1 of Triticum aestivum. Taxonomy (NCBI): domain Eukaryota; kingdom Viridiplantae; phylum Streptophyta; class Magnoliopsida; order Poales; family Poaceae; genus Triticum; species Triticum aestivum. The sequence goes on along the minus strand of NC_057804.1, from coordinate 233,430,221 downwards.
ACTTTGCGGCAGGATAGCCCGGCTCGTTAGGAGGTTAGCTAAAACACTCCGGCAGTAAACGGAGGCAAAACTAGGATAGGCCACACAATGCGGCTTAACTGCTCTATGGCACACAAACATTTTTTGCATTTTCTTTGCAGGTCCACTTTTGTGTAGACCATCACTGGCGACATGAAGATCAGACCCACGAGGGGACAAACATACCAAGGAAGGAAATATCTCGATCGTGTACGGGAACCGTCAGATATTCCCCTTGATGACCATCCGACTATTACCCGGATTCGCACACGGCTTCCCTCCCCCGGTCACAGCAGGTTCCGAAGTCGTATTTCTTTATAGCACACTATACGTACTCATATGCATTGACGTATTATTCAATTACAATATGTGGCTTTATAAGACGCTTGCTTGCTGCTCTTTCTTATTGATATTATTTGTCAAATGGCATCCAAAACACTGCGATATGCCTTAATATGACAGTGGCCTCGTTGTACACATAATACGACAATAAAGTCCGAACACCTTCACGGTCGTTCGGCACCCCAAACTTATAGCATTATATGCATCGGCTCTGAATCATGTCATGGGTCAATAGTTGGGTTGCCCGGCTCCTGTGCTTGCTACCCTATATTCTGCTATATCGGCTAGGGTAATAAAGGGAGAACTACTGCGATTGTGTCCCGGTTCTTCCGGACGAGTGCCTCAGTAGAGAAAGCCGAAAACTGACTGTCATGATATGGCAAGAGCTGGTTAGCTGTTCGAGAGGTTGCAAAATCTTTAAGGATTTCTTCCACATTATGCGATAACTAATGCAGCGTGTGATGGACCGGCTTTTTCTCTAATAAGGTGCTTATAGAGCCCCAGGGGCCGCGCCTACCTTCCTTTTGTCAAACTCCTATGGCTCAGTGCGAGTGATAAAGCCTGGTTCGTTGTGCTGAACACCTCCTTCAAGGACCAAAAATTGGGGTAAAGAGTGCTCAGGTTTATCCTAAACACCCCCGTACTTCCTACATGAGGACAGAAGCCGACGACTGGCTAACTCTGAGGATTAATATATAAAATGGCCGCACAGGAGGAAAAACTTTCAAATAACAGGCAATAAATAATAGAAATGACCTTGTTTAAACATTACATAGGACAACATGACTGTATTCATGGGAATATAATGTCCTTGGCGCATAGCTCCGCCACAAGGCGGAATCCTTTCAGGACACTATCATAATATAACTCGGGCTTGCGGTGCTCCTTCCCCTCCGGTTGTCCTTCGGTCATCAGCTTTTCAGCATTCATCTTCGCCCAGTGCACCTTCGCACGGGCGAAGGCCATTCGCGCACCCTCCATACAGACCGACCGCTTGATTACTTCAAGTCGAGGGCAGACACTCACAAGTCGCTTCATGAGCATGAAGTAGCTGCTGGGAATCGGCTTGGCAGGCCATAGCCGGATAATTAAATCCTTCATGGCTAGTTCGGCCGCCTTATGAAGTTCGATCAGCTGTTTTAGGTTATACTTTGGCGCCAGATACCGCGACCAGAAGAACTTCTCCGTAGTGCTCCTTTCTTCAGCCCGGTAGAATTGGGCGGCATCATATATGCTATGCGGAAACTCCACAAATACCCCTAGAGAAATCCGAATTCAAATTAGTAAACGTGATTTTCTCCCTTCAAATACCTGCTTTGCATAGAAAAATCCTTACCCGCCGCGATCTTCCTCGCCTCCTGGATTTCCTGCAGGGCACCTTGGGCTTCCCCCCGGGCATCACATGCGGCTTGTCGAGCCTGGTTGACTTCGGATTCTTTCTCCGTTACACTCTCCTCCAAGGTCTCGCATGTCTTCACGGCCTCTTGGAGCTCTTGCTCAGCTTCAATAACCCTGGCCTCGATCTTTTCGTGAAGAGCCTGCTCTGCGGCTGCCTTCTTCTCGGCTTCGGCCACAGCCTTCTTAAGAGCCTCAACTTCGCACGTCGCCCCTAGAGCACATCATAAAAATATTTTCATCCTACTAACTTATTCATTCACGCTGAATGCGAACAAGGTTTTTGCATACCTCGGTTATCCTCCAACTGCTTCTTCACTCGGCCAAGTTCTTCTTCGGCCCGCTCCAGACTCTGCTTCAGTCTGGAGACTTCCGCAGTATGAGAGGCGGCAGTCGCTACAAACGCCTGCTTATAAAAAAAGAGGGAGTGATGTCATAAAGTGAGTCTCCTGTGAACACATATTTGATCCTCTGTCCGGTTCTTTCTTTCGCCAAACAGTGTATCAGGGGCTACTACCTATACTATGACACTCTTTGAAACCTCACAAAACATACCTCAAAGCCCGTTATAAGGCTGATGCAGGCTTCATTGAGCCCACTGTCAGCCGACTGAATATTCTCAATCACCGCACCCATAAGGGCACGGTGTTCTTCAACGATGGAGGCGCTCTTCAGCGCCATCGACAAAGTATCTGGTACCTCTGGTTGGGCAGAGGTTGCCGATTGAACAGCCGCACCCCCTCCAGTCGAGGGAGGCTGCCTGCCTGATTCCGGAGCCGTATCAGTCTCCGGAATTGTATCCGGCTGGGGGCCGAATTCGAGATAACCCCCGCCGTCAATATCCATGGGAGCCTTTTCTCCCATGTGTCCGTCCCCTGAAGTTTGACCTCCTGGGGCCGCCTTGACAATCTTTTCCCCCCCCTGCTCGGCCTGGGTCCCTCTGGGATGATGCCTCGGTGTCATTCACATGTTTTGGGGAAGGGGCCTTCGGGGGTGTCCCGCTTTCCATAGCATCCGAGCCCAGTAAATCCTCCGATGAGGATTGTTCAGTGCGGGACCTCGCTGGACTATAAAAAAAAGGGTGTGGCTCAATGATTAAACGTCATACAATAGTGAGTCTGGATGCATAACGTGTCAAGGTTTTATATACTCACAATCTCACCAGGGGCTGGGCCCTGGGATCCCACTCCGGGCTGCTGTCGGTAGCGGCAGTGGACTCCTCCGGAAGGGGAGTTTTTCCCTTCTTAGGCGACTCGACCTCCACGGGTGTGGAGGCCATCCTTTTCTTTCTTCCCCTCGCTGGGGGGATTGGTTTTCCTCCTCTTCCTTGTCTTCTCTGGAGGAAGAGCGGCCATCGGAGTCTTCGGATATTGTGTCCGAAGTGCCGCGGCAACAAAGGCCGCCCCTCATCTCTTTGGCCTCCTTATCGACCTTCTTCTTCGGCGCCTTGTAAGGCGCCGGGACCAGCATCTTCATCAGAAGTGGGCCAACTGGTTCTTCTGGCAGTGGGGTCGGACAGTAGATCAGCCCCGCCTTCTTCGTCCAGCCCTAGGAGAGTTGTGGAAAACACATTAAGCATTTCCCTTGGATCATGCAAATAAAATGTATGACTTGTCAACATACAATGACTTATCGAACTTGCAGGACGGGACAGTTGGTACCCGCGGTCCTCGGCTGAGGCTGCCACGATTTGCCGGATTTAAAGAGCACCTTCCAGATGTCTTTGTGCGATGAGCCAAAGAACTCTAGCAGGGTCTGTTGCTTGGCCAGGTCGAATTCCCATAAATTGCAGGCCCTGTGTTGGCAAGGGAGGATCCGGCGAACTAACATCACCTGGACTACATTGACAAGTTTGATATTCTTGTCTTCCATATCCTTGACGCGCGTCTGAAGCACCGACAACTCATCGGGCGAAGACCAGTTCAGGCCCTTCTTGGGCCAGGACGTAAGCCGCAGCGGAGCTCCGGACGAGCATTTGGGAGCTGCGGCCTATTTCGTGTCGCGCGGCTTAGTGACGTAGAACCAGTACAATTGCCACCCTTTGACGAAATCATTGAAAGTACCTGATGGCCATGTGACATTGGGTATCTTTCTCACCATGGCACCTCCGCACTCAGCGTGCTCGCCGCTCACTACCTTGGGCTTCACATTAAAAATCTTCGGGCATAAGCCGAAGTGTGGCGTGGTGGAGTGTAACATCCCAAATTTTCAATTTGGAATGTTATACATAGATCATCATTGCATAGCATATTTTGTTGCATTGTTGGCTCGATCCTAGAAATTCTACGCAACTCAAGGACCCACGGAGAGAGTTGGGGATTTCGCTATTTTCATATTTGAGTTTTCTCAAATTTTGAAAATAGGATCATTTGATTTTATTTATTTTATCTTCAATTATTTCTACTACCAAAATTTCAGAGAGGGAATAAAATGACTTTCCCAAAATAAAGAAATGATGAAGATTTAATAAAAAAATCAAATAAGATTTATTTTGGAGTTTTTCACCTTTTTATTTGAATTTAGGAAAAATGCACGTTTTTCAAAATTGCCCTTAGGCCCCAAGTAAATTTTCATCTTGTCCGGCTTGATTTTAGAAGCCGGGAAAATTTATTTCAGGAGTTTTGGAGGCTGTTTAGTATTTCTTTCGTTTGATTTTCTGCGCGTAATTATTTAAAAAAAACATGAACCGACCTTGGGTTGTGCCCGAGCGGGACTCCGCCCGGGGGCGCCTTTAAATAGCCGCAGCCCTGAGCCCCAGGCCCGCCAGCCGCCGCCGCCCGAGCCCACCCGAGCCCCGCCGCTGGCCCACACCCCGCCCCAAACCCTAACCCTAGATCCGCGCCGCCGCCGCCAGATCCGCCGCCGCCTGCCGCCGCCGGACCCTGCCGCCGACCCTGCCGCCGAGGTTCGCCGCCGCCTCGTTTTGCGTGCCACCGGTTTTTTTAAAACCGAACGGTTTTCTTCGGGTTATTTTTCGGTTTCTTTTATTAGATCGGTTTTTTCGGTTCGGTTAAATAGCGAGCGTTCGCTCGTTCGTTCGCTTTAACGAACGTGTTCGTCAGATTAGGTTAGTTAACGAACGTTCGTTTGTTAACCTGTTCATCGTTTTTCTTTTTCTCGGATTTAATCCGCGATTTTTCTGATCGCGATTCCTGATCCGATTTTCGTTTTAGTATAACTTTTTGCTCATTTATCGGAATCATGCGATTCAAGCGCCTGGAGTTTCGTCTCGAAACCCTCTTTCCGAATAATCAACTTAAACAAGTTTTTGTTTCTGTAAAAATTGACTTAGATCCAGATTAGTAAAACGAAGTTGTTTTCTTTCGCCATTTGATTTTCGTTGCTTTGTTTGATTTGATTCTTTTTGCAAACCGGAGTTTTTAAGTTGAACTTTCTGGTTAGATCTTTTATTCGAGTTTTACCTGTGCATTAGATGAGTACCCGGAGTGCGCCGCCTGTTACTTCGAGTCTCTAGGTTTCGCGGATCATCAGCAAGGCAAGTAACACTTTGATCATACTTTTTCTCATACCCAGTTTTTATGCATTTGATCAATCCCCAAACATTGCATGATTAGGATCTAATTAAATTGTGGGTTATGGGAAGTAGTTGAGGTAGTACCTATTACCTGTTTTATTTTCAAACCCCTGGGAGTTACTTCTACGTTTGCTTATTATGCCATGCTATGCTAGTAGACGTGGATTGGGTGAGTGTATCCATGACAGATGTGAGTTTGTTAATTAATGGTTTATTTAAGGTGGCAACTTAAACACACATCTGGGTGGATTGAGGCACCTGGTTTCCAGGACTTGCCTGTTTTTCTTCGGACCGCCACCCAGGCTCAAAGGGATCATGAGATTATTCAAACTAGAAACTTCCGTGTGCAGCCACATGCTATTATGGGCTCTAGCATAGTTGACTAAGTCGTGCGAACTCTTACAGGGTGGACTAGCAGATGTAGGGGATGTAGGTTGGTACGGTCTACCCTTTACGTAAGGTGCGAGCGCTTCTGAAAGACTATGTCTCGGTCATCCGTTTCTCAAACACCATGTAGTGCGAGAAACCAAACGGAGGCGATCGAGTCATGTGGGGAAAAGTGCGCAAACCTCTGCAGAGTGTAACAAACTAATCATGGTTAGCCGTGTCCCCGGTTATGGACATCTTCAGTATCTAGTACTTGGATATCATATGAATCTCATCATTGTTACTTCTAATTAATATTGTTGGGATATTAATGAGTACTTTTAATTGGGATTGAGAATGCTGTCAACCATTCTCAATGTTTAACAACCACCATGATAGTTAAATGAATTTATTCCTTTGCATTAGGGAAAAATTGGTTTTACGCAAAACTGTAACCATAGAGCTTTTCCACCAGCCAAATATGCATGTAGTATAGCTTATTCCATCATGTTTCCTCTGTGTGTTACATTGCCAGCATATTCCATGTGCTGACCCGTTATTGGGCTGCAACGTTTCATGTTGCAGACTTTTCAGACGACGAGTAAGGTGCTTAGGTCGTGGTTCTATACTCAGTGATGCCGTTGGAGTTGATGGACTCGCTTATTCTTCCAAGCCTTCCGATGTTATCGTATTTAGATGGCCTTAAGCCATACTTATTTCAATAAGTTCTCTCTTGAGACATTCGATGTAATAAGTGTGTGATTGCTACTCTGTTATAAATCATCGGAGTACTGTGTGGTGTCAGCATTACTGATCCAGGGATGACACTGAGCACAGAGATCTGACTATTTGAGGTCTGGTCGCTACAAAGGTGGTATCAGAGCACATGCTGACTGTAGGACACGACCACTAAGATAAAGCCCTAGATCACTACTCTTTCTTCTCATTTCTGACTCCTCATCTTTTCTATGCTTTAGGATGGCGGATGCAAGGATCAAGTTCACACAACCGGATGAAAACTCACCTTTTGGATATCACTTGAAGGAAGTCACTAGATACCTGAACATAAGAGTACCAAGCTTCACCGGGACCTTCAACGCCACTTTACCCGAAGAGGAGCGCTGGATGATTCAAGTCTACATTCCAGGAAGGACATTTGCACCAGTCACGGAGCCCATAGAGTTTTCTTTTGATACACCAACATGGGGCCTAGGAAAGAGCATGGCAGCTCACATCGCCATGGGACGAATTGGAGAAGTTTACCACAACGACCTCAAGAATACTATCTATCAGATTTGTGGGCGCCGAGATGAGCATTGGGAGATGATCAACACCAGGAAGGACCGCTCAATTGCAGCTTATATCCAGGAATTAAACCAACACATCCGACGCCAGGAGAATCAGATGTGCGCAGATATGGAAGATCTGCAGAAGGCTATGACTAAGATCAAGGAGCTAGAAGAGGAACTCAAGGCTACACGTAAAGACTATATGGAAGAAATCGTCGCTCTAGTAAGACAGAACGGCGACCTTAAGGAGAAGATTGGAGTATTCATGGGAGGTTCAGCACCCAGAGGAGAAGAGGATGAACCTACTTGTCCAGATAATTATATCATCATCGACGACACCGACTCGGATCCCGACGATAGTGATGATGACTATGTTGATGAAGCTGGAGCAGATATCATGGAATCTTCATCGGAGCAGTTTTTCTAGTTGACCACCATAACAGTAGTAGAAATTTCCACCATTTAATTAGTTTTAGTCCAAGCACTTTTGTAACGATAGTTAGACCGTTGTATGCCCTTGTTTGAATTGATTGGAGTGATATTGTGTGCTTTTGTCTCATGTGCATATGGGTAGTGTTATCTCACTAGACCTCATTCTATTCTTAACTCTCCTCTCCTCTTTAAAACCCTCAGATGCCTCCGAGACGCGACCCTGAATTTGTTTTCCCGCCAGAGATCACTCAGTTGATTCAGCAGCAGAATGCCTTGATTCAAACATTGGTACAGAACCAAGGCAACAACAACAACAACCCACCACCACCACCACCTGTTGACCATCTGACACGTTTCTTAAGGCTGAATCCGCCGGTGTTTTCCAGTAGCACCGAGCCGATAGTAGCAGATGATTGGCTCCGTAAGATAGGGAGGGATTGACCACTGCAGGATGTACAGATGGAGAAAAGGTGAAGTTTGCCGCACATCAGCTTGACGGACCCGCAGCAGCATGGTGGGAGAATTTTACAGCCACTTACCCTGTAGACACTGTCACATGGAATCAGTTTCAGCAAGCTTTCCGTACTGCCCATGTTTCGGCAGGAGCTATGGCCATGAAGAAGCGTGAGTTTCGCAACTTACGCCAAGGAGGACGGACAGTTGGCCAGTATGTGGATGATTTCAGTAAGCTAGCACGTTATGCCCCAGATGACGTTGCTACGGATGCAGCTAAGCAGGAGAAGTTTCTAGAAGGACTGAATGATGAGCTGAGCATGCAGTTGATGGTAGCCACATTCAATAACTACCAAGAGTTAGTAGATCGTGCTCTTATGATTGAGGGAAAGCAGCAGCAGATTGAAAATCGTAAGAGGAAGTATGGACAGGGGAAGCACAATTCTGGAGCTCAGCAGAAGCTACGCTTTACCCCGAAGTCAGGAGGACAGTTTCAGCATACTCACGGAGGAGGCAGCTCGCACAATAATAATGGCACAAAGAATGGACACGGGAATGGAGGAAGCAATGGACAAAACCGCACCAACCCATCAACACCATCCAAGGTAGATCTGAGCCATATCACTTGTTATAAGTGCCGTAAGACTGGGCATTACGCAAATGATTGCCCAGAAGCCCAAAATGGTAATGGCAATGGAAGCTCAGGAAAGAAGCTGAACCCTTTCAACAGGGGACAAGTGAACCACGTTACCGTGGAGGAGGTTGAAGCCCAGCCAGACGCAGTAATAGGTAAGTTTTTGGTTAAGGCATTTACTGCAGTTGTTCTTTTTGAAACTGGTGCATCGCATTCATACATATCAAGGGGATTTGTGGATAAATAAACTACCAACCCAAGCCCTTAGGTCACCCATGCTAGTAACCTCACCCGGAGCAGAGTATATGGCTAGTATATGGTGTGATCGACTGCCATTAAGGATTGGACACCATGTATTTCCCTCAGACCTAATAGTTCTGGAATCGCAAGGTTTGGATGTGATATTAGGAATGGATTGGTTATCGAAGTATGGAGGGAATATAGATTGCGCCAGTAAGTCGATTTTGCTTACCACCCCTGAAGGAAGGAGAATCAAGTATCTATCACGGCATGAGCCGAGAAAAGCACATGTAAATTCCTTATCAGGAGTTGCGCAAGAGGAAGTACCAGAAGAGTTGCCAGGCATGCCACCGGATAGAGATATTGAGTTCTTAATTGAACTACTACCAGGCACTGGGCCGATATCCAAAAGACCGTACAGGATGCCAGCCCAAGATTTGGAGGAAATTAAGAAGCAGATTAAGGAGTTGTTGGACAAAGGTTTTATTCGCCCAAGTTCTTCGCCTTGGGGATCGCCAGTACTCCTAGTGGAGAAGAAGGATGGATCATTAAGAATGGTTGTGGATTATCACGGATTGAATGAAGTAACAATCAAGAACAAGTACCCACTGCCGATGATCAACGATCTATTTGATCGGTTGCAAGGAGCTAAGGTGTTTTCCAAGATCGATTTGCGATCAGGGTACCATCAGTTGAAGATTCGAGAGCAGGATATACCTAAGATGGCTTTTACCACCAGGTACGGGCTGTATGAGTATACCGTTATGTCATTTGGTCTGACTAACTCCCTAGCCTATTTTATGAACATGATGAACAACGTATTTATGGAGTTTTTGGATAAGTTCGTCGTGGTGTTCATTGATGACATTTTGGTTTACTCGAAGAATGAAGAGGAACATAAGGAGCACTTGCATTTGGTACTCGAGAAGCTCAGAGAACATCAGCTATATGCCAAGTTCAGCAAGTGTGAGTTTTGGCTAAAGGAAGTTGGATTTCTTGGACATGTTTTATCCGGAGAAGGTATAGCAGTAGACCCCACTAAAGTTGCCATTGTGACAAACTGGGAAGCACCAACAATAGTTGGAGAGATCAAGAGTTTTCTTGGACTCGCAGGATACTACCGGAGATTCATTGAAAATTTCTCGAAGATTGCGAAGCCTATGACAGAATTGTTGAAGAAGGACACCAAGTTCATTTGGACCGAGGAGTGTGAGGCTAGTTTCCAAGAATTGAAGAAATGTTTGTTTACCTCACCAGTATTAATTCTGCCAGATCAGACCAAGGATTATGAAGTGTATTGCGACGCTTCACGTCGAGGACTTGGAGCAGTGCTTATGCAGGAGGGAAGAGTTGTTTCATATGCTTCACGATAGCTTAAGCCTCATGAGATGAATTATGCTACTCATGATTTGGAGTTAGCAGCCGTAGTGCACGCTTTGAAAACATGGAGACATTTCCTCATTGGGAATCATTGTGAGGTGTACACGGATCACAAGAGTTTGAAGTACATTTTCACGCAGAAGGAATTAAACCTCAGACAGAGGAGATGGTTGGAACTTATTAAAGATTATGATATGAGGTTGCATTATCATCCCGGAAAGGCTAACGTTGTAGCATACGCATTGAGCCGCAAGAGCCATGTCAACACCCTAATGACCGGAGGTTTACCAAAAGAATTAGCAGAGGAATTCCGGGAGCTATGTTTGGAAATAGTTCCGAGAGGCTTTGTAGCAGCATTGGAGATTCAGTCTACTTTGATGGATAAAATCAGAGAAGCTCAAAAGAAAGATAAGGAAGTTTCTTCCATTAGGGAAAGGATGAGCAAGGGAAAAGCTAAAGGATTTTATGAGGATGAGCATGATACCTTATGGTTTGAGGACCGCGTTTACGTGCCAAGTGATCCGAAGATTCGGAAGTTGATTTTGCAAGAGGCACATGATTCACCATATTCGATTCACCCAGGAAATACCAAGATGTATTTAGATTTGAAGGAAACTTTCTGGTGGACCGGAATGAAGAAGGATATTGCAGAGTATGTAGCAGTTTGTGATGTATGTCAGAGGGTGAAGGCAGAACATCAGAAGCCAGCAGGATTGTTACAGCCATTGCCTATACCCGAATGGAAGTGGGATAAATTAGGTATGGATTTCATCACGGGATTGCCCAGGACCCGTTCAGGCTATGACTCGATTTGGGTTGTAGTCGATCGTTTGACGAAGGTAGCTCATTTCATTCCAGTAAAGACCACCTACAGCAGTGCCAAATTGGCTAAGATATACATGACAAGGATTGTATGTTTGCATGGAGTTCCGAGGAGTATCGTATCAGATAGAGGAACTCAATTCACCTCAAAGTTCTGGAAACAGTTGCACGAAACATTAGGAACCAGGCTTGAGTTTGCACAGCTTTCCACCCACAGACAAATGGACAGACCGAGAGAGTCAATCAGATTTTGGAGGATATGCTTAGAGCTTGTGCCTTGGATTATGGATCAAGTTGGGATGACAACTTGCCATATGCGGAGTTTTCTTACAACAAAAGTTATCAATCCAGTTTGAAAATGGCCCCTTTCGAAGCCTTGTACGGAAGGAGGTGCAGAACCCCATTGTTGTGGGATGAAGTTGGAGATCGCCAGTTGTTTGGACCAGATTTAATTAAGGAGTCTGAGCAGAAAGTAAAGTTGATTCGTGATAGGCTCAAGGTAGCCCAGTCAAGGCAGAAGAGCTATGCAGATTCAAAACGCAAGGAGACAGAATATGAAGTCGGAGACAGAGTTTATCTTCGAGTATCTCCGCTTCGAGGAGTTAAGTGTTTTGGAGTTAAAGGAAAGTTAGCGCCACGTTTTGTGGGACCATACAAAGTTTTGGAACGCATGGGAGAAGTAGCGTACAAGTTGGAATTACCCGAGGGATTATCAGGTGTTCACGATGTGTTCCATGTTTCTCAATTGAAGAAGTGTCACGCAGAGATGGTTGATATACCACTGAGAGATACAGTGCCACTGGAAGCAATTCAGTTGAATGATGATTTGACCTATGAAGAGAAACCAGTTAAGATTCTGGAATATGCCAGCCGAGTTACCCGCAGTAAGGTTATCAAGTTTTGCAAAGTTCAGTGGAGCCACCACACCGAGGAAGAAGCCACCTGGGAGCGGGAGGAAGATCTGCTCAAGGGCCCACCCTCACCTATTTGCTAGCCAACCCGAATCTCGAGGGCGAGATTCATCTTAAGGGGGTAGGTTTGTAACATCCCAAATTTTCAATTTGGAATGTTATACTTAGATCATCATTGCATAGCATATTTTGTTGCATTGTTGGCTCGATCCTAGAAATTCTACGCAACTCAAGGACCCACGGAGAGAGTTGGGGATTTCGTTATTTTCATATTTGAGTTTTCTCAAATTTTGAAAATAGGATCATTTGATTTTATTTATTTTATCTTCAATTATTTCTACTACCAAAATTTCAGAGAGGGAATAAAATGACTTTCCCAAATAAAGAAATAATGAAGATTTAATAAAAAATCAAATAAGATTTATTTTGGAGTTTTTCGCCTTTTTATTTGAATTTAGGAAAAATGCGCGTTTTTCAAAATTGCATTTAGGCCCCAAATAAATGTTCATCTTGTCCGGCTTGATTTTAGAAGCCGGGGAAAATTTATTTCGGAATTTTTGGAGTCTGTTTAGTATTTCTTTCGTTTGATTTTCTGCGCGTAATTATTTAAAAAAACGCGAACCCCACCCGCGCCTTTAAATAGCCGCCGCCCCGAGCCCCAGGCCCGTCAGCCGCCGCCGCCTGAGCCCACCCGCGCCCCGTCACCGGCCCACACCCCGCCCCAAACCCTAACCCTAGATTCGCGCCGCCGCCGCTGGATCCGCCGCCGCCCCCGCCGCCTGCAGCCGCCGCAGACCCTGCCACCTCGTTTTGCGTGCCACCGGTTTTTTTAAACCGAACGGTTTTCTTCAGGTTTTTTCGGTTTATTTTATTAGATCGATTTTTTTCGGTTCGGTTAAATAGCGAGCGTTCGCTCGTTCGTTCGCTTTAATGAACGTGTTCCTCAGATTAGGTTAGTTAACGAACGTTCGTTCGTTAACCTGTTCGTCATTTTTCTTTTTCTTGGATTTAATCCACGATTTTTCTGATCGCGATTCCTGATCCAATTTTCGTTTTAGTATAACTTTTCTCTCGTTTATCGGAATCAGGCGATTCAAGCACCTGGAGTTTCGTCTCGAAACCCTCTTTCTGAATAATCAACTTAAACAAGTTTTTGCTTCTATAAAAATTGACTTAGATCCAGATTAGTAAAACGAAGCTATTTTCTTTCGCCGTTTGATTTCCGTTGCATTGTTTGATTTGATTCTTTTTGCAAACCGGAGTTCTTAACTTGAACTTTCTGGTTAGATCTTTTATTCGAGTTTTACCTGTGCATTAGATGAGTACTTAATGTATGCTTGTTTGTTTGGCTGCGATAGAATACCCGGAGTGCGCCGCCTGTTACTTTGAGTCTCTAGGTTTTGCTGATCATCAGCAAGGCAAGTAACACGTTGATCATACTTTTTCTCATACCCAGTTTTTATGCATTAGATCAATCCCCAAACATTGCATGATTAGGATCTAATTAAATTGTGGGTTATGGGAAGTAGTTGAGGTAGTACCTATTACCTGTTTTATTTTCAAACCCCTGGGAGTTACTTCTACGTTTGCTTATTATGCCATGCTATGCTAGTAGACGTGGATTGGGTGAGTGTATCCATGACAAATGTGAGTTTGTTAATTAATGGTTTATTTAAGGTGGCAACTTAAACACACATCTGGGTGGATTGAGGCACCTGGTTTCCAGGACTTGCCTGTTTTTCTTCGGACCGCCACCCAGGCTCAAAGGGATCATGAGATTATTCAAACTAGAAACTTCCGTGTGCAGCCACATGCTATTATGGGCTCTAGCATAGTTGACTAAGTCGTGCGAACTCTTACAGGGTGGACTAGCAAATGTAGGGGATGTAGGTTGGTACGGTCTACCCTTTACGTAAGGTGTGAGCGCTTCTGAAAGACTATGTCTCGGTCATCCGTTTCTCAAACACCATGTATTGCGAGAAACCAAACGGAGGCGATCGAGTCATGTGGGGAAAAGTGTGCAAACCTCTGCAGAGTGTAACAACCTAATCATGGTTAGCCGTGTCTCCGGTTATGGACATCTTGAGTATCTAGTACTTGGATATCATATGAATCTCATCATTGTTACTTCTATTTAATATTGTCGGGATATTAATGAGTACTTTTAATTGGGATTGAGAATGCTGTCAACCATTCTCAATGTTTAACAACCACCATGATAGTTAAATGAATTTATTCCTTTGCAGTAGGGAAAAATTGGCTTTACGCAAAACTGTAACCATAGAGATTTTCCACCAGCCAAATATGCATGTACTATAGCTTATTCCATCATGTTTCCTCTATGTGTTACATTGCCAGCATATTCCATGTGCTGACCCATTATCGGGCTGCAACGTTTCATGTTGCAGACTTTTTAGACGACGAGTAAGGTGCTTAGGTCGTGGTTCTATACTCAGTGATGCCGTTGGAGTTGATGGACTCGCTTATTCTTCCAAGCCTTCCGCTGTTATCATATTTAGATGGCCTTAAGCCATACTTATTTCAATAAGTTCTCTCTTGAGACATTCGATGTAATAAGTGTGTGATTGCTACTCTGTTATAAATCCTCCGAGTACTATGTGGTGTCAGCATTACTGATCCAGGGATGACACTGAGCATAGAGATCAGACTGTTTGAGGTCTGGTCGCTACATGCAGAGAAAGGCCTCACACATGACGATGAATGTCGAGATGTTGAGGAATGAATTGGGGGATAGATCATGAAAATCGATCCCGTAGTAATACATGATGCCGCGAACGAATGGGTGGAGGGGAAACCCTAGCCCACTGACAAAATGAGGGAGGAATACAACCCTCTCATGGGGTTCCGAAGTAGGGACGATATGTCCCGCCATCGGGAGATGACGGCTAATTTTCTTGGCCAGATACCCGGCCTCCCGAAGCTTTTTGACATCCTTCTACCATACGGTAGAGGCCATCCACTTGCCTCCTGCTCCGGATCCAGACATTTTTGGAGGTCCTTTGTGGGCGGAGAAGACGAACGCTTGGGCGCTGGAACTCGAGTGAGAGAGAATGAATGAACAAAGGAAGGAGAAGGCATGGGTGAAAAGGGGGAGTCCTTATCTCCTTATAAAGGCAGCAGGGATCTTGCGCCTCCCCACTTGCCCGGTAAACTCGCTTATTAACCAAGCGCCGCGTCGATGGCATGGTTGGCTTATCCACACCTGTATTGATGAGAATCCCGTGATAAGGGGACACGATCTCTGCTTTGACAAGACGTGCTAATAAAACTGCCTCGCAAGATGTGCAGTAGCAGGTTGAGAAAAACGGTTCGAATAATGACCGGACCGCAGCATGATGTCACGCTCTGAAGAAGTTGTCAGCAGATTAGACTTGTGGAAACTTGTGCTCTCTACGGTGGTATGTGAAATCTGTTTTGCAGAGCCGGACACGATCCTTGTGTTCAAAATCTACCTTGGAGTATTCGGAGGAGGAACCCGCCTTGCAATGCCGAAGACAATTTGCGCGCCGGACTGCTGAGGGAGTCCTGGATTAGGGGGTCCTCGGACAGCCGGACAATATACTTGTGCCGGACTGTTGGACTATGAAGATACAAGATTGAAGACTTCGTCCCGTGTCCGGGTTGGACTCTCCTTTGTGTGGAAGGCAAGCTTGGCAATTTGGATATGTAGATTTCCTTCTCTGTAACCAAATCTGTGTAACCCTAGCCTCCTCCGGTGTCTATATAAACCAGAGGATTTAGTCCGTAGGACAACAACGATCAGAATCATAGGCTAGCTTCTAGGGTTTAGCCTCTATGATCTCGTTGTAGATCAACTCTTGTAATACTCATATCATCAAGATCAATCAAGCAGGAACTAGGGTATTACCTCGATAGGGAGGGCCCGAACCTGGGTAAACATTGTGTCCCCCGCCTCCTATTACCATTAGCCTTAGTCGCATAGTTCGAGACCCCCAACCTGTGATTCGCCGGTTTTGACACCGACAGTGGCGAGGCAGCCCGCCTCCCACCAGGCTCTCAGGTCCTAGATGATCATGCTCACCACTCCAGCCGGATGTCTAGCTTGTATTGCTTCCAATTTTGTTAAATTGCATCTGCTTAGCTTACACATTATACCTTTGAATATGACATGCCTTTCTATTTTTGGTACATACTAGTACATCTGTGTATTAACCATGTTCTTACATCAAAATAATGTTCTTGTGTATCCCTCATCAATCACTTATGATGAGGCTGGCAGGCAAGTGGACTACTCCTCATTTAAATAATGTAGCGTCAGCCTCCCGACATTATTCTCAAGAAACAGCAAGGCTAGCTGAAGATAGTGAATGTAGCTTTGTAGTTGATTACAACATTTCCCCTACACTAGCATCGCAGGTGCTTGCTCTAACTTGGCAACGTGATATGTGGTTGCATGTTGCATATGGTTTATAGATTGTAATTCTTCCAATCTGGTTTAACTGCATGTGCTAGTTTGCTTATCTTATACATTATACCTGTTAATATGACATGCCTTCCTGTATTTAGTACATAGTACATCTGTCTATTAAGCATGTCCTTACATAAAACTATTGTTTTTTTTGTATCCCGCATCAATCAATATGACAAGACACCTTTAGTATATGCAGTGCGATATTAGTTGCATCTTTCATATGATTTATAGCATGCACTGCTTCTAATTTGTTGAAATTCCATTTATGATGGGACGCTTTTATCTTGGCAGAGTCATATTGGTTGCATCTTTCATGTGGTGTCTAGCTTGCATTGCTTCTTATTTATTGGAATGGTTTCTGCTTAGTTTACACAAACAATTGTGAACATGCCATGCCATCCTATTTTTCGTACATATTCCATCCTGGTATCATGTGTTTGCCTTACATCCAAGTAGTGATTGTCAGTATCATGCATGAATTAGTTCTGAAGAGAGAATTTTATTTCTTTTTGTTGTCGGTTTTACTTGACAATTCAAAATCAATAGAGCGGAAGGAAGTTAGCAAGGCAATGGATAAAGGTGATCCTTCCGAACGGAGGGCCTCTACAGTTTCTACTCCTCCACACCATAAGATGATTTCCAAGACAACACACGCATAGACACTCAACAAAGCTGTGTTTATGATGAGCACGTCTCCCCTAGTGCACCATCACCGGTGCTCCCTCTAACTTGGCACTTTTATATGTGGTTGCACTTTATGTGTCATGTCTAGCTTGTATTGCTTCTAATTTTGTTGAATTCCATCTGCTTACTTTACACATTATACTTGAATAAGACATGTGTTCATGTTTCTAGAACATACAATATATGTCTATCACACCATGTTCTTACATAAAATTACTACTGTTGTGTAACCTGCAACAATCACTTATCATAAGACACGTTTGACTTCGGAGTGTGATATAGGTTACATCTCGCATTCTTTTCTAGCTTGTACTACTAAATTGTGGAAATGGCACTTATGACGAGACAGTTTTAACTTGGTAGAGTGATATTCGTTGCATCTTTCATATGGTGTCTAGCTTTCATTGCTTCTAATTTGTTGAAATTCCTTCACCTTAGTTTACACATCATAAGCTGTGAATATCCAATGTTGTGAATATGCAATGGCACTAATGACGAGAGACCTCTAACATGGTAGTGTGATGTTGTTTACATTTTGCATATGATTTATTTCTTGTACTGCTTCACATTTGTTTAAATTCCATTTATGATGAGACATTGTTAACTTGGCAGAGCGATATTTGTAGCATCTTTTATATGGTGTCTACCTTCCATTGCATTGCTTCTAATTTGGTGAAATGTCTTCTGCTTAGTTTACACATCATAGTTCGGGTTATCTCTTGTGTCCTGTTTTTCGTACATATTACATCCTCCTATCATGTGGTTGTCTAACAACAAAGTTCAGTTGGTCTGCATCACACATCAATTTGTTCTGAAGAACTAAATTGTTATTTGTTTTTCTTGTCAGCTTGACTTAACATGGCACAGAGAAAGAGGAAGAAACACAGAATGGCAGGGAATGAGAAGCGGATGAATCCTACAGATTCTCCTGGTACTGATGGTGCAATAGAAGGTCAAAGTCCCGCGGAAAATTCTACAAATTGGGCATCGCATGCTACACAAGCTGCAAAAAAGCCAAACAGAAACAAATAGCTGCCACCAAACAAGCAGAGATAGCCCTAGTTCTTGCAAGACCTACCATGGTACTACCAGCTGCACGAGTTACTCGTGCGTCAACTGAGCTAGCAGCACGTTCCCAAGCTCCATTGCCACCTGACACTACTTCCGAAGCAATCTTGACACAAGACGAGTTGGCAATATCAGATGAACCTTGTGAACTTGTACAGCAAGAAGGTAGTTGCTGGAGTCAAGTTACAGTTGCATGCTTCTTATATGTAGTCTCACAGTTTGATGTACACTAACACTTCCTATGTTCGTTGTTGGACTAGCACCTAGGCGCAAGAGAAACAAACATCAGGGATAATGCTCGATAGGTTAACTAAATCTAGAGGAGGAAGAATGGAGATCCATTTTGAGGCAGGTTTAAAAAGGCCACGTGATGCTATAGAGTCAGCCAAGTTAGTATCAGAGGCAGCGGTTGCCGTTAGGTGTCATATACGTGTCCTCCCAACATGGATTCAGTCCAGGAATAACAAAGACGAAACCTAGTTCAACACCTTCCTCGACCATTTATCTGTATATATGGTTATGTATGGAAACTAGTAATATCGTCTTGCTTTGTCCCATACTTTCTAGGTTGCTGATAATGAGACTCCCATAATTTTCAAGAGATGAGGTTCAAGTTGGATAGCCAAGATGATGCCACCAGACAAGCTTGCACCCATGTTTTCAAGTCTGCTCTGCAACACTATCGGTATAACTTGAGGAAAACTCACTTTGAAGGCAAGGCTAACAGTGAACTTTCCCAAACATCTCCAGTGGAAAATAGATCGGATGAAGACTGGAGGGGCCTCGTTGAACACTGGTCTGATCCAAAGTATCAGGTACATTATATATATATGATCAGATCACATGTTGAAGTCCTATTTACGCATGTGCCACACAAATCTATCTTCTTGTAGGTGAATTGTTCAAAGAACAAGGCCAACCGTATGAAAGTGAAATTCCAACAGACGACGGGATCTCGTAGCTATATTGCACACCACGAGGCTCTTGTAATTAGCTGTTGTTTCACTGTTTTCGCTGTACCATATTATCAGATCTATATTGACTTGTCCCAAATGCAGAGGAAAGCCCGCAAGGACCAAAAAGTACCCGAACCAAATGCTATGGAAATCTTCAAGGACTGTCACACCAGCAAGAAGAAGGGCATGACTACACCAGTCAAAGCCGTTGTTGTAAGTCCTTAATCCTCATGCCTTTTAACTACTACTTACTCTGACTTGTGCCTTGAACTGCATGGTTTGAAGCCAATGTCTATTACTCTTTTCAATTTTATACACAATTGTCTTAGCGTATCATTGCACCTTACAAGGTTTAAAGGAGAGGAGTGATGTTCCTTTGATCTTGACCATTAATCTAGTTCCATGATGGACTTGCCCACACAACATTAAAATTGCATGTTTGTCTATTCTCAATTGTTTTGTGATATGAATGATGTCATACTATGCTTACCATATTATAAACTTCGTCTCTTTATCCTTATCCCTCAATACAATGTGAAGAAATAAACAATACATTAGCAATGGTACATGGTCATATGTTTGGAACCTGGTTTTATTATGTACTTTGCAATAAAATACAACTAATATTTTACATGGGTTCACTAGAATAAGTTATGTATATAAACCAAAGCTATTTTGTTTTGTTTTGCTTCCTCCTTAATATCTTATGTTCTGGTACTACTAATGTAAAAACTCAACTTTTCAGCGAGCTATGGAAAAAATGGTCGAACCACCACCTTCTGAAGGTGGCGAGGCAACTATAACCGCAATGTCAGCTCTTGCTGAAGTGGGTCAGTACATGTCCGCTAACAGTGCCAAAAGCACGTTCCTGTATAATACTGCGTTGGTTGTTAAGGAAATCTCGTCCAAACTGCCTCATGATCATGATATGCAAGCTCAAAGCAATGTTGTATCTACGCTCCAGACACAAGTCCATTCCCTAACAGAGACCCTTTGTGAAACAAGGAGAGACATTGTTCGATGTCATCAAGATAAGCATGGTTTTGAAACCAGACTATCAGACATTTTCTATGTTGTTCAGGACCCTAGGAGAAATGAAGGCGAAGCTTATGGTGCTCCATCGGACAATACATCATGAAAACATAACAGTCAGGTCAAATGAACTGAGCTTCTGAACTTCTGGTGGTGCATTTACCTGCTAGACTGTTAACTTTTATGCCAACCTACCTTTTGTTTTATAGCTGTAATTCGTGTTGGTGCGATACAAAATTTGTTCTTAACATGCAGCCACCGGCTGAACAAAACAACAAGCCATTTTTGTATAGTGTAGGGTATTCCCTATATTTGCATTGGTGGCGATCTTTGATGCCGAGTGGATGTAATCTGTGCAATCACCTTAATAGCCTAGTGTTAGTTTTGGCCTTATTTATTTCCTAGTCTGCTTTTTCCCTGGTTTGCTATTGGCCGCAACAACCATGGGCCATATACGGGCCGTAGGATCCATGGGTCTCCTACGGGCCATCGATAAATGGGCCTCCAATAGGGCCGTAGAATCGGTGGGCCTCGGGCCATCGGATAAATGGGTCTACATGGGCCATAAACGGGCGTAATAGGTATCGGCCCAGCACGGTAACGGGCCGTTAATAGGCCGGAGGATAGCAAAGGCTTAATTCTGTCACAGGCATTACGGGTCGTTAATGGGCCAGAAAATAGGACGGGCTGGAAATGGCGCAACGGGTTAACAGGCCAGAAACGGGCTGGCTCTTGCCATGGGCCGAATTTGGCCCATTAGGGGAACAGTCCAGTAACGGGTCGGAAGTAATCGAGGGCCGGAAAGGAGACCAAGAACGTATGGGCCGTCAATAGGCCGAAAGCTAACACGAGTTGGAAACGACCCATGTGAATCACGGCCCGTTAACGGGTACAAAGAAAATTACTGCTCATTATGGGCTAGAGTCACCGTGGGCCTCTAAAGGGCCTAAAGATACGAAGGCCTCATATGGGCCGAAAGACGTCATGGGTCATACATGGGCCGAAAGTGAAATGGGATAGTGTTATATTCGACGGCCCACATGATGTTGTTGGGCCAATTTCCTTTAGGGCCTAACGGGTCGTGAGTTACCTGGTCATAAAATGGGCTATTTGCGAAGAGACCGTTAACAGGCTTTTCATGGGCTAGCCCATTAACTTTTGACCAAGTCAAACGGGCCGGCTTTGTAAGCTAAATGGGCCAGTAGTGGGCCATGGCACGTGTCGACATATCATAGGCGCCTATCTGACCCACTGACGAGCTAACACGTGTTTCGTCCGGCGAATAAGAATTTTACATGTGGAAATTTCCCATTGGTCGGGGCTATTAATGGGTTATTGGATCCAAAACCCGACCCGATAGCTAAGCGGCGTTCCGTTACAGTGGATGCCACGTGTCGATCACCCTTGACGAAAGCACTTCTATGACGCGCGATTCATCGTCATGGAAGTGGACACTTCCATGATGATAATTTGGTAATGTCATGGAACACTTCTACGACATCACAGATATGACTATCTTGATTCTGTCATAAAATCGTCATGGATGTACATGCATGACAAAACACGCGACCTACTGTGACAAACATGTAACATCACGGAAGTGTATTTTTTTTGTAGTGTTCATGGCCAACCCAGCCACCCTATGCAGCTTGGTCAGCTGCTTCAGTTGATCAGTAAGGGGCGTCGGATGCTCTGGCGCAAGGTACTATGACCAGAACAGCTTCTCCATCGAGCTCCCCTCTTCGGCTCGGAAGAATTCTGCAGTGTCAGCAACACTTCTTGGTAGATCTGCAAACGCGCCTGGAGAACTCCAAACTCGGGTCAGCAAGATATACCTCCTACTTGCAAATTTACTATGCAGAAGAAAAGCCTTACCAACCGCTATTTGCCTCGCCTGCTGGATCTCCTCGCGGGCGCTCTATGACTCAATCAGGGCTTCCTTGATATCCTGGAGAGCCTTGGCGAGTTTGGACTCTTGGTCCAAAGTCTTCTGCTCCAAGGACTCGCACTTAGTAATGGCGTCCTTGAGCTCTTGCTAAACTTCACCCACCCGAGCCTCATGTTTTCGGCGGGCAGTTTTCTCCGCCTCCAGCCCCTTCACCGCCTTGTCAGCAGTTGCCTTGTTCTTCTCCGCCTCTTTTTGGGCTTGGGCAAGCACGCTCTTTAGGGATTCAACCTTGGCTGCACCAACTATGATTAGAATCATAAAATTCAATAAGTTTAAAGAATCAATAGACATATCACTTCTGGTATGTAAGTACCGCATACCTTGCGTTTCGTCAAACCGCTTATTGACGCGGTCGAGCTCCTCATTGGCTAATTGAAGCTTACGACTGAGCTTGGAAACCTCTGCGGCTTGGGCAGTTGCCGCCAACATGGATGCCTGTCTCACACAATAGCACAATACATTAGTAACTTGCGTTGGGATCCTTTGTCCAGATTGCTCTAATCCAGACAGAGTCTCAAGGGCTACTGTCTATACATGGGTTCATCCTTTTATATGAAAAACTTGTTAGAGAATTACATCACATACCTTAAAGCCTGTAAGTAGGTTGTTGAAGGCTTCATTCAGTCCGCTTTTTGCAGACTGAACATTTTCCATAATCGCACCCATCAGGGTGCGGTGCTCCTCCACGATGGAAGCGCGTTGCAGCGCTTCCTCCAGAGCATGAGCTGCCTCCGGATTAACGCAAGTTGTCGATGGAGCTGCTGCTCCTCCCCCTTCTGTCGAAGGGGGTTGCTGATCCAAACCCGGAGCCACATTGGTCTCCAGGATAGTGTTCGGCGGGGGCCCGAACTGTTGAGACCACCCACCCTCGGTGATCATGGGGGTTGTGGGAGTTTTGGACTAGGGTTTCCTCGGGCGTCTAGTCTATTGGATATGGGCCGGACTGATGGGCCGTCAAGATACAAGACAGAAGATCGCCTCTTGTGTCCGGTAGGTGTCCGGATATGTTATTTCCTTTCTGTTTAACTGACTTTGTACAACGCTAAGCCCCTCTGGTGTCTATATAAACTGGAGGGTTAGATCGGATGCAGGAACACAACATAGCTAGGCTAGCTAATCTAGGGTTAGATCGCTCGATCATGTGGTGGATCAACTCTTGTAACCCCTATACCTCTCGAATATAATCAACCAGGAGTAGGGTTTTACCTCCATTAAGAGGGCCCGAACCTGGGTAAACACAGTGTCCTTTGTTCATAGTTACCATCGGTCTTCCAACATACAGCTTGGGCCCCCCTACCCGAGATCAGCCGGTTTTGACACCGACATTGGTGCTTTCATTGAGAGCTCCGCTGTATCATCGACAGAAGGATCGATGGCTCGCCTCTTCGCCATCAATGATGCTGCGTCTAGGGAGATCTTCCTCCCTGGACAGGTCTTTGTGTTCGTTGATCTTTTGCTTCGTGCCAACTCGATTGGCCGCCTTGAGCAGGTCGACAGTTATCCCCCCGGCAACCAGATCAGGTTGGATACCTGAACTATGTTGCTGACACAAAGGAGACATGATCTTTGATGGGTTCGCAGCCTCGGCTGCTGCTTTGTGCCCCCACCAAGAAGACTCTTCAGATCCCTTGTTAAATCTTGTTCAGGGGTCAACACTCATACCTACCCCGACCTTGGATCCGGGGCGGGTCTCATTGTCCGAAAACGGGAGCGTGAGCCTCGTTGGACCTCTTCCCTTTGTGAAGCTCCCGACCGAATACCTAGATGCAATCTTAGACTTGGCTCTGGGCAACCATCCCAAACTATCGAGGTTTGTGCTCATTGAGTCCGATCAGGTGTCCTACACCGAACTCAGCCCTGCAAATCCGTAGTTCCCGATCCAACTTTTGCTCCTAGATGATGCCTTGGTTTTAATGCAGTCTCTCGCCATCACGGAGGCTTTGCCTCTAAACTGTACGAGCTGGGGGCTGAGAGCAGGAATTTTATGCCCCACCCACCACCCACTTAATAGCCACTGTCAAGGATTTTACCGACATGCTGGACTATGCGTCCGAAGACATCGACGGCATGGACGACGATGCCGACGCTGAACCAAGCCAAGTACCACCCGTCATGGGGCGTTGGATGGCTACCTTAACCTATGACATGTACATGGTGGACACTCCTGATAAAAAGAATGATGAGGATAACCTGAGATCCGATGAGGACAACCCCATCAACAAACCACCAAAGCACCGACGTCGGTGGCGCCTCTCACGATTGTGTCGGGCAAAGGATAGTAATACCGGCACCGGAGACAATGAGACTCCGGATGATGCCGAAGATCCCGAATACCCTGTCGAGCCCACATCCGAATAGGACGAGAGGGAAGAGAGTGAATATAGTCCTGAACACGTTGATCATGAATATGCTGAAGACATCAACTAGATGCTTCAAGCGATAGCTCATCGCCACAGCGCGGAGACTGAAAAAGAACAACAGCAGCTCAAAGCCGAACAAGATATGCTTAATGAAAGGTGGACTAAGGTCCTAGCCGCTGAGGAATACGGCCACGAGCGACCTGTCAAAAGTTACCCTAACCGCAAGCTGGTGCGACAATTCGACGACGAAGCCCTTAATCCAATACCGTCGAAATACAATCAGGCAGACCAACCACACCGACCATCGAGTGGACGAGATAAAGCGGCATATCAAGACGAACATCAACCCGCACCCCCTCACCGAAGAGGCTGGGAAACAGCAACCGCGGGATACACATATGACTTGCAACGTGACCTAGCCAATAAAGCTAGTCACACTAGATCAATCTACGGATCAAGGAGTCGTGCCCCGGCGTGAGACAATGGCTATGAATCCTGGCGTGACAACCATTACTATACTCAGGATCAGAACCAAACTCAGATGTCAGCCGAGCTCCGCCACAATATTGCGTGATATAGAGGGGCCGCACATCCTTTATGCTTCACCGATGAGGTCATACAACACCAATTTCTGGAAGGGTTTAAACACGTAAACATCGAATAGTACGATGGAACGACGGATCCGCCCGTCTGGATTGAAGATTTTCTTCTCCACATTAACATGGCTCGAGGAGATGACCTTAACGCCATCAAATATCTTCCTCTAAAGATGAAAGGACCAGCACGACACTGGCTAAATAGCCTCCTGGAAAACTCCTTTGGAACCTGGGAAGATTTGGAACATGCTTTTCGGGCCAACTTTCAAGGCACTTATGCCCGGCCACCAGATACTGAAAACTTGATTCACATAATCCGGAAACCAGGCGAATCAGGTCACAAGCTTTGGAATCAGTTCTTAACTAAAAAGAATCAGATCATGGATTGTCCGGACGCCAAAGCCTTAGCGGCCTTCAAACACAACGTGCGAGAAGAATGGCTCGCCCGACACCATGGGCAGGAAAAACCGAAGACCATGGCAGCCTTAACGACACTTATGATCTGCTTCCATGTGGGCGAGGATAACTGGTTGGCTCATAGAAGCAATAGCTCGGGTGACCCCGGCACTTCTGAGGTGAGGGATGGCAATGGTAAACCTCGCTGCAATAAAAACAAACGCCATAACAAGAACGACGATGCAGATGATACGGCAGTCAATGCCGGATTCAGCGGTCCTATGTCCGGTCAGTGGAAGAAAACTTTCAAAGGCAACAAATACGGGCCATCCAGCTTGGATAAAATCCTCGAGAGGCCCTGTCAGATGCATGGCACACCATATAACCCTATGAACCACAGCAACAGGAATTGTTTGGTTTTCAAATAGGCCGGTAAGGTAAATACCGAACACAAGGTAAAGGGACCTCCAAGCGAAGACGATGAAGAGCCCCGTCAGCCGAACATCGGGGGTCAGAAGCAGTTTCCCCCCGAGGTGAAAAGAGTGAACATAATCTATGTCACTCATATCCCCAAGAGGGAGCGCAAACGCGCACTAAGGGATGTCTACGTTGTAGAGCCTGTCGCCATGGTCAGCCTGTCCAATCACTTTTGATCGCAGGGATCTCCCAACTAGTATCCGTCCTGGGGGTTTGGCCGAACTGGTACTTCATCCAATTATCAACGAATACCACCTCACCCGAGTCCTTATGGACAGTGGCAGTAGTCTTAACTTTATCTATCAAGACACTATTTGCAAGATGGACATTGACCCATCAAGAATCAAACCCACTAATACTACCTTTAAAGGCGTGATATCGGGCATGGAGGCTCATTGTATGGTCTCACATACACTAGAGGTAGTATTCGGCTCCCCAGACAACTTTCGCAGCGAAGAGTTAATCTTTGACATCGTCCATTTTCGGAGTGGCTACCATGCACGGCTCTAATGAACTACTTTCACCCGCTTTAATGCATTCCCACACTACGCTTACTTAAAGCTTAAGAAGCCCAGACCTCGTGGCGTTATTATAGTCAATGGTATATGGAGCGCTCCCTCTGTACTGAAGAGCACACCGCGGCCCTTGCAGCTGAAGTGTATGGCGGCCTTATCAAGTCGAATAGTTCATCGGCTGACAAAGCCAATTATGTATCCAAACGAGTCTGGTCCATGCATAATAGTGATAAATCAATGGATCCATACCTTGATTTGCAGCTCAGCCTCCGCCGATCACCCTATCAGGTTGTGGCTTGTGTACCGCATGTACATAATTACGCCCTAAATACCTTGGGCGGCGCCGGAGGCACACTGCGGAAAAGGTCCATTGTACGGCTTGACCCCATCTGGACAGCATATATCTTTTTCCTCTTACTGCAGGTTTGTCAAGAGCCCTAATTGCTAGACGGTTGTTGCGGGAGATCCTTTTAAGGCTAGCATTTCCCAACCACCAAATACTCCTATCAAAGAACTTATTACTAAGGAGAAATGGCGAAGACGTGCGACAGGGCACCACTAGAGTTTTACGAACTATGACCTTTAGGCCCTATGTTAGACTTTCCCTTATGTAAAACTTTTTCTTTTATCTTCAGGAATGTAACATGACCTTAATATTGAAAGCCATTGTCCGTTGACACACATTTTCACGTATCAATAAGGATATAAAGGTAACAGATGACTATCACCTTCTTGGTTGGATTTTTGTATTATCTTTCCATCTATGTTCCCCCCTTACGTTCGATTGATATACGTGGCTCAGCATGGCCTTCATACCAGTGGTTGTATTCGTCCCCACAAACTCTTAAGTGCAAACAGCTCTAGGGAACTCTTCGGCATCCCGGATATTGCATCATATGCATCGGCTCTGAATCGGGTCTTTGGTCTATAGTTGGGTTGCCCGACTCCTGTGTTTGCCACCTTACGTTCCGCAAGTTCGACTAAGGTAGTAAAGGGAGAACTACCATGATTGTATTTCTGGTTTGTCCGATTAAGTACCTCAGTAGAGAAAGCTAAAAACTGACTGTCATGATAAGCGAGAGCGGGTCAGCGATCCAGCGACTCAATGTTATACTACAAACCGTTCGCGATTTATGTCGTGTTTTACGAGGGGCTGGTTTCGACCAGCCACGTTCAAAGGCGCCATACTCCAAATTGTCGTTCATGCAACAAGGGGCTAGTACTTAGTGCCACTAATGGACTCTTATGGCTAAGTGACCGCATAGTCTGATTGCCTAGTTCACCTCGCAAGCCGCCTCCTACATTGGACGAAGACATTGGATAAAGTGCGGTCATGCATTCCCGAACACCCCTGTAATATTTACGTGGGGGTAGAAGTCGATGACTGGTAAACTTTCGGACTTATAAATGGCCAAACAGGAGGATAAACTTCTCATAAAGCGTAAGCATATTATACATCATGAGTTCATTACATGACTCTTACAAACCAAACTCAACTATTCAAATATAATGTCCTTTGAGCACTGGCCCTCTACAATGCGGGCTCCCTCGAGGACCTCATCGAAGTACTTCTCCGGCCACCGCTGATCCTTGCCTTCAGGTGGCCCTAAAGTGGCAATCTCGGCGGCCTTCATCTTTGCCCACTGAACCTTGACGTGGGCGAAGTCCATCCAGGCACCTTCTTTGCAGGACGACCGCTTGAGGGTATAGATCCGAGGAAGCGCAGCCACGAGCCGCTTCATGTGCACGAAGTGGCTGCTAGGTATGGACTCGTCCGTCCATAGACGGACTATTACAACCTTCATGGCTAGTCCGGCCACCCTGTGCAGCTCGGACAACTGCTTTAGCTGGTCACAAAAGGGGCACTGGATGTTCTGGCGCAAGGTACTGCGACCAGAACAGCTTCTCCGTCGAGTTCCCCTCTTTGGCTCGAAAGAATTCGGCGGCATCCGCAATACTCCTCCGTAGATCCGCAAAGGCACCTAGAGAACTCCAAACTCGGGTCAGCAAAATATATTTATTACTAGTAAATCTACTCTACATGAGAAAGGCCTTACCAGCCTCTATCTGCCTCGCCTCTTGGATCTCCTGGTGAGCACCCTGGGCTTCAACCCGGCCTTCTTTTATGCTTTCTTGTACTTTGGTGAGCTTGGAGGACTGTTCCGAACTCTTTTACTCCAAGGACTCGCACTTGATGATGGCGTCCTTGAGCTCTTGTTCGACCACCCCCACATGCGCCTCATGTCTTCGGCGGGTGGTTCGCTCCACCTCCAACTCCTTGTCTTCTTTGTCCGCAGCCACCTAGCTAAACTCCGCCTCCTTCTGGGCTTGGGCGAGGGCACTCTTGAGGGACTCGAACTCGGCTACGCCAACTATGAGTATATTTATAACATTTTTAGTCAGTTTACACGACTAACACATATATAACTTTTGGGTATGTAGTAGTGCTGCATACCTTGGGCTTCGTTAAACCGCTTGTTGATGCGGTCGAGTTCCTCATCGGATAGCCGAAGCTTCCGATTGATCTCGGCAATTTCTGCGGCCTGGGCAGTAGCTGCCAACATAGAAGCCTGTTCAACAACATATATGGCACATTATAAACTTGTTTTTTGATCCTCTATCCGGATTGTTCTAATCCGGATAGAGTCTCAGGGGCTACTTTCTACACATGGACTTCGCCTTACACACACACACACACAAAAAAGACTTGTAAAGAGTATTACATCGCATACCTTAAAGCCCGTCGATAGGCTGTTGAAGGCTTCGGTCAGTCCGCACTTCGTGGACCGAACCTTTTCCATAATCACACGCATCAGGGTGCATTGTTCCTCCATGATGGATGCATGTTGTAGTGCTTCCTGTAGAGTGTCAGTGGCCTCCAGATTGACAGAGGCTGTCGATGGAGTTGCTGCTTCTCCTCACTCTCTCGAAAGAGGGTGCTGGTCCAAACCTAGAGCCGTACTGGTCTCCGGGACGGTGTTTGGTGAGGGACTGGACTGTTGAGGCCCCCCACCCTCGATGGTCATGGGGGTCGCTGTGCTCCACTCTACAGCATCTGAGGTGTTGTCCTCGGGCGCCTTCTGGGCGGTCTCGTCCACTCCTCCCCGGCAAGGAGATGGCCTTTGGGATGACACCTCAGTGTCCTCCATGGTAGGGGAGAGAAGGCGTGAGATGGCATGTCACTCTCCTCCTCTCCAGGTGCTAGAGAGTTCCCCTCCAAAGAGGATGGAATCAAAATCTCACGCGGACTGCTGAAAAGCAGAAAATGACTTGATATGACAGAGGCATATTAAGAGATAATTGAACGGGTAAGTTTTTGATACTTACGTTTCGTCCAGGGGCTTCTCCCTTTGGACCCTCTTCGGTCTGTGTTCGGACTCTAAGTCTGAACTGTCCGAGAGGACCACCCGCCCTTTCTTCAGCATCGCCCCCTCCATGTTCTCGGAGGCTGTCCTCTTTCCCCTCCTCATCTTGAGGGGGGAGTCCCTCTCCACTTCCTCCTCCTCTTCTTCTTCTTCTTCTTTCTCCTCTTCATCCTCGTCTACCTCATGGGAGGAGACAGCTTCGGTCTCTCCGGACACTGCTTCCGGAGGGCCTTTGCAGCGGGGCCTGTCCTTGGGCCCCTTGCCTTTCTTCTTGCTCTTCTTCTCCGGTGCCTTATAAGGCGCCGGGACCAGCATCTCCTCCAGCTGAGGAGTGACTGGGTCTTCAGGCAACGGAGATGGACTCTTAATCCGCTCTGACTTCTTGGTCCAGCCCTATAAAGGATGGGCTAATGAGTTTTGAATCAACCGAATATATAAACTGGGTATATCTTCGTAAAGTTAAATACTTACTAGAGAGGCCGGATTCGCGACGTTGAGGCCCTCGTTTTTGGTCTCCATGGGCTTGCTCTTCTATGCCTTGAAGAGAAGCTTCCACATTCCCTCGTGTGTGGTGCCGAGGAAGTGCTGTAGAGTCCGTGGCTCCTCCAGCTTGAACTCCCACATGGGGGAAGCCCAGCGCTGGCAAGGGAGGATGCGACGGAAGAGCATAATTTGAACCATGTTCATTAGACCAACGTTATTTCCCAGCATGTTGGTGATACGCATTTGTAGCGTCTGCACCTCCGTCTGGGACCCCTAGTCGTGGCCCTTCGCGGTCCATGGGACGAGCTTCATGGGGGGTCTGGATCTGAAGTCCGGAATTGCCGCCCACTTAGTGCGGCGTGCCTAAGTGATATAGAACCACTCATGTTGCCACATCTTGACGGTCTCCATGAAGGCCCCCTTGGGCCATGTGGTGCTGGGAAGCTTGCTGATCATTGCTCCGCCGCAATCCATGTGCTGCTCGCCGACCTCCTTCGACTTCACGTTGAAGACCTTGACCCACAGGCTGAAGTGTGGATGGATGCGAAGGAGAGCCTCACACACGATGATGAACGCCGAAATGTGCAGGAAAGAGTCCAGGGCTAGATCATGGAAATCTAGCCCGCAGTAGAACATGAGTCCACGGACGAATGGGTGGAGTGGAAAACCTAATCCTCTAAGGAAGTGGGGGAGGAAGACCACCCTTTCACCGGGCTCCGGAGTGGGGATGACTTGACTCTTAGGGTGAAGCCTGTGCGCCATGTTGGCGGCAAGGTATCCCGCACTCCGGAGATCTTTTATCTCCTTCTCCGTAAAGGAGGAGGCCTCCCACTTGCCTTTGGAGCCAAAACCGAGCATGGTAGATGGAAACTTTTCGGGCGCTGGGAGCTTGGGAGAATGGAAGGATGAGGAGATGTGAAGGCGTGGGGGAGAAAGCAAAGATCCATTGCCCTCTTATAGGCGGTAAAAATGCCAACTACCCCCCACTCGTGGCTTGAATCTCGACTATTCCCGATAAAAGCATGCGCCATATACGGTTGAATTACCCCAATTCTATTGATGAGCAATCCCGTATTAAGTGGGCATGATCTTTGTTTTGACAGGACGGGCCAATGGGGCTGGGCCTCGAAACAAGGAAGGCGGGTGTGAAAACAGTTCAAAATGTCGTAGGGTCAAGTCTGACGCTTCACCGGAAAAGTTTTCAGTAAAAGATATTGTTCTTATTTTCTATATATCCTGCCTTCGCGGCTAAGGGTTGTGTCCATTATGAAAAGCAGGATGCAATTCTTCTACAGAGGGAAGCTATATACTGTTCATGGAACCCGCCTTGCAATGTTGAAGACAATCTGCATGCCGAACACGTCGTCATTGAAGACTGGTTCAGGGGCTACTATGGGAGTTCTGGACTAGGGGGTCCTCGGACGTCTAGTCTCTTGGATATGGGCCAGACAGATGGGCCGTCAAGATACAAGATAGAAGATCACCTCTCGTGTCCGGAAGGGACTCCCGTATGTGTGGATGGAAAGTATATGTGTCCGGATATGTTATTTTCTTTCTGTTAAACCGACTTTATACAACCCCAAGCCCCTCCGGTGTCTCTATAAACCGGAGGGTTAGATCGGAGGGAGGAACACAACATTCCTAGGCTAGCTAATCTAGGGTTAGCCCGCTCAATCTCGTGGTGGATCAACTCTAGTAACTGAAGGAAATATGCCTGAGAGGCAATAATAATGTTATTATTTATTTCCTTGTTTCATGATAAATGTTTATTATTCATGCTAGAATTGTATTAACCGGAAACTTAGTCCATGTGTGAATACATAGACAAAACATATTGTCCCTAGTATGCCTCTACTTAACTAGCTCCTTAATCAAAGATGGTTATGTTTCCTAACCATAGACATGTGTTGTCATTTGATGAACATGATCACATCATTAGGAGAATAATGAGATGCACATGACCCATTCATTAGCTTAGCATTATGATCGTTTCAGTCTCATTGCTACTGCTCTCTTCATGACCTATACATGTTCCTGAGACTATGAGATTATGCAACTCCCGAATACTGAAGGAACACTTTGTGTGCTACCAAATGTCACAAAATAATTTGATGATTATAAAGGTGCTCTACAGGTGTCTTCGAAGGTGTTTGTTGGCTTGGCATAGATCGAGATTAGGATTTGTCACTCCGTGTTTCGGAGAGGTATCTCTGGGCCCTCTCGGTAATACTCATCACTATAAGCCTTGCAAGCATTGTGACTAATGAGTTAGTTACGGGAGGAAGTATTACGAAACGAGTAAAGAGACTTGCCCGTAATGATATTGAACTAGGTAGGATGATACCGATGATTGAATCTCGGGCAAGTAACACAATGATGACAAAGGGAACAACATATGTTGTTATGCGGTTTGACCAATAAAGATCTTCGTAGAATATGAGGAACCAATATGGGCATCCAGGTTCCGCTATTGGTTATTGACCGGAGATGTCTCTCGGTCATGTCTACATAGTTCTCGAACCCGTAGGGTCCGCACGCTTGTAACATCCCAAAATTCTAAATTTTAGAATGTTATTTTAAATAAATAGTTTTGATTGTTCATTTGATTGTGGTGTGGTTGTTTGGTGAAATAGACTGAAATTTGAAACTTTTTGAAAGTTAAATGAGAGGGAATGAAATGACTTTCCCAAACTTTCACCTTGCATTTATGATCTCCATTAATTCAAAATTCTTTTCAAATACAAAACCCTAGAGAGAAGATGGCATGACTTCTTCCATTATAAATGAAAAGGGTTTTGAAAAGATTTGAATTTCATTTGGAAATATTTCCAATTCAGGAAATTTATGCAACTCAATAATTTTCATGAGTGAAGATAAAATGACTTCTTCAAATCATATCAAATATGAGTTGGAAGTTTAAAAGAATCAAATTTAAAGTCCCTTTGAAATAATTTTCAATTTGGAGTTATTTGGGCTTTATTCAAATTATTTTGTTCCAAAAATAAAATATATGGAAAAAGGGTAAAATGATTCCCTACATTAAAAAATTGGAGAAAAATAAATATTAAATCATTTTGGTATTTTAGAAATGATTTTTATTGGGTTTTATTGCAGTCGTAGCACTGTTCAGTTTATTTGAATTTTGGTGGAATTTATTTGCCGCTAAAAATATGTTCATGTTTTAGAAAATCATTTTCTGAAAATTTTGATATATAACATGCCTATGTACAATTTCTGAAAATCAGTTTTTCCTTTTCTGTTTTTATTAAAAAAAGAAACTCTATGTGCGGCCCATAACTATCCGACGCCCATGTGCGCAACATAGTCAGCACACAGGCTCGTAACCATTTTTTTTCAGAAATATTTCTTTTTCTAAAAGAATATGTTGCGTCGGCCGGCCGAACCCATGCGTTTTTCTCTTTTATATCTTTTCCTCTATGTTTAGTCCCACAGTGCCTAGCCTTTGACCTATAAACCTCTTTTCCACCTATAAATATAGACCCGTAGAGCCTCCAAAAATCATCAACTCCGGGTTAAATCAATATTTTGGTTTGACTAGCATCACAAAAGAAAAATATATTTCTTCTCTTCGGCGGGACTTCTGGAGGTTGTCTCCTCTCTCCGAAGTCGTCTTTTCTCTATCTTATAAAGGTATTTTTCTTCGTATTTTTTATACTTTCATAGCTTATTATTTTTATACTAGTGTACGGTAAAATAAATAGATTTATAAATTAGTCCCTATATTTCCATGTTAAGACTAGAATTCTTTTAGCCATAGCTTTTTTTCTTCCGTAAAACAGCTTGACCCTGATTTTTCAAATAGCCATAACTTTTTACTCGTTCATCCAAATTAGACCAGACCAACGCCAATATTTTCGTCTTGATTCCACCTATCTAGTGAATATATCAAATAAACTTTTTGCAACTTTCAAATTTTGAAATTTGTTCAGATTCATACTCAAATTTCTTTTGATCATATCTTTTTGTCCGTACCTCCATTTTGATGAAACCAACACCTAAATCTTCGTAACGATCCCCTCTGTCCAGTAAACCAACTTGAACATGTTTTTGAAAATTTAGAATTTGAGTTTAGTTCAGATTAGTATTCGATCATGTTTCGTCTGTTTCTTGAGTTTCGTAGCTCTGATTGAGTTGATTCTTTTTGCAAATCGTAGCCAACCACATGGACCTACTGTTAAGATCTAATCCACATAAATAAAATGCTATTAAAATTTGTTTTCTGTTTAGATTCGTTATTTGCTTGTTTTCGAGTTTTATTTGGATCTTTCCTCGATTTTCCATTTGCATCTTTTGCTTGAGTGCTTATGTATGTAGTTGCTTGCTCACGATAGATTGAACGGAGTGTGACGAGTAGAACTATCAGGAATTCTGAGTGTGAAGGATCTTCATCAACAGTACAAGGCAAGTTCACACTTTGATCATATTCTTCCTATACCTAGTTTTTACTTGCATTAGTCTCACCCCTCAAAGATTGCATGAGTAGGATTGGGAATATGTGGGTATTGCTATGGAGTTGATGAGGTAGGAACCTATTACCTTTTTGATACACCCCGGGTTTATTCATCATGTCATTTATTGCTTAGCCGTGCTCGTAGACGGGGATTGGATCGTGATTCACATGGAAGTTTTGAGAGTTATTAATCTTGGATAACATTAAGGTGGAAACTTTAATACACATCTGGGTGGATTGGTTGAGGCACCTAGGGAACCCAGTGTTGTCTATTTTGGGAAATTTCGGAGTACCCATGTGATTTTTCCTTTGGTTCGCCACCCAGGCTCAAAGGGATCGTATGATATTTCATGCCTAGAAACTTCCGTGTGCAGCCACAAGCCATTATGGGCTCTGGCATAGCTGAGTAAGTTGCATGAGCTTTCGAAGAGGTGGACTAGCAGATGTAGGGGAAAGTAGGTGTACCGGTCTGCCCGAAGTAGAGAGTAAGTGCTTCAGAAAGACTATGTCTCGATCAACCGATCATGGATGCGGTCGAGTCTTGTGGGGTAAAGTGCGCAAACCTCTGCAAAGTGTATAAACTAATCATGGTTAGTCGTGTCCCCGGTTATGGACAATTTTGAGTATTTGGAAGTGGATATTATTGTTGATCTCATCATTTTACTTGATGAATTTGTTGGGTTATTAATATTAGTTAATTCTGGGATTTGAGATGGGGTTACCTTCTCAAATATTGGTACAACTTGGGAGTAGTAAATAAAATGTATTCCTTTGTTGTATGGAAAAATTAGCTTTACGCAAAATTAAACTTTGAGCCTCCACCAGCCAAATATGCATATAATGATAGCTATTATTCATCATTATCCTATGGTGTGAATTTGCCAGTACATTCAATGTACTGACCTACATGGCTGCAACGTCTCATGTTGCAGGAATCTTATGATGAGTAAGTGATACGTTAGGGTTACGATGTCTACACTCAACTTTGCCATTGGTGTTGTTGGGAAACTCCACAACACTGTTGTTACTTCCGCTATATGGATTGAGGTAATAGTATTTATGTTATTTTAAACCTGTGATTTACTTTTGTTATAAATCCTCGAGTACTGTGTGTGTCACCATACCGATCCAAGGATGACACTTAAGCACAGAGACTTGATCCATTTGGGTCGGGTCGCTACAAGATGGTACCAGAGCACATGTTGACTGTAGGACGTGAGAAACTGGCAAGGCCATAGGAAAGGATTTCTCAAAAAACTTTATTTTTAAAAGAGATCCCTTAACTCTCATCTTTTCTAAAGCTTTACCAAATACTTTCCTATCATCTCAAATGGTTAGACTATACCCCTTTCCCCTTTTGACCACACGAAGATTCAACTGATAAGACCACTCCAAGAAGTACAAGATATCAAACAACTAAGACCACTTCGGAATGAAGAGGATTTTACCGTGCATTATAATAATAGAAACTACAACTATTGAAGACTCCGAAGACTAGGAGAATTTGAAGACTCTGAAGAATTTTCCAGATTGGTATGACCTAGGAAGGTTACCCTTATTGAACTTGTTAGACTATTGAAGCTGTCAATACCCGAGATCAAGGTGTGTTGTAGAGAGAACAGAACATGGAGCATTAAAACTCAAAAAATTTGTCAATAAAACCCTAAGGTGTGAGATATTAACCATGGGATGATAGCTCATGGCAATGACATGGGCAAAAACATGGCTACCCATGATGTTATCACCAGCTTATGCTATTGTCACCATGCTAAGTTGAGCATGCATTTCTTTGGAAGGATTGGATGACAAAAGGGCTAATGGAGCACCTATCAGCAAAAAGAAGTTTTAACCTTGGATGGTGTATCACCAGGATATGGAGTGTTACCTCAAGAATTTTAAGATGGACCTTCAGGAGGCCTTATTTGACAAGGATGCATTTCATAAAGAGCTCAGAACCTAGAAGCTGAAACTAGCCAAGCTGGAAGAGCAAAACCTGAAGATACTCTGAAGATTTGAAGAGTTGGACGACTTTGAAGATTTATGGACCTTTAGAGGACCAAACCTTGTAATATACCTATGTTAGATGCGACGATTTTAAGCTGTCATTTGTTTGATGTTTTTCCGATAGCCACAAAAATAAAATCTGTCTCTTCAAAACTATTATTTGTATTCTGTGTATCCCTCCCAATCTCTCTTATATCCCCCCAAAACCCTTGGAACATGAATGGAGATGAATCCGTATTTTCTGTACTGATGACACAATTGGACACGGACCGATGGATTCAGAACATGGAGGATCACATGAAAAATAACACTATAGCCGGAAAGGATATGGCCCAACATGCTCTTCAGTGCTCTGCAAGAGGTGCTGCTACTTGGTGGAGGATGTACCAAACCATCAATGAATGGCAAAGAGTGACCTTTTGGAAAGAATTTAAGTTGGATCTGCTAAAGTCTCGGCTTGTGTCCCAGAAGATGAAGCCTTATGGAAATGATATGAAGAAAACTTGTGCATGCAAGCTTTGTGGAGAAATAGGACACAACCATAAAGAAAACAAGGATGAATGCCCTCATTGTGAAGAAAGTCACCCAGCTGAAGAATGCCCAATGAGGCAGATTACTTGTTTCTTGTTTGAAGGGTCTACCTACTACCTGCTCAGTGTCACATTAACCCCATGGTACAAAGAACTATCCAGCAGAAGAAGGAAGCAATGAAAGGATCCCTCATGGAAATTTTAGAAGAACCTGTGATGAAGGAAGTGGTGGAGGACACACCCGAAGAAGACCTAATTAAACCCTACAAGAAGTCTTGCTATTCATGTGGAGAAAGAAGGACACATCTCCCAGAATTGTCTGCAGGGGGATCTAGTAGCATTCCCGACAGTGGAAGTAGAGTATGACCCACAGGAAATAGAAGCCCTGATTGGCACGGAAAAGTCTAGAAAGAGAAATAGATTGGATTCCAGGAACAACCCAATCTCTAC
The DNA here is from genome assembly GCF_018294505.1 of Triticum aestivum. Classification (NCBI taxonomy): domain Eukaryota; kingdom Viridiplantae; phylum Streptophyta; class Magnoliopsida; order Poales; family Poaceae; genus Triticum; species Triticum aestivum. Next base: position 233,392,616 of record NC_057804.1, on the reverse strand, counting down.
AAAGGAGGACATGAGTCATATCACATGTTTTAGGTGCAAAGATTCAGGGCACTACTTCAGCGGTTGCCCAAAAAGGAAGCCGAGGACCCTAGGAGGCTATGTAATCACAAGGAAACCATGAGACTTGTCAGAAGTAATATGTTTTCGTTGTAACAAAGTAGGGCACTTTGCCCGGGATTGTCCCAATGAGAAGGAGGCTTGTGCCAAATAGTTGAGTTACCAACAAAAGAAATGTAGTAGTAGTAGTGGGAACATTTCTTTTTATATTGAGCTGTTGAGTTGAGGTATGTAATGGAAATATAGGAGATTGTAATAATTTGAGAATCAATAAAGTTAGCATCGTTGGTACTGATTTGGATTTTATGAGTAGTTACTCTATGAAGAAATATTTTGATCATTTTCGAGGATATGAGAAATATGGTCCATGGAAGAACTTGTGCAATTCCAAGGGTGGTAGTACCCTGTGAGGACCCTTGACCCTTGGAAAAGATAATGATATTCCACGAAGTGGACTATGGACAAAATAAATACGAGGTTTATCTCAATAAGTGGGAATACCCCAAGAGTATGAAGGGATGAAGTACTATTTGATATAAAGGAGGTATAATGTTGGTAATATGGAGCAACTGTAACTCCATGATGAGTCTGAGTAATCACGTCTTAGTTTGGTACCAATAGAAGGAAGGGAGATAGTACAATAGGATGGATTTAAGAATACTGGGAAGCTGGAAGTTGGAATAATGATCAGTTGCCCCTGATGATGAGTTCAAGGTTGACAAGTGATGAGATGGGCCATAACCCACAGGCCCTAGGACCTGCCAAGAAGCAAGCACACTCTTGCTGGAGGAAAAACCCTGGAAGGAGTTACGACTTTATCACCATACGATCCTATAGGAGTAATGCAAAACCTGAGAGATGTGAAGAAAGAATAGGTGTTAGTTTGGCTTGCAGAATCAATGGATTTATCCAAACTAGGTTCGTCGACAAGAGAAATTCTACAATGCTTGCATGGATGACCGAGTGTTAGAATACGAGATTCGCTAAACAATATACAAGGTAATGATTTGGGTGCGGGATGGATTGATCACCATACCGACTTACTCTTATTATTCGCCTTGCTATATGGGGTGGTAAATCTAAGTGACTTACCCATAGTAGAGCGACGACGATCAAAACCTTGTTTAAAGCTTAGAATGGTATGATAATTTTCCCTTGTACAAGGCAGCTTTTGCCAACCATAGGATATACGGTGAGGTTCAACCCATACCCATTTCCTGCAGGAGAAACCATAAAATTGTTGACCACCATGAGATATCGATAGTTGTTTAGTATTGGCGCCAGACCCATCAGCTAAGAAGACCCGGTCACAGAAGAACCGTACCAAGATGAAAGGCCACAAGAATTGAGGAAAAGGTTATGCCACTACCGGAAGAGCCCAAAGAAGGAATTTTCCCGAGAATCTGAGAAGACTGACCCTATCAACAGCAAGGATGGAGTATATGAGTTTTGATGGAACTGTAACCATGTTTCTAAGGGTGGTAGCACCCAGACCCTCTGTGATGATCAATGGATTTTGAGGAGACCCCAAACCCAACCTATTTCTTGCTAGCCTCTCCGAATCTCGAGGGAGAGATTGATTTTAAGGGTGGTAGGTTTGTCATATCCCAAAATTCTAAGTTTTGGAATGTTATTTTAAATAAATAGTTTTGATTGTTTGTTTCATTGTGGTGTGGTTGTTTGTGTGAAATTGATTGAAATTTTAAACTTTTTGAAAGTTAAATGAGAGGGAATGAAATGACTTTCCCAAACTTTCACCATGCATTTATGATCTCCATGAATTCAAATTCTTTTCAAATACAAAACCCTAGAGATAAGATGACATGACTTATTCCATTATAAATGAAAAGGGTTTTGAAAAGATTTGAATTTCATTTGGAAATATTTCCAATTCAAAAACGTTATGCAACTCAATGATTTTCACGAGAGAAGATAAAATGACTTCTTCAAATCATATGAAATATGAGTTGGAAGTTTAAAAGAATCAAATTTAAAGTCCCTTTGAAATTATTTCCAATTTGGAGTTATTTGGGCTTTATTCAAATTATTTTATTCCAAAAATAAAATAGATGGAAAATAGGGTAAAATGATTCCCTACATTAGAAAATTGGAGAAAAATAAATTTGAAATCATTTTGGTGTTTTAGAAATGATTTTAATTGGGTTTTACTGCAACCGTAGCACTGTTCAGTTTAATTGAATTTTTGCGGAAATTATTTGCCGCTAAAAATATGTTCATGTTTTAGAAAATCATTTTCTGAAAATTTTGATATATAATATGCCTATGTACAACTTTATTATTATTTTCATTATTTAGTTTGTCCTTTTCTGTTTTTATTTAAAAAAGAAACTATATGTGCAGTCCATAACTATCCGACGCCCACATGCACAACAAAGTCTGCAGACATGCCCGTAACTGTTTTTATTTATTTATTTTTGGTTATGCTTGGAGGAAAAAAATATTATTTTCAGAAACATTTCTTTTTCTAAAAAAATAAAAAATGCAGCGCGCGTGCACCGGTCGGCCGAACCCGTGTGTTTTTCTCTTTTCTATCTTTTCGTCTACGTTTAGCCTCCAAAAATCATCCACTGCGGGTTAAATAAGTTTTTTAGTGTGACTAGCTTCACAAAAGAAATATATATTTTTTCTCTCCGGCGGGACTTCTGGAAGTTGTCTCCTCTCTCCGAAGTCGTCTTTTCTCTATCTTATAAAGGTATTTTACTTCATATTTTTTTATACTTTCATAGCTTATTATTTTTATACTAGTGTGCGGTAAAATAATTAGATTTATAAATTAGTCCCTGTATTTACATTTTAAGACTAGAATTCTTTTAGCCATAGCTCTTTTTCTTCCGTAAAATAGCTTGAACCTGATTTTTCAAATAGCCATAACTTTTTACTCGTTCATCTAAATTAGACGAAACCAACGCCAATATTTTCGTCTTGATTCCACCTATCTAGTGAATCTATCAAATAAACTTTTTGCAACTTCCAATTTTCGAAATTTGTTCAGATTCATACTCAAATTTCTTTTGATCATATCTTTTTATCTCTACCTCTGTTTTTGATGAAACCAACTCCTAAATCTTCGTAACGATCCATTCTGTCCAGTAAACCAACTTGAACATGTTTTTGACAATTTAAAATTTAAGTTTAGTTTAGATTAGTATTTGATCTTGTTTCATCGGTTTCTTGAGTTTCGTAACTCCGTTTGAGTTGATTCTTTTTGCAAATCGTAGCCAATCAGATGTACCTACTGTTAAGATCTAATCCACATAAATATAATGCTGTTAAAATTTGTTTTTTGTTTAGATTCGTTATTTGCTTGTTTTCAAGTTTTATTTGGTTCTTTCCTCGATTTTCCCTTTGCATCTTTTGCTTGAGTGCTTATGTATGTAGTTGCTTACTCACGATAGATTGAACGGAGTGTGGCGAGTAGAACTATCAGGAATTATCAGTGCAAAGGATCTTCATCAGCAGTACAAGGAAAGTTCACACTTTGATCATATTCTTCCTATACCCAGTTTTTACTTGCATTAGTCTCAGCACTCAAAGATTGCATGAGTAGTATTGGGAATATGTGGTATTGTTATGTAGTTGATGAGGTAGGAACCTATTACCTTTTCGATTCACCCTGGGTTTATTCATCATGTCATTTATTGCTTAGCCATGCTCGTAGACGGGGATTGGATCGTGAATCACATGGAAGTTTTGAGAGTTATTAATCTTGGATAACATTAAGGTGGCAACTTTAATACAGATCTGGGTGGATTGGTTGAGGCACCTGGGGAACCCAATGTTGTCTATTTAGGGAAGTCCCGGAGTACCCGTGTGATTTTTCCTTTGGTTCGCCACCCAGGCTCAAAGGGATCATACGATATTTCATGCCTAGAAACTTCCGTGTGTAGCCACAAGACAGTATGGGCTCTGGCATAGTTGAGTAAGTTGCGTGAGCTTTCGAACAGGAGGACTAGTAGATGTAGGGGAAAGTCGGTGTACCGGTCTGCCCGAAGTAGAGAGTAAGTGCTTCAGAAAGACTATGTCTCGATCATCTGATCATGGATGGTGTCGAGTCTTGTGGGGAAAAGTGCACAAACCTCTGCAGAGTGTATAAACTAATCATGGTTAGCCGTGTCCCCGGTTATGGACAATTTTGAGTATCTGGAAGTGGATATTATTGTTGATCTCCTCATTTTACTTAATCAATTTGTTGGGTTATTAATATTAATTAATTTTGGGATTTGAGTTGGGGTTACCTTCTCAAATATTAGTACAACTTGGGAGTAGTAAATAAAATGTATTCCTTTGTTGTAGGGAAAAATTAGCTTTATGCAAAATTAAACTTAGAGCCTCCAACAGCAAAATATACATGTAATGATAGCTATTATTCATCATTATCCTATGGTGTGAATTTGCCAGTACATTCATTGTACTGACCTGCATGGCTGCAACGTCTCATGTTGCAGGAATCTTACGACGAGTAAGTGATACGTTAGGGTTACGATGTCTACACTCAACTTTGTCGTTGTCGTTGTTGGGAAACTCCACAACATTGTTGTTATTTCCACAGTATGGATTGAGGTAATATTATTTACGTTATTTTATAAATTTGATTTACCTTTGCTATAAATTCTTGAGTACTGTGTGTGTCAGCATACCGATCCAGAGACTTGATCCATTTGGGTCGGGTCGCTACAACGCTTAACGTTCAATGACGATTGGTATTATGAGTTTATGTGATTTGATGTACCTAAGGTTGTTCAGAGTCCCGAATTAGATCACGGACATGACGATGAGTCTTGAAATGGTCGAGATATAAAGATTGATATATTGGACCATGTTGTTCGGGCATTGGAAGTGTTCCGGATAGTTTCGGATAAAACCGGAGTGCCGGAGGGTTACCGGAACCCCCCCGGGATGTAATGGGCCTTAGTGGGACTATAGGGGAGAGAGAGGGCCGCACCAGGAGGTGGCGCCCTCCCCCCAATGGGAATCCTAGTAGGAAAAGGGGAGGCGGCGCGGCCCCTCTTCCACTGTCCCTCTCCTTCCTTCTCCTCCTAGTTGGACTAGGAAAGGGGGAAACCTACTCCTACTTGGGGTAGGATTCCCCCCTTGGACGCGCCACTTGTGGTCGGCCGGCCCCCTCCTCTTCTCCTTTATATACGGGGGAGGGGGCACCCCATAGACACAGAAGTTGATCTTTAGCCGTGTGCGGTGCCCCCTTCCACAGGTTTCCAACTCGGTCATATCTTCGTAGTGCTTAGGCGAAGCCTTGCGCCGGTAACGTCATCATCACCGTCACCACGCTGTCGTGCAGACAGAACTCCCCCTCGGCCTTAGCTGGATCTAGTTTTCGTGGGACGTCATCGAGCTAAACGTGTGCAGATCATGGAGGTGTCGTGCGTTCGGTACTTGATCGGTTGGATCACGAAGACGTTCGACTACATCAATCGCGTTACTTAACTCTTCCGCTTTTGGTCTACGAAGGTACATGGACACACTCTCCCCTCTCATTGCTATGCATCTCCTAGGTAGATCTTGCATGGTCGCATCAATTTTTTTGAAATTACCGTGTTCCCCAACAGTAACGCCTATGCCCCTCGAATATAATCAAGCAGGAGTAGGGTTTTACCTCCATTAAGAGGGCCCGAACCTTGATAAACACTATGTCCTTTGTTCCTAGTTACCATCGGTCTTCACACATACAGCTTGGTCCCCCTACCCAAGATCATCCGGTTTTGACACCGACACTAAACTTTTTAATGTCCTTAGCACCTCATGTTAGCACCGGTGCATTGGAGGCTTTATTTGCTAAACTTTTTTAATGTTATTAGCACCTCATTCTAGCACCAGTGCATTTTGCTAAACTTTTATTGTGCTTAGCACCTCATGTTAGCACCGGTGCATTGGAGGCTTTACTTACTAAACTTTTTAGTACTACTATAGAATCAACCAAATCTTGTACACATATAGACCGAAGGAGCAGGAAACATGGCAAGACTTTTGTAGTTACATCATACATACATGCCCACCACACGCTATCACCATATTTCTCGGCCTCCGTGCGACACCTAGTTCTAGTAATCCACTAGCCTGTATCGCTTCTCGCTCCTCGTCTCTCTCAAAGTGCGTCCGACAGGCGATTTTGCCGTCGATTGAGGTCGGTTCGCTAAAACTCACTCCCACATGTTAGAGATATGCCAACAGGATTCTAAATCTAAAACCAATAGTGACATGACAATAGGAAGCGGTTTGACCGCTGGACCAAACGTGATAGGCGTGTCGTGAGTGGGTCCAGTTTCTCGTAAGGTGACTTAGAGCTTCCACATTGTGTTGATTTGCTGCCTCTAAGCCTGCCTATAAGTCCTTAGAGGCTAGTGCTATACACTCCATGCGTGAGCCTCTAATAAGCAAAAAAATGCTTAGCATCAACGCTTAGTATACATGCTGCCTCCAACATTTTGGTTTGAATAGAATAATCTGACCTACTTGTCATTGGAGGAAATTGTTCTAGCGATGCCAACCGGATGTGAAGGATCTGGATACACTACTGCAGGATGCTGCTAATGCAACACTACGATCAGAGACCCTTCGACGAAACTGTGTGTGATAAACTAGTCACGAATGGTGATGTAAAAAACCCATCAAAAAAGATGCAAAACATTTGCGATGGCAGAGACATCAAACACGGTTCATATTCTAATTTCGTGTGTGATGCGTGACATATGGTTAATCCATAAGAACTATTTACGATGAGACAGAACAACATAAAACAAGCATATATATCATTGTGTGTGCAACACACGGCATACAGTTCGCTCGGATGAACTATTTGTTGTTAGGGAATGCAACAGAAACGGTCAGCCAGATCAGGGTGTGTGCAATATACAGCATATGGTTCGCTCAAACAAACTATTTTAGATTAGGAACACAACAGAAATGTTTCAGTTTAACAAGATGTATGTGATATGCGGCATACAGTTCATATAGATGAGCTGTTTGCTATGAGCCAATAGAACACAAAAAAATTGTGTAAACAAGATGTGTGTGATATGCGGCAAACAACCCACTCGGATGATTTGTTTGCGATGAGAAAATATAACATAGACGGTTGCTAGAGTTAATTTGTGTGTGATTTTTGTGTATAGTAAAAACTTTGAAAAATGCATACTAGTTGCCTGCGATAGCTAGGAGTATCGCACATGATGCATGCGCGAGTACTCGTGTGCGATGATTAGTAAGTTACACATACTTTTCCTTGTGTTAACACGTGTGTTGTAACACGTGACACCGCATATGGTTGTCGGGTTGTGTGCTCCACTTAGTATTCACGCGCTCCAGCGAAGGCTTCCCGCGCTCCACAGGGGTGAATTGTAAAATTCCCAATTCACTTGGTAGCTACTAGGTATAAATAACAACAGCAATGGCCGCCAGTGGTGAATCGCTACTGATGCAATTGCTAGCTAGTTGCCCACACATACCGGCATACCCCCAACGGCCGATGACAGAGCGGAGTTGCGCGACGGGAATGGGCACCTGAAATCATAGTTTAGGTTAATTAATTATACCTCAAAAGTCGGATGATTCCAGCTCTGGAGGTATAATTAATTAACATAATCTAAGATCAAATAACTAAAGCTTCTCCAACATGATCATGCACCGGCCCCAACCACTAGCAAAGCGCGCGCGAAGGCGCCTAAACGGCGAGTAGAGCGTGTCGAGGGATGCCAGAGCGTAGCGCGCCATGGCCGCCTCAATGGCGGGAAAAACGCATGGACGAACGCGAGCAGAGCACACCGCGGCCACCTCAACGACGAGTAGAGCGCACCACAGCCGCCTCAACGATGAGCAGAGGACACCGCAGCCACCTCAATGGCGAGCAATCACACCTGCATATTGCAATTCTGGTCAACATTCTGGCACCCCGTGGGACGCACGACAGCGCATCCATCGGACACGATGGTGTTATCCAGACCGTGTGTGATAGTGGGCAGACATGTACACATACATCCGAGAATGCAAGCCCATGTACGCCTTCCGGGAACCATTTCATGCTTCTGATGTGTGTGCGATGTGTGGCATACAGTTGATCCATAAGAACTGTTTGTGATGAGCCAGAACAACAGAAATGGGCTTCGAGCCCCGAACCATCAATAAATTTTGACCTTGTTTATCATCACATTGCAGATTACCACGCAATAAGTAATTGCAAATTTGTTCACACTGATCAGACCTATATGTGTTCACACTTGGCACCGGGCTATAAAAACTACCCACTCGAAAATTACTTCACAGTTCTTCTCCCCATCACCCACAAAACAAGTCTTTCCTTTCAAGTTGTTATGCCATGACCGGTAGGAGAAGTTTCGGGTGGACATATAACCAGGGAGAAAAGACCAAGGCCGCGGAAGCACTAGAGAGGTCCCGCCGCTATATGGCAGCCGCATCAGAGATATCCCGGCGCGCCGCGGAGCCCTCGAACGAGCTCTCACCGGCACGCGAGGGTTCTCACAAGTGCACTCGCCGCGTGAGGGATCGCGATGAGCTGGCGTTGCTAAAGTCTATGGACATCGACGACGACATTCTCGCTGGCCTCATTAAGTAACAGAAGCTAGTCGAGGGCTGGATGAAACTGCTCTAGATCAGCGATGCCTTGGTTCAGAAGGCGACCGGCCTCGTTGAGCAAGTCAAGGGTGACAAGCCGAAGTTCCTCAAGGCGCTTGTTGAGAAGGAGGAGGATGCCGCCGGCTGGAAGATGTTGCATGAGTAGAGCAGTTCCTCGAGGATAACGCTAAAAGCAGTCATCAAGGAAATGATGGGTGACTTGAGGAAGCTCCCGATCGAGTGCGAGCAAGAGGTGGAGGAATCTGTGGCTACTATCAAGCAAAGTCATGAGGAATTGAATAAGGAGCTGGAGGATGTCGTTGCCTCGTGATCCATGAAGGAGTAGAGAGAGTAGCAACCCAGATAGTTGTCTACGATTTCCTTCTTCTCTTGCCCCCATGTCTTCCAAGTTTTGCCGCATGTGGCATTTTAAATTATTCGGAATATACAAGACAATTATTATCCACGCCATTGTAAATTTGTCATCATATTATACATTGCCATTTTATTTGTCGTCGTATTATCCGTTGCCCTATGTGGCATTTTAAATTAGGCTAGAATACGAGTTGAAAACACGAACAAAGAAAATGCTAACGTTGAGCGGGGCCATGGGATCACAAGCAAACACTCCTCCGTCTAGGTGCTTTAATTAACTGTGTGTTAAACACCGGGTCGGCCGCCATTAATGGAGAAGTTGTGAGTGAGGCGGGCAGCTGGTTGATGGAGGTCAAAGAGCTCGCTTCCCAATGAGCATGGGCGGCCTTGCTGCTCTCACGTGTCCCGTCGAGCCTGCGAGGTTGATAGGATGCACGCATCCCGTTGAGCCTGCATGGTGGACTTCTCGCGCTCGTCCCATATAATCAAACAAATGTGCACATGATGACCCACAAGTATAGGGGATCTATCGTAGTCCTTTTGATAAGTAAGAGCATCGAACATAATGAGGAGCAGAAGGAAATGACAAGCGATTTTCAGCAAGGTATTCTCTGCAAGCACTGAAATTATCGGTGACAGATAGTTGTATGATGAGATAATTCGTAATGGGTGTCGGTGTCAAAACCGGCGGATCTCGGGTAGGGGGTCCCGATCTGTGCATCAAGGCTGATCATAACAGGAAGCAAGGGACACAGATGTTTACCTAGGTTCGGGCCCTCTCGATGGAGGTAAAACCCTACTTCCTGCTTGATTAATATTGATGATATGGTAGTACAAGAGTAGATCTACCACGAGATCTTAGAGGCTAAACCCTAAGAGCTAGCCTATGATGGTATGATTGTAATTGTGATCGGCCTTCTAAGGACCAACATCTCCGGTTTATAGAGACACCGGAGAGGGCTAGGGTTTACATGGAGTCGGTTACAAGGAAGGAAATATAATATCCGGATCGCCAAGCTTGCCATCCACGCAAAGGAGAGTCCCATCCAGACACGGGCCAAAGTCTTGAGTCTTGTATCTTCATGCTTCAATAGTCCGGACGTTGTACATAGTACGGCTGTCCGGATACCCCCTAATCCAGGACTCCCTCAGTAGCCCCTGAACCAGGCTTCAATGATGATGAGTCCGGCGTGCAGTATCGTCTTCGGCATTGCAAGGCGGGTTCCTCCTCCGAATACTCCAAAGTGGTTATCGAACACGTAGGCCGTGTCCGGATATGCAAGATGATCTTCACATGGTATAGATCTGATTTGCTGGCAATCTTCGTGCGTCGTGCCCTTGCATCATGGCTTGGTCCAACGCAAACCGACGTTTCCTACCCCACAATGACTCGTTTTACGAGGCGGTTTTATAGGCACGTCCCATCGAAGCAGAGATCGTGTCCCTTTTATCATGGGATTTTCCATCAATATGAGTGTGCGTGACCCCACGGCGGCTGTTGGTATTACCCCGTGTGTTTTTAGATAAGCCTCAAACGGTCACATCGGGGACTCTTGATATTCACCTTATTTATAAAGGGGTCGAGACCTACGCCTCTTTCTTCACCTTCATCGTGCCTTCTCGCACCTCGAGTTCTAACACCCAAAACCTAAGCTCCGCTCGTCCGGAATCCTCCAATATGTCCGGATCTGACCCTCAAGGCCGGTGAGTGGCCTCCTTGATTGAAGAGAAGGACATTGCAAAGCTTAGGGAGGTCGGATACCTGACCGCAGATATCCAGCATAGGCTTCCTGCTCCAGAGCAGGTCATCCCTACGCCAGAGCCCAATGAGTGTGTTGTTTTCGTCCCACACTTCCTCCACGGTTTGGGTTTCACCCTCGATCCCTTCGTCAGGGGGCTCATGTTCTATTATGGGTTGGATTTTCATGATCTGGCTCTGGACGCTATCCTCCATATCTCGTCATTCATTATCGTGTGCGAGGCTTTTCTCCACATCACCCCGCACTTCGGCTTATGGCTCAAGACCTTTAATGTGAAGCCGAAGATGATCGGGGGGCGACATGTGGAGTGCAGAGGTGCTGTAATAAGCAGAAACACCAACGCCCCATGGCCGGAGGGTTCTTTCCCAGAAGTATCTGATGTATGGCAGGGAGGTGGTTTTATGCTACGGCCCCAAGGGGCACAAAGTGAGTAGCTGCCCCTGAGTTCCGCTCGGGCCCTCCGTTGCAGTTGGCATCCTGGACAAAGGTAGGACGGAATTGGGGGCCCGCAAGTGATGTACCAATACTGTAGAACTGCATCCGGGAGCTTCTCGAGAGGGATATCAACCTCGTCAGCATAATGCAAGTGATTACATGGGGATATCGAACTCGTTAGCATATCAACCTCGGGAGCTTCTCGAGAGGGATATCAAACTCTTATATAAAGCAAAGCACTCCTGGGGACACATGGGAATTACTGTCAATCTAGTTTTCATCATGCTCATATGATTCGCGTTTGTTACTTTGATAATTTGATATGTGGGTAGACCGGTGCTTGGTTGTTGCCCTTCCTTGGAGAAGCCTCCCACTTAGGATTAAGCCCTCTCTCAAGCATCCGCAACTACAAAATAAAAATTAAGGTATATCTAACCATAGCATGACACATACTGATCCAAATCAGCCCCTTACAAAGCAACGCATAAACTAGGGTTTAAGCTTGTGTCACTCTAGCAACCCATCATCTTCTTATTACTTCCCAATGCCTTCCCCTTGGCCGAAATTGTGGTGAAGTGTCATGTAGCCGACGTTCACATAACACCACTAGAGGAAAGACAAACATACATCTCATCAAAATATTGAACGAATACCAAATTCACAAGATTACTTATAACAAGACTTCTCCCATGCCCTCAGGAACAAACGTCACTACGCACAAAGCATATTCATGTTCATAAATAGATGATTATTAATTATCATTAAGGGTCTGAACATATGATCTTCCAACGAATAAACCAACTAGCATCAACTACAAGGAGTAATCAACACTACTAGCAACCCGCAGGTACCAATCTGAGGTTTTGAGACAAAGATAAGATACAAGATGAACTAGGGTTTGGAGAGGAGATGGTGCTGGTGAAGATGTTGATAGAAATTGACCCCCTCTTAGTGAGAGGATCGTTGGTGATGATGATGGCTTTGATTTCGCCCTCCCGGAGGGATGTTTCCCTGGCAGAACAGTTCCATCAGAGCCCTAGATTGGTTCTACCCAGGTTCTGCCGTGAGACGGTGGCGCTTCATCCTGAAAGCTTCCTTCTGATTTTCTTTCTAGGTCAAAACACACCATATAGCAGAAGATTGGCATCAGGGGCCTGCCAGGTGGCCCACAAGGCAGGGGGCGCACCCAGGGGGAAGGGCGCGCCCTCCACCCTTATGGATGGCCGGTGCTCCCCTCTGGTGCTTTCGTCGCCCAATATTTTTATTAATTCCACAATGACTCTCCATGAAGTTCCAGGGCTTTTGGAGTTGTGCAGAATTGGTCCCTAATATTTGCTCCTTTTCCAGCCCAAAATTCCAGCTGTCGGCATTCTCTCTCTTCATGTAAACCTTGTAAATAAGAGAGAAGAAGCATAAGTATTGTGATATAGTGTGTAATATCAGCCCATAATGCAATAAATATCGATATAAAAGCATGATTTAAAATGGATGTATCAGCTCCCCCAAGCTTAGACCTCGCTTGTTCTCAAGTGAAAGCCGAAATCGAAAAATATGTCCACATGTTTAGAGATAGAGGTGTTGATAAAATAAAATACGGACATGAGGGCATCATGATCCTCTTTAGAATAGCAACATATAATGTCATATAATTTCTTATGCTAAAGTAACAATTTGTTCACAAGGTAAAGTATGAATCAAAAACTTCACTGAAAACTAACAAACTATGATCTCAGACATTGGAGCAATTGCAATTTAGCATAACATCGGAAAGAGTCAATTTAAGAGCTTTTCAGCAAGTCCACATACTCAACTATCATTTAGTCTTTCATGATTGCTAACACTCACGCTATGCTTATGGGTTCAAAGCTTCAATCAAACACAGAGAAAGATAGTAGTTTTTCCTCCCAACCTCTTACCTCAAGGAAAGCTGAAGATCTCTCCAACACATAGCGTTTGCCAAAAAGAAAAAAGTGTAAAAAGGAAAGCTGAAGATCACCATGACTCTTGTATAAGGGTAGAAGCTAAAAGTAAAAGATAGGCCCTTTGCAGAGGGAATCAAAGGTTGTCATGCGCTTTTATGGTTGGATGTACAAAATCTTAATGCAAAAGAATGTCATTTTGTAGTGTCGCTTGTGATAAAGAACTTTATTATGCAGTCTGTCGCTTTTATTTCTTCCCTATCACAAGTTCGTATAAAGCTTATTTTCTTCACAGTAATAGATCATACATATTTACAGAGCAATTTTTATTGCTTGCACCGATGACAACTTACTTGAAGGATCTTACTCAATCCATAGGTAGGTATGGTGGACTCTCATGGCAAAACCTTTTTTAAGGGATGTTTGGATGCACAAGTAGTCTCTACTTGGTGCAAACAATTTGGCTAGCATAGGAGGGAAAAGCAAGCTCAACATGTTGGAGGATCCATGACAAAATTACTTCTATTCGGATATAAGAAAACGTGACCCATTATGTTGTCTTCCTTGTCCAACATCAACTTTTTGGCATGACATATGTTAATGAGTGCTCACAATTAAAAAATATGTCCAAGATAGTATACTTATATGTGAAGCCTCTCTTTCTTTATTACTTCCTATTAATTTCAACAATGACAAAAACTATGTTTGGCAACTCACAACAAATTTTATTCATCACACTCTTTATATGTGAAGTCATTACTTTCCATAAGATCAATATATGATCTTTTTATTATTTTTATTCCCTCAAGATCATACAAAGTAAGCAAAGCCCTTAACTCAAAACTACTCTCTATTATATAGCTCATGGACTCAATTACATAGATAGATTTCAAAACAAAACTCAAAGCTAGATCATACTAAAACTTTATTCTACTAGATCAAGATATAATCAAAAGGATCGAACTAAGAAAAACAATAAAAGTCAAGGTGTGATGGTGATACGATACCGGGGCACCTCCCCCAAGTTTCGCAGTTGCCAAGGGTGTCGGTGTCAAAACTGGCACATCTCCGGTAGGGGGGCCCAAGCTATGCATCTAAGGATCGATGGTAACAAGAGGCCAGGGGACACAATGTTTACCTAGGTTCGGGCCCTCTTAATGGAGGTAAAACCCAACTCCTTCTTGATTATGATTGTGGAGTATGATGATTACAAGAGTTTATCTACCTCGAGATCGTAATGGCTAAACCTAGATGTCTAGCCTATGAGAATTCTGATGATGGTGAAAGTTGCCCTCTACGGACTAATCCCTATAGTTTATATGCACATCGGAGGGGGCCTATTGATTGTACAAAGTTGGTTTATCAGGGAAGGAAACCTCCGGAGTCTATTCTTGTCGTCCACGTGTTAAGAAATCCCATCCAGACACGGTAGATGATCTTTGACTTGATCATGTACGGCCCATGCAACCCGACCCATAATCCTAGGCCAGACATCTGAGGACCCTTGAATCCAGGACTCCCTCAGTAGCCCCCGAACTTGCCTTCAATGTCGATATAGTATGCGTACGCAAGTCTTCGGCTTTGCAAGGTGGGTTCTCGATTATACTCCGGACTGAAGATAGTCCGGTATCGGCTTCCACGTCCAGTCTTTATGATTCCTCCCTGCCGTCACCTTGATTTCCATGCAACCGAGTGAATGTGAACGGTCCATTATCCTTGCATTTTAATATTCCTGGCAAGCACAAACCACGCCTATAAAGCGAGGCGAGATCATTAAATCGTCATCTCGCATCACAACAAAAGCAACAGAGCAAGCCACAAAAAACAGACCATGGCGAGCGCCCCTTGTTCCTCCTCGCGTCCTCATGGCCCTCAAGAGGGGGACTCGCAAAGTTGCTCCGTATCTCACCTCCAGCTCGGTCGACTCCAAATGCAAGGATATCTCCCTCCCCCAGATATAGTCACCATTCGGGCGGGATTAACCACTATAGGTGCAGATGCATTGGCGGAGAATTTCCCCAATCCCAGTCAAGGGGAGAGGGTGTGCTTCACCTCATTACTTTTGAGGGGTGTGGTATTCCCAATCCACCCCTTCCTTAGGAGCCTATTGGAAAACTACGGGATCTAGCTGCACAACCTCACACCAGGTTCTATTTTATATATCTCTGGTTTTGTCGCTCTTTGCAAATTGTTCTTGGGTTGCGAGGCTCACTACGAACTATGGAAAAAGTTCTTCTGCCTCGTCCCCCACCATCAGGGCAGCATGTCTATTTTCGGAGTGGGCGGCGCCGAAGTATGGCGTATAGCTGGATCCAGCTACCCCGTCGGGACACCACAGAAAGGATCTGCTGAATGGTCTTCGGAATGGTTCTATATCAATTATGTACCCCTTTCGGGCCCTGTCTGGCGCGGACTGCCAGAATTTTCCAGCGCCCCCTTTAAGAAGCTATACAACTGGCATCCCAAATCCTCCTCCTAAGAAGACAGTGCGGAGGTGATGAACAAGATCAAGATATTGACCCATTCCGGACTCTCCATGGTGGAAGTTATGGCTATCATGATACAGAGATGCATCTAGCCGCTTCAATCCCGAGTAACTCCCCTATGGAACTACAACGGGGAGGACGACGCATCCCGCTACAGGGGAAAGGGTCCGGATGGCCAAGCCGCATTAGCGGCAGCTCTGGCCGACTTCTACAACGGAGAAGCAGAAGGCTTCCTTCGTGTAAATTGCTGAGAAGCCTACTCCATGTAAACTCCTATTGAATGGGTAAGTTTTCTAACCGCTCAATGCTCTTTTATCCATAGGGATGTGTTGACCGAATATCCTGGCTATTTATTTTTTGAACAGACAGGGAGGAAAATTGTCGAGAACATTAACTGCCCCGCCCCCCAGCCGGAGGATCATGATCGCAATGAAGACCCTGGATTCCATGAGGATCCAGACATATTTTAGAGTTTGAAGATGGAGTCTACTATGAGGCAAGCCTTGACGGCTCGGAGGTGGCCATTATGCTGACTACCCCGACCTCTATCCCTTCATGAAGGTAAGTGTTCGGAAACTGTATTCTCAAAGAAGAGGGATACTTCCATCTGTCTCTTTATCCTCCACATTGGACCATGTTTCGCAGGATCGGCGCTCAGCGAGCCGCACCCAAGGGAGGGTGACCAAGAAAAGGTTAGCATCTTCGCAGAAGGGTTGTGCAAAATGAAAGGAGGTCGGCAGCACCACTGAACCTGCTCCACCATCGAAAAGGTATATACTTCTTTTTTAAAATTTGGCCGTGAAGCTGGACCGTCATTCGAGTCCTCCCTCTATCATCGCGGCAGCGGTATACGGTGAACCGTGGGTAAGGTCCCGGCCAGCCGAGCTGCAGCTAACCCAGCACCGGAGATACCAATCGGGACGGGGGTGCATGCTGATGCAGCACAGACTCGCTTGTCTCACGGAGAGCCAGATGAGATGTTCGTGACCAACTCCGAAGTCGAGAGTGCGATGAACCATCGCCACTTAAAAGAAGCCTTACACGCTCCTGCCTTAACGGAGCCCGCGTTTAACGCCCTAAGCACTGTAGGTGCATATATCCGGGCTGTCCGGGACGGACTCACCGGGGTCGCTCGCTTGTTCTCAAAGGATATGCAGGTAAAAAAATTCAATAACTTAATGGATAGACAGTAGTAGTAGCCCCGACATTTAAAGCGGGTGAACAAAACTGATTTAACGATCGTTTGGTTACCATAGCTTCTCAAGGAGAAGAAAAGCGCAAAGACCCAGGAGCTTGAAGAAATAAAGAGTGCCCCAATGTATTACGACAACAATAAGAAACTGGAACGAGAAGTGAAGAAACAGGCCGAGGAGGTAAAGAGCTTGAAGACTTAACTCTTAGAGGCCAAGCAAGAAAACTAGAAGCTTAAGGGAGGCATATACTGTATGTCTTGTGAACTATCTGGAGTATTGATAGGTTCATATAATGCGGAATATGATAGTTCGGTTGATACAGGTATGTTGACCGGCCGTCCCGAGGATGAAATGCCTGTCCTCCAGAGAGACATTCTGAAGGAGCTGGCAAAGCTTCACGAGCGTGCTCAGAAGGCTATGGAGAATATGGCCAAAGCCTTATGGCCTTCCGACATCCCTCCAAAATGTATGGAGGGGTTGGATGATCTATTCAAGGGCGCCCGGTATCAGTTCGAGCTGTGGAAGACATCCAAGTGTCGTGAAGGCGCTCGAGAGGCATGGACCATGGTGAAGACACGCTATACTAGTCTTGACCCGAACCATATGGCCAGAGCTGGACCGCGGGGGCCCGACGGGAAGGAAATTCCCGTAAGCCTTGTATACGACCAAGTGATGACAGCGGCAAAATTTTCGTAAGAGAATTGTAAATTAGATAGTCTACTAGATGGCATAGAAAGGGAGTGAGCGTTCGATTTGATATACTCATGTACTTTATGACCGAACTTATCTCCTGCCGAACTGTTTGAAAGTTTTGTCATCGTAGACCTTCGGCTTCCACCTCTGAACCAAAAGGTTGGAGTGTTTCTGCATACTATGTTTGACTAGGAAACATTTGGTATTGTCGGAAACCAGGCAATCCGGTCATATTGCTCAAACAGACAAAATGTGTTCGGCGGAGTTATGTTATATTACTTTTTTACATAAGAAACATCTTCCAAGAAAAATAGTTCCATTAGGGGTTCCTTTTCTTAGGCTGGGCTTGTACCTGAAGTACAGACAACCACTTTTATGCGTTATTCTGGAAACAATCCGGTTGAATATGTGCTGCCCAATTATTCTCTTAAGAATGCTAGCTTTTGGCTTCACCCGTCTAAGGTACATCGCTGGATAACCTGGTTGTAACAATCACAGTGGTGCTCCCTTTACATCCTAGCCGAATAATCGGGAACGTAGGGTATAAGCACAGGAGCGAGGCAACCCAGCTTGGCAAAAACTTAAGTCATAGAGGTGCATAAAATGGTAGAAACAACAGATAGTACGGACACAAGAAGCTTGTAAGCTTTTCAATAAAATGCTTCCTTAAAAGAAGCCCCCATGTATGGTGGGATGTATACATTTAAAGATGCGTACCCCCAACAATGTGGTTCATCCGAACATACAATATAAGGAGAAAAAGGTGAAAAGGGTAAAAATAAAGAGAAAATGGAAAAAACCCAGTTTTAAATGAGAACTAAGGAGGCCGAATTATGCGTAAAATCTTTGGAGCCGGGCGGCGTTCCATGGGTTCGGCTCAAGGCAATTATCCTCCGCATTGCGAAGGAGATGGGCTCCTCCAGTAAGCAATTTCATCCATTATGAAGGGGCCCTCCCATTTGGGTTTGAGCTTATCCATTTTATTCTCTGGGAGGCATAGAACAAGTTCTCCGACGTTGTATGTTTTAGCCCGCACTTCTCTGCTTTGGTAACGACTGGCCTGTTGTTGATAGAATGCGGAACGGGCCTTGGCTACGTCGCGCTCCTCTTCAAGTCCGTCTAGGTCATCATGTCGATCTAGTTCAGCTTCTTTGTCTTCGTACATGTGCACTCTAGGTGAGTCTTCAATAATATCACAGGGCAATACGGCTTCTATGTTGTACACCATAAAGAAGGGTGTGTATCCGGTCGTTCGATTGGGCGTGGTCCGGAGTCCCCAGAGTATGAAATCCAATTTCTCAACCCAGTGCTTATCTGATTCTCGTAAAGAGTGCACTAGTCTGGGTTTAATACAACTCATGATCAGACCATTGGCCCATTCGACTTAGCCGTTCGTTTGAGGGTGCATAGTCGAGTTTAATGCCCAACTTAGCACACCAGGTTTTCACCTCATCGGTTGTGAAGTTAGAGCCATTATGAGTGATGATACTGTGCGGGACACCATAACGGTGGACTACGCCAGATATAAAATCGATCACTGGTTCGACCTCATCTTTCCTGACTGGTTTGGCTTCTATCCATTTAGTGAATTTATCCACTATTACCAGTAAGTATTTCTTTTTGTGGATTCCCCCTTTAAGGGGTCCGACCATGTCCAACCCCCAGACCGCAAAGGGCCAAGTAATGGGGATTGTTCTTAATGTGGTGGGAGGCATGTGGCTCTGATTAGCGAAGAGTTGGCAGCCCACGCAACGTTGGACAAGGTCTTCAGCGTCATCTCAAGCCGTATGCCAGAAAAAGACTGTCTGGAACGCCTTGCCTACAAGGGCACGGGCTACGGCATGATGACCGCTGAGACTGGCATGTATCTCTTCATAGAGCTGCCTTCCCTCCTCCTCGGAGATACACCTTTGAAGGACTTCGGTTGTACTTCTTTTACATAGTTCGCCTTCATGCACTTTGAAGGCTTTGGAGCGCCGAACTATGCATCGCGCCTCGTTTTCATCGTCGGGGAGCTCTTGCCTATTAAAGTAGGCCACGTAAGGTTCGGTCCAAGGAGCAATAATCGCCATGATCTCATGAGCAGAGGATGTTATCTCAATATCCGAACCCTCGATGTTGTCCGCATTGTGTTCGGCGGTTGGGGTGTGTTCAAGTCTGTGTTGCCTTCGCCGCTCTCTCCCTGCCACACCGCAGATGGCTTAAAGAGCTGCTCCATGAAGGTGTTGAGTGGCACGGGGTCGCGTGTAGCACCCATACGAGCAAGGATGTCAGCTGCCTGATTACTTTCTCTCGCGACGTGATGGAACTCAAGTCCGTCGAACTGAGCTGACAGTTTTAATATGGCGTTTCGATATGCCATCATTTTTGGGTCCTTCGCATCAAACTCTCCATTGACCTGTGAAATTGCAAGGTTTGAATCACCGCGCACCTCCAAGCGTCGTATGCCCATGGAGACAGCCGTACGAACACCATGAAGTAGCGCCTCATATTTGGCTGCATTATTAGAGTCCATATACATAATTTGCAATACATAGAGGACTGTGTCCCAAGTGGGGGATGTGAGGATTACGCCAGCCCCTAGTCCGGCTAGCATTTTGGAGCCATCGAAGTACATGACCCGGCTGTACTCTTTAGGGAGTTCGGCTTCTGTGTATTCGGCTATAAAGTCGGCCAATACCTGGGATTTAATAGCCCGGCATGGCTTGTATATGATTTCGAATGGTAATAGCTCGATGGCCCACTTTGCTATGCGGCCAGTGGCGTCCCTGTTATTAATGATGTCATTCAGTGGCACCTCACATGCCACTATGACCGAACACTCTTGAAAGTAGTGCCTAATTTTGCGAGACGCTACAAAGACTGTGTAGGCTATCTTCTAATAGTGCGGGTATCGGGATTTGCAAGGTGTAAGGACCTCCGATACATACTAAACTGGTTTTTGGGTGGGGAATTTATGTCCCTCCTCCCCTCGCTCAACGACAAGGACGGCGCTAACAACTTGGTTAGTTGCCGAAATGTATAATAACATGGGCTCTCCAACACCAGGTGTGGCCAAGATTGGGTTGCTTGCGAGAAGGGCCTTTATTTCTTCCAATCCGGTTGTGGCTGCATCCGTCCATTTGAAGTTATCAGTATGGCGCAGTAGCTTGTATAATGGCAAAGCCTTTTCTCCTAATTTGGAGATGAAGTGGCTTAAAGCCGCGATGCACCCTGCTAGTTTCTAGACTTGCTTTAGGTCTGTTGGTATGGCCAATTGTGACAGAGCTCGGATTTTTGCTGGGTTTGCCTCAATTCCTCTATGGGAAACAATGAACCCCAGCAACTTTCCGGCTGGAACTCCGAAGATTCATTTTTCTGGATTAAGCCGGATGTTGTATGTTCAGAGATTGTCGAAGGTGAGGCGAAGGTCATCCACCAGTGACTCAACGTGTTTTGTTTTAATGACCACATCGTCCAGGTATGCTTCGACTATTTTTCCTATTTGCTTTTCCAGGCATGTTTGAATCATGCGCTGGTAAGTGGCCCTAGCATTTTTGAGTCCAAAGGACACAGTATTGAAGCAGAAGGGACCATAAGGGGTGATGAATGCGGTTGCAGCCTGGTCCAATTCCTTCATCTTAATCTGATGGTATCCAGAATAGGCATCAAGCAAACACAGCGAATCGTGTCCTACAGTTGCATCGATAATTTGGTCAATGCGGGGCAATGGGAAATGATCTTTGGGCCAGGCCTTGTTGAGGTCCTTGAAGTCGACACACATGCGCCATGATTTGTCCTTTTTAGGGACCATAACCAGATTGTCTAGACAATCCGGATGTTTGATTTCCCTAATGAACCCAGCCTCTAGTAACTTGGCTAGCTCTTCTCCCATGGCTTGACGTTTGGGTGCTGAGAATATCCATAGTGTCTGCTTCACGGGTTTAAATCCCTTGATTATATTGAGACTATGTTTGGCCAGTCTGCGTGGGATGCCGGGCATATGTGAAGGATGACAGGCGAAGATATCCCAATTCTCATGCAAGAATGCGCATAGGGAGGCGACCGCTGCCAGATCCAGCTGTGCCCCAATGGATGATGTTTTATTGGGGTCCGTCGGGTGCACTTGGAATTTTACTATTTCCTCGCTGGCTTGAAAGAGTTGGACTTTGATCTTTTATCAAGGATCACGTCGTCCCTATCCACCGTAGCTCGTAGGGTGGTTAGTTTTTCTGCCACTAGGACTTCAGATAGAGCCTCAAGGGCCAAGGATGCAGTCTTGTTTTCGGCATGGAGAGCTTTGTCCGGGTCGCTTGAAATTGTAGTGATTCCCTTAGGGCCGGGCATTTTGTGCTTCATGTACCCATAATGGGGTATAACTTTAAAGCGTGAGAATGCGTCTCGGCCGAGGATAGTGTGATACCAACTATTATAGGGGACCATGTGGAAAAGCAACTCTTCATATCTATAGTTCTCAGGTGTGCCGAACACCACATCCAGTTTGATTTTTCCCGAGCAGTGTGCCTCTCGACTGGGGATAATACCTCGAAAGGTGGTGTTGCTTTGGTTGATGCATGACCTATCCAATCGCATCTTGTCAAGCATATCCTCGTAGATGAGGTTAAGTCCGCTACTGCCGTCCATGAGCACTTTACTAAGCCGGAAACCATCAATAATGGGATTTAGTACCAAGGTAGCAGGTGCTCGAACTAACCGAGCCTTTGGTTCATCTTCGGCCGTGAAGGTTATCGTCGTGTCGTTCCATGGGCTTAGTGTGGTAACTTGATGGACTTCGGTGAGGTTGCATAGCTCCCGTTTACGCCGGTTATTAGAACACAAAGTCTCGAAGACTGTTAGGCCGTTGAAGATGTCCCTCTCCGGTGAGTATCCTCTTGGGTTGTGGTGAGGCCGATATCTCCACTTTTTTCTACCTATCGGAGTACCCAGCATGCCCGGAGGCTATGGGTTGGGACTGTGAGCAGAGTAGTATGGATCAGGTAGGGTTTGTACAGTAGTTCATCAAGAATGGACCTATGTCCCATGAAGGGTTTGTTCTTCCTGCCCATAGCCCGATGATCGGGTGACCCACCAGGGTATATTCCTTTAGCCCGGGCCGCACTCGATGTTGAGGTGGCGGGCTCTAGTTGAGTTTTCTAGGCCCTCCATATGCTTTCCATCACATATTTTGTACTACATGCGATAATTTCGTGAAGCTCTGTATGTGGCGACGGTCAAGGGCATTCAATATCCCTTCATCTGTGCAGTTACGGTGGAAGCCCGAAACTACATCGTCATTCGAACAATACTTGATCTTTTTTCTAACAAGCAGGAATCTGGCCCAACAGTGGTGGATCGTTTCCTGGGGCTACTGCTGCACATACATCAGGTAATATATATCTGGCGGACCTGAGTTGCTTGGAGAGTATAGATTGTGGTGGGTGGGTGGATTAAATTTTAGATCCCATCCCATGTCCGTGTTTGAAGATGGTGTGGATTCTGAAGTAACCGGTTCGGGTCCGGTTAGGCATGAAGGCTCTTGCAATCCTGCAGCTGCACTAGAGTCCAGCGGGAGTAAAGTCCCTTCCGAAGGGGAAGTATCCGGCTCAGGGGATTCGGGGACCCGAACATATTTGGTCCTTGATATGGGGGAGGAGTCGTTTGTGACAGGTTCCTCGATGATCACCACGAAGTGGGTGATCGGTGGGTGATTAATCTCCCTCTGGTCGGGTTTGAGCCCGATCTGATCATAGTCCGTTCAGACCCCCAGGGCAGCGATGCGGTCTAGCAGTTTGTTTAAAGATGAAATATCTGACGGATCCTATTTTTCAGAGTACTTGGGGCCAATGCGAGGACGGTGTTCGACAACCATGAGAGGAGTTGTGGGACCGACGTCCGCGCGGGCCCTCATGGTAAAACTGCCGAACCGGAGGGTTTGCTCCGAAGCCAGGCACCGTCCGGAAGTGATATTGTCGTTGATGACTAGACGCGCCATGGATCGCTTTCTACAAACAGCACAACGGAGCTCTGAATGAAAGCACCAATGTCGGTGTCAAAACCGGCAGATCTCAGGTAGGGGGTCCCAAGCTATCCGTCTAAGGATCAATGAGGCCAAAGGACACGATGTTGTCGGATATCGGGTTCCAGCAAAACCCTTAAGGTTCAAACTCTAGGGTGCGCATGAAGATCTTCTCCCTACCGAAACACGCCCACAACCTCGCCACGATTCTAAGCTAGCACGATGAACAACACAAGAGACACGAGGTTTATATTGGTTCGGGCCACCGTTGTGGTGTAATACCCTAATCTAGTGTGTGGTGTAATGGATTGCCTCTTGGGATGATGATGAACAGTACAGAGGAAGAACAACCTTGTGAGAGGTGTTCTTGTGGTGGCGCGGTGCTCTACTTGGGAAGGATTCGATCGTCCCTTCTATTGTGGTGGCTATCCTATTTATAGAGGCCCTGGTCCTCTTTCCAAATACTGAGCGGGAAGGGAGTCAACAATGACCATTTTGAAAGGGGACAACTAGTACAAGCTATCCTAACTAAAGGTGGTCTTCAACTGCCAAAGGCACTGGTGATGACGCCGTCTTGGGCTCCATGGTGACATCCATCCTCCCGCTCTGCTAGTCTTGGTCTTGTTGCACCGATATGGAAACCTTTGCTTGATGCCTCGGTATCCCGCGCCTGCGCTTGCCCAATTTTCACCAAAGAGGAAATGAGGACACTGCGAAGGCTAGCGCCCTCCTGGTCTTGATAATCATGGATTGCGTCATGAGCACCTCACGAGGTACCCCTTGCCTTGATCTCTCCGCCTCCTCACGAGCCTGCCTGCTGAGGCCGCCCCTGAGGAGGCCTTGCGCGCCCGCCCTGCGAGGCTTGGCCCCTCGGGAGGGTCTTGAGCTTTGGGTTGATGAAGACGGGCAGTACTGGGCCACTGCTGAGCCATGATGTAGGCCACAGGCAGGCATGTCTGGGGACCCCCGTTCCAAGAACGCTGACAGTAGCCCCCGGGCCAAAGGCGCGCTCGGACTTGGCTTAGCAGCAAAGCCAAAGGGCAAGTGCAGAGTGCCGCAGGCCCCAACAGCCTGCGGCCTTGGTCGATGTGTGGCGGCTGATTCGACGTGGGCGTCTCCGCTTCCCCACGCTCCCCCAATATACGTCCGGATAGGCGGCCACGAAGCTTTACACAGTTATTTCCTCTTTGTTGTCCGCGTGCTTCCTATTCCCCTTTCTTCCTCGAGCCTCTGCTTTCGTTTCCAATCTGACTTGAGCTCTGTCCCTCCATCGCCATGCCGCCAACTAGCAAGGAGAAGAGGAAGAAGCCTCTGTCTTCATCTAGTTCGCCTCTGGCAACCAAGCCCGCCG
Source organism: Triticum aestivum (assembly GCF_018294505.1). Lineage (NCBI taxonomy): Eukaryota > Viridiplantae > Streptophyta > Magnoliopsida > Poales > Poaceae > Triticum > Triticum aestivum. The sequence goes on along the minus strand of NC_057804.1, from coordinate 233,367,748 downwards.
TTGGCCAGTCGCTGGTGCTCAATCTGGAGGCCTTGAGCAAAGTCTACCCCGCACTCGCCTCCAACTGCAACGAGTGCGGAAAGACGGTGGCTTGGCCTGCATCCCATGCCTCTGTCGACAGGATCGTCACGGAGGTTCTATTCTTCGTCGATGCCCTGTGGGCTGGCCTGGTTCCCCCTTTCTCCGCCTTCTTCAATGCGGTGCTTTCCCACTATCAGATCCATATGATGCATCTTGATCCTCAATCCGTTACCCTTCTTGATGTCTTCGCCTTCGTTTGTGAAGCCATGGTGGGCATTGCTCCTTCCATTGCCCTCTTGTGCCACTTCTTCTCCTTGCGCCTAACCAACCCCTTGTAGTGCTCGGGGTGCGTGAGCTTCCAGGCCGTGGTAGAGACGGCCGCTTTGGGGATCGATTTTGGCCTCCCGCCTTCCATGAGTGGGTTCCAGACGCGGTGGATGTATGTGGATGTTGGAGTGCCCAGCCCTCTGCTCTCGCCTCCGACATTGCCTGATGTCTCCAATCCGGGCTGGGGCCACGAGAGGCTCGTGAGCCCCCGGCTCTCCTTCGTCTGGCGCCGACTGATGAGGTTGAGAGAGCTCGATGTGACTGCGCCCTGGGTGGTGAAGGAGTTCCTCCAGTGTCGTCTTGCTCCTCTTCAACGCCACTCCCGGCCGATGTGGGCCCTGATGGGTGACCTGGACCGCATGAGGCTTCAGGAGACGAAACTGGCGCCTGAGACGCTGAAGAAGGTGCTTGAGATCTTGGCTGGCGACCCTTCGCCGAGTGATATTCATCACTGGGGTAGCCTCCGGTATCTCTGCTCGGGCAGGGCTGAGTTCGCGAGGCAGATGCCTCTCTTCAAAGAATGGGGGTTGCGCCCGGCTGGCCTCGTGGGGCCTCACGAGAATCCTCTCGTTGTGGTTCCCTTCCTCGTTGCCAACACCAATCTTGCCCCAGGAGCGGGTGCAGGGAGGCAAGCATCACTTGAGGCTGGAGGCTCTGGTATCGCGGCGCTAACGCTACACGGGGCTCCCGAAGCGTCATCCTCCGGATCTTGTGAAGCCCGCCCTGAGGGGGTCTGATGTCTACTACAAAACCTTCTTCTTGTAGACGTTGTTTGGCCTGCAAGTGCAGAGGTTTGTAGGACAGTAGGAAATTTCCCTCAAGTGGATGACCTATGATTTATCAATCTGTGGGAGGCATAGGATGAAGATGGTCTCTCTCAAGCAACCCTGCAACCAAATAACAAAGAGTCTCTTGTGTCCCCAACACACCCAATACAATGGTAAATTGTATAGGTGCACTAGTTCGGCGAAGAGATGGTGATACAAGTGCAATATGGATAGTAGATATAGGTTTTTGTAATTTGAAAATATAAAAACAGCAAGGTAACTAATGATAAAAGTGAGCGTAAACGGTATTGCAATGGTAGGAAACAAGGCCTAGGGTTCATACTTTCACTAGTGCAAGTTCTCTCAACAATAATAACATACTTGGATCATATAACTATCCCTCAACATGCAACAAAGAGTCACTCCAAAGCCACTAATAGAGGAGAACAAACGAAGAGATTATGGTAGAATACGAAACCACCTCAAAGTCATCCTTTCTGTTCTATCTATTCAAGAGTCCGTAGTAAAATAACATGAAGGTATTCTTTCCATTCAATCTATCATAGAGTTCATACTAGAATAACACCTTAAGACACAAATCAACCAAAACCCTAATGTCACCTAGATACTCCATTGTCACCTCAAGTATCCGTGGGCATGATTATACGATATGCATCACACAATCTCAGATTCATCTATTCAACCAACACAAAGTACTTCAAAGAGTGCCCCCAAGTTTCTACCGGGGAGTCAAGATGAAAACGTGTGTCAACCCCTATGCATAGGTTCATGGGCGGAACCCGCAAGTTGATCACCAAAACATACATCAAGTGGATCACGTGATATCCCATTGTCACCACAGATAAGCACGGCAAGCCATACATCAAGTGTTCTCAAATCCTTAGAGACTCAATCCGATAAGATAACTTCAAAGGGAAAACTCAATCCATTACAAGAGAGTAGAGGGGGAGAAACATCATAAGATCCAACTATAATAGCAAAGCTTGCGATACATCAAGATCGTGCAAAGTCAAGAACATGAGAGAGAGAGAGATCAAACACATAGCTACTGGTACATACCCTTAGCCCCGAGGGTGAACTACTCCCTCCTCGTCATGGAGAGTGCCGGGATGATGAAGATGGCCACTGGTGAGGGATTCCCCCTCTGGCAGGGTGCCTGAATGGGCTCCCGAGAGGTTTTTGGTGGCTACAGAGCCTTGCGGCGGCGGACCTCCCGATCTATTGTTCGCTTCGATGTTTTTAGGGTATATGGGAATATATAGGCGAAAGAAGTCAGTCGGGGGATCCACGAGGGGCCCACAAGAGTGGAGGGCGCATCCAGGGGGTGGGCGCCCCCCCCCTATCTTGTGGCCTCCTCGAAGCTTCCCTAGCTTGCACTCCAAGTTCCCTGGATTGCTCTGTTCTAAAAATAAGTTTCCCGATGGTTTCATTCTGCTTGGACTCTGTTTTATATTCCTTTACTTCGAAACACTGAAATAGGCAAGAAAACAGCAATATGGGCTGGGCCTCCGGTTAATAGGTTAGTCCCAAAAATAATATAAAAGTGTATAATAAAGCCCATAAACATCCAAAATAGATAAGATAATAGCATGAATGCTTCATAAATTATAGATACGTTGGAGACGTATCAGCATCCCCATGCTTTATTCATGCTTGTCCTCAAGTAGGTAAATGATAAAAGAAAGAATTTATAAAGTGTGAATGCTAGCAGGTGCACAAGTTTGATCAATGATAATTTCAATCACCTTTTCTAGCATGATTATATGTCATAACAGTAGTTCATCTCATAAAACTTCTCACGAACAAGTAACAAGCAATTCACATGTTAAAGCATAGACCATAAACTTTCTTGAAAACTAGCAAACTTCATTCTCAGTCATCAAACAATTACAATTCATCCTATTTTCAGGAAGGGTCTATGTCAGAGCTATGATTTAGCAAACTTCACATACTCAACTATCATATAGTCTCCTACAATTTCTAACACTCACGCAATACTTATGGTTATGGAGTTTTAATCGGACACTGAGAAAGATAGGGGCTTATAATTTCGCCTCCCAACGTATTCACCTTTGGGTGATGTCAACAATAATAGTTCATGCTAACTTACATCCAATTGGATATATATATCAGGATCTTTCCAACACGAGGTGCTTGCCAAAGGATAAAACGAAAAAGGGAAAGGTGAAGATCACCTTGACTCTTGCATAAAAGTAAAAGATAGGCCTGGGGTGGAAGCTGGACGCAGAAGGGAGGCGCCCCCGAAGCTGTGGCATCCAGGAGCTCAGCAACGTGCTCCAGGAACACGTCTCGGCCGCTCTCCTGCAACCTGCAATGCAGCAGCTCCCGCGCCTTAGTGAGCGCGGCCCTCATCTTTGCTTGTTCCCGTCAGGTGTGCGGCACTGTGGCTGCGGCATGGTTTGAGGCCCTTGCGGCTGATCGCACCTGCCACGGAGTGAGTGCAAGCAGTGCTTGACCGCGTCGCCCACGCCTCGCAGCGTTCTGCGGAGCATGGGCTGCCTGAGGCACGGGGTTGAGGTCACCTTGGGCAGGCGACGCGGCATGGGCTGGCCATGCCGCCCAGTGGTCGGTGTTGGTCGTCTGGTCGCTGGACATGGATGCGACGAAGCAGTGGAATGCAGATCAACGGAAAGAAGGTTTCGGTGCACCCCTACCTGGCGCGCCAAATGTTTGACCTTTGGGTGCGCACGAAGATCTTCTCCCTACCGAAACACGCCCACAACCTCGCCACGATTCTATGCTAGCACGATGAACAACACAAGAGACACGAGGTTTATACTAGTTTGGGCCACCTTTGTGGTGTAATAGCCTAATCCAGTGTGTGGTGTGGTGGATTGCCTCTTGGGCTGATGATGAACAATATAGAGGAAGAACAGCCTCGCGAGAGGTGTTCTTGTGGTGGCGCGGTGCTCTACTTGGGAAGGATTGGATCGTCCCTTCTATTGTGGTGGCTATCCTATTTATAGAAGCCCTGGTCCTCTTCCCAAATACTGAGCGGGAAGGGAGTCAACAACGGCCATTTTGAAAGGGGACAGCTAGTACAAGCTCTCCTGACTAAAGGTGGTCTTCGACTGCCAAAGGCACTGGTGATGACGCCGTCTTGGGCTCCATGGTGACCTCCGTCCTTCCGCTCTGCTAGTCTAGGTCTTGTTGCATCGATATGGAAACCTTTGCTTGATGCCTCGGTACTCCGCGCCTGCTCTTGACCCCTTTGCACCAAAGAGGAAACAAGGACACTGCGCAGGCTGGCGCCGCCTGGTCTTGATCGTCATGGCTTGCGTCACGAGCACCTCGCGAGGTATCCCTTGCCTTGATCTCTCTGCCTCCTCACGAGCCTACCTGGTGAGGCCGCCCATGAGGAGGCCTTGCGTCACCCGCCCCGCGAGGCTTGGCCCCTCACGAGGGTCTTGAGCTTTGGGCTGATGAAGATGGGCCGTACCGGGTCGTACTGCAGGCACGCAAGTCTGGGGACCCCCGTTCCGAGAACACCGAAAGATGTTTACCAAGGTTCGGGCCCTATTAATGGAGGTAAAACCCTACTCCTGCTTGATTATGATCATTGAGTATGAAGATTACAAGAGTTGATCTACCTCGAGATCGTAATGGCTAACCCTAGATGTCTAGCCTATGAGGATACTGATGATGGTGAAAGTTGCCCTCTACGGACTAATCCCTCCAGTTTATATACACACCAGAGGGGGCCTATGGATTGTACAAAGTTGGTTTATCAGGGAAGGAAATCTCCGGACTCTATTCTTGTCGTCCATGTGTTGAGAAGTCCCATTCGAACACGGTAGATGATCTTTGACTTGATCATGTATGGACCATGCAACCCGGCCCATACTCCTAGACCAGACATCTGAGGACCCCTAAATCCAGGACTCCCTCAAAGGGGAATTCCCATACCAATGTATTTATGTCTCTTTCTTCAGAGGTTGTGATGTGATATTCTTCGCGATGATTCCCCTTACGATGCGATTCTCCTCCTCGAGGCTATTATTTTGCGGCTTAAGATCCATTATCTCCTTGCGGAGTTTACCCATGACAGCTAGGGCTCCATTCACCCATGGATGTTTCATAGCTGTGGGGGAAAAAGCAACACTCTTTTTCATATTTTCATAAGAGACAAATTCAACATTGGGTGGGATGACCGAATTTTGTATTGCTGAGCTCGAAAGTTCCTCCATCATGAATCTAGTTTGAAGATGAGAGGTAACTTCTTGATCCTCCTCCATGGCACCCTTTTAAAGTCAGCCTCCATCTCTTCTTCCGTTGATGGCCCAAAGTGGTCAGCTTTGTTGTTTGCTCCTAGGCCCGGCGTTGGGTGAGAGACGCGACTCTCCCCGACTAACTCTTGCGAAGATATCTTGCTCCAAATTTGCTGCAGAAACAACTGAAAATGAAAATAGGGGATTTTGCCGTGGTGCAGTGGTCAAAACCTTCGGGAGATCATATAATGATTTTTTACCGACCAAAAGAAGTATTGTACAAGAAAACGGAGTCCGGAGGGGACACGAGGTGGCCACAAGGCAGGGGCGCCCTCCACCATTGTGGTGTCCTCGTGTCCCTTTCGGACTACTTTTAATTTTCCTAATTTTTAAAATATTCCAAAAGGGGGGAAATTGCTATTAGAACAGTTATGGAGTCGGTTTACTTACCGTATCACATACCTATTCCTTTTCAAAGTCTGAAACGTTCTGGAAAGTATCCCCTATGTGATCCTCTGGTGTTATGGTATTAATTATATTGGTTTCAACATTTATGTGATTACCTGAGATATATTGTTTGATTCTTTGAGCGTTTACCACCTTCGGAGTTGTGCCTTCGGCGTTGTTGATTTTGATGCCACCGGAACGATACACCTCCTCAATAATGTAAGGACCTTCCCATTTAGAGAGAAGCTTTCCTGGAAAAAATCTTAAACGAGAGTTGTATAGGAAAACATGATCACCTACATTAAACTCATGCTTTTGTATCCTTTGGCATGCCATCTTTTAACTTTTTCTTTAAACAACTTGGCATTCTCATAGGCTTGGGTTCTCCATTCATCAAGTGAGCTAATGTCAAATAACCTCTTCTCACCGACAAGTTTGAAATCATAGTTGATCTCTTTTATTGCCCAATAATATTTATGTTCTAGTTCAAGAGGTAAGTGACAATCCTTTCCATAAACCATTTTATATGGAGACATACCCATATGGTTTTTATAAGCATCACTATAAGCCCATAATGCATCATCAAGTTTCTTAGACCAATTCTTTCTAGATCTATTAACAGTATTTTACAAAATCAATTTAATCTCTCTATTGCTCAATTCTACTTGACCACTAGACTGAGGATGATATGGAGATGTGATTCTATGGTTGACATCATGTTTAGCAAGCATGTTATGGAAAGCACCATGAATAAAATGTGAACCACCATCAGTAATTAAATATCTAGGGACCCCAAACCTCGGAATAATAACTTCTTTAAGCATTTTAATAGAGGTGTTATGATCAGCACTACTAGTTGGAATAGCTTCTACCCACTTAGTAACGTAATCAACAGCAAATAAATATGAGTATACCCATTAGAGGAAGGAAAAGGTCCCATATAATCAAAGCCCCAAACAACAAATGGTTCAATAACAAGTGAATAGTTCATAGGCATTTCCTGCGTCTACTAATATTACCAATTCTTTGGCATTCATCACAAGACAAGACAAGCTTATGACCATCCTTGAAGAGAGTAGGCCAATAAAAACCAGATTGCAATACCTTGTGCGCTGTTCTATCTCCAGCATGGTGTCCTCCGTAAGCCTCGGAGTGGCTGACGAAGTCCTGGATTATGTGGTCCTCGGAGAGCTAGCCTATGTGACATCGGCCGGATTAACGGGTCATGAAGATACAAGAACAGAAGGCCTCCTCTCATGTCCCAATGGGACTCTCCTTTGCATGGACGGCAAGCTAGGCGTCCGGATGTGTAGTTTCCTTCCTCTGTAAACCGACTTTGTACACCCCTAGTCCCCTCCGGTGCCTATATAAACCGGAGGGTTTAGTCCATAGGGGCAATCACAATCATATAGGCTCGACATCTAGGGTTTAGCCATCACGATCTCGAGGTAGATCAACTCTTGTAAACCCCTATACTCATGATAGTCAATCAAGCAGGAAGTAGGGTATTACCTCCATTAAGAGGCCCGAACCTAGGTAAACATCGTGTCCCCTACCTCCTTATTACCTTTGATCCTTAGACACACAGTTCGGGACCCCTACCGAGATCTACCGGATTTGACATCGACATTGGTGCTTTCATTGAGACTTCCTCTGTGCCGTCGACAGAAGGATTGATGGCTCGACTTGTCATCAAAGACAGCATCACTTCCGGAGAAGCCTTAGCTTTAGGGGAAACTCTCCGGCTCGGCAGCTTCATTATGCGCGCTCGCCCAGCCGTTAAGCCTGAAGTAGCCCAACTCATCGCCAAAAATTGCCTCTGCGTCGGCCCTAAACACTACGACAAGATGGATCTGGCAGATATATATAAGCCTTAAACGAACTGCTAGATCGCATCGCCGCCCCAGGGGTCGCAATCGACTATGATCGGATTGGGCTTAAACCTGATCAGAGAGAAGTTAGATCTCCACCGATCGCCCATCATGTCGCAATCGTGGAGGAACAAGCCAACAATGACTCTTCTCCTACGTTGAGAACAAAGTTTGTTCGGGTTTCCGAACCCGGAGAACCGGACTATCCTCTTCTGGACGAAACTTCCTGTCCTCCGAACATTGAATTGGGCACTAAGCCTAAAAACACATCGGATGCTCTAGAGCCCACACCTGTAACCTCGGAAATTCTTCAGAATCTGGATTTCTCATTGGGTTAGGGTTCAGATTCGATCTCGCCCACCTACCACGAGCAATACTCCCAAAGCAACTCCAGTCCTCCGGACATATGCGACTTAATGTATGTGCCTCAGCAGCCTCTGGAAACAGTCCACCACTTTTGGGCTAGATTCCTGCTTGTCAATAATAAGAGCAAGGATTGTTGTGACGACAACACGATCTCGGTATTTTGCAACAATTGCATGGATGAGGGAATCCTTAATGCCCTCAACCGCCATCGCATACTGCACTTTGCCGATTTGGCACACATAGTACAAAAAGTACTGCCCAATGGAAAGTGCTTTGAAAACCCAAATAGCCCGCTGGGAAAGGCAGGCCTTTAGGCCATCCCCCAAGCGGGCAAAAAGGATGCACCCTCGCGGAGCACCTAATCATCATCCCGCGGACAAGAAAAGTAAACCCATTACGGGGCATAAAACTGTCCTCGAGGAATGGCTCGACAAACCCTGCAAAATTCACATAACACCGGACACCGAACCAATGCATAGCCTTCGAGCATGTTGGACACTCCGGCAGGTGGCCAAAAGCGGCGAGGGTCTCCACACTAAAAACACTCCAGAGAACTATTCCTCATAGGACAATGATCCCGAAGTATTCACGGTCTTTGAGACCTTTTCTTTGAATAATCGGCATAAGAGAGCGCTCCGCGACCTCGCCAAAGTCTTCCATGTGCCAGCAGTAAATCCTTGAAACGACACAGCGATCACTTTCAATGCCGATGACGAACCAAGGCCCGCTCAGTCCAGGCACCAACCGCTTTGGTCCTAAACCCAATCGTAGACGGCTTTCGGCTCACTAAAGTGTTCACGGATGGCAGTAGCAGACCGAATCTCATTTACGAGGACACGCTAAATAAAATGCAAATGGACTGGAGTCGCATTGAGCAAAGTAACACAACCTTTCGCAGTATTATCCCCAGTCGAGAAGCCAGATGCTCGGGAAAAATCAAACTCGATGTTGTATTCGGCACACCGGAGAACTATAGGTCTGAAGAGTTACTCTTCCATGTGGCACCATTCAACAGTGGGTATCATGCTTTGCTGGGGAGAGACACATTCATGGGCTTCCAAGCCGTACCCCATTACAGGTACATGAAGCTCAAAATGCCCGGGCCCAATGGAATTATCACTATCACCAGTGATCCGGACATAGCACTCCGCGTCGAAAACAAAACTGCCTCTAGCCCTTGAGGCATTATCTGAGGCCCTCGCGGCCGAGGAATTTACCAGCCTACGTTCCATAGTAGACAGGGACAATGTAATCCTCGATAAGAGACCCAAGTCTACCTCCTTCAAGCCGGTAGACGAAATAGTCAAACTTCAAGTCCACCCGATGGATCCCAATAAAGCAGCTTCCATTCGGGCGCAGCTGGATCCGACAGTGGACGCCACATTACGCGCATTCCTTCATGAGAACTGGGACATTTTTTTCCTGGCACCCTTGATATGCCAGGTATCCCACGAAGACTGGACGAGCATAGTCTCAACATATTGAAAGGATACAAACAAGTCAAACAAAGTCTGCACCGATTCTCCAAGCCCAAACGACAGGCTAAGGTGGAGGATCTAGCCAAGCTACTCGAAGCCGGGTTTATCAGAGAAATCAAACATCCGGACTAGCTAGCAAACCTGGTCATGGTACCTAATAAGGATAAATCCTGGCACCTGTATGTCGACTTCAAAGACCTTAATAAGGCTTGCCCTGAGGACCCCTTCCCACTACCTCGAATCGACTAGATTATTGACGCAACTGCAGGGCACGATTCCCTGTGCTTCCTTGACGCATACGCCGGATAGCATCAAATTAAGATGAAAGAATCCGACCAAGCTGCAACAGCATTCATCACTCCATATGGGCCCTTCTACTTGAACACTATGCCTTTCAGACTTAAGAACGCCGGCGCAACCTACCAACGCATGATTCAAACATGCCTGGAAAAACAGGTAGGCAAGTGGAGGCATACGTAGATGATATAGTCATCAAAACGAAACATGTCGGTTCATTGGTGGATGACTTACACCTTACATTCGACAACCTCCAAGCAAATGACATACGGCTCAATCCGGAAAAATGCGTTTTCGGCGTTCCAGCCAGAAAGCTTGTGGGGTTTATCATCTCCAACAGAGGAATCGAGGCATATCCCGCTAAAATCCGAGCCATGTCACAGTTGGCAACACCAACAGACCTCAAGCACGTCCAAAAAATAGCTGGGTGCGTGGCAGCTTTAAGACGTTTTATCTCCAGACAAGGGGATAAAAGGCGGTGCCATTATATCGCTTGCTACGCCGCACTGACCACTTCGTGTGCACGGACGCTGCCACAGCCGGATTGGAAGAAATAAAGGCTCTGTTAGTGAGTAACCCAATCCTAGCCGCACCAAACATCGGTGAACGAATGCTTCTCTACATATCTGCAACTCACCAAGTGGTAAGTGCGGTGCTCATCGTCGAACAAGATGAGGAGGGACATAAATTCCCACTTTAGAAACCAGTATATTGTGTATCAACGGTCCTTACACCATGTAAATCCCGATACCCGCACTACCAAAAGATAACATACGCGGTCTTTATGGAATCCCGCAAGCTGCGGCACTACTTTCAAGAGTGCTCCATCATGGTGGCTTCTGAAGTACCTCTGAACGATATTATAAATAATCGGGACACCACCAGAGTGATTGCCGAATGGGCCATTGAGCTCTTACCATTTGAAATAAATTACAAGCCACACTGAGCTATCAAATCTCAAGTGTTGGCTGACTTTGTCGCCGAATGGAAAGAGGCCGAAATCCGTAAAGAATATGGCACATACTCCAATTGGGTGATGCACTTTGACGGCTCTAAGATGTTAGCTGGATTAGGGGCTGGTGTCGTCTTGACATCCCCCCCCAGGAGACACAATCCATTATGTGCTCCAAATACTATATACATATTCTAACAATACAGCCAAATACGAGGCCTTATTGCACGGTCTCCAGATGGCCGTCTCGATGGGCATACATCACCTTGAAGTGTGCGGGGAATCAAACCTCGCAATATCCCAGATAGATGGAGACTTCGACGCAAAAGATTCGAAGATGGCGGCTTATCGTAATGTCGTACTCAAAATGTCAGCTCGGTTTGAAGGGCTCGGCTTTCATCATGTGGCTCGAGGGAGTAATCCAGTTGCGGACATAGTTGCCCACATGGGCGCTAAACGCGACCCCGTCCCACCTAACACCTTCATGGAGAGGCGCTTCAAGCCATCCGTACTGTGATAGGACGATAGCGGAAACGTTGTTCCAGAGCCGACCATACCCCCAGATTCCGAACACAACTCCGATATCATCGGGGGTTCGGGCACCGAGATAACACCATCTTCCCATGAAATCATGGTGGTAATAGCCCCATGGACCGAACCTTTCCTCGCCTACCTTAATAGGAATGAACTCCCTGATGATCAGACGAAGGCCCGTCGCATTGTTCGACGCTCGAAGGCTTACAAAGTCCATGAGGGGGAACTGTACAAGAAAAGTACCACCAGAGTCATACAAAGGTATCTCCGAAGAAGAGGGACAGCAGCTCTTGGCTGAAATACACGCCGGTCTTGGTGGCCACAATGCCACCGCTCAGGACCTTGTAAGTAAGGCCTTCCGTATGGGTTTCTTTCGGCCCACAGCCTGAGCAAACGCACAAGACCTCATACAGTCATGTGTTGGGAGCCAGCTTTTCGCAAATCAAAGCCATATGCCGCCCACTGCTTTGCGAACAATCCCCATTACGTGGCCTTTTGCGGTCTGGGGGCTTGACATGGTCGGACCCCTTAAAGGGGGAAGCCACAAGAAGAAATATTTACCGGTTATGGTCGACTAATTCACTAAGTGGATAGAAGCCAAACCAGTCAAAATGGCCGAGGTCGGACCAGTTATAGACTTCATATCCTGAGTGGTACACCGTTAGGGTGGCCTGGACGGTATCATTACTGACAACAGTTCTAACTTTATGACCGATGAGGTAAAAACTTGGTGCGCTAATTTGGGCATTAAGCTCGATTACGCCTCCGTATATCACCCTTAGACAAACGGTCAGGTCGAACGGGCCAATGGCTTGATAATGAGCGGCATTAAACCCAGACTAGTACGATCCTTGCGTGAATCAGGCAAGCACTGGGTTGAAGAACTCGATTCCATACTCTGGGGGCTGCGTACCACGTCCAATCGTACGACCGGATACACACCTTTTTTCATGGTGTAGGGCGCCAAGGCAGTATTGCCTTGCGACATTATTCATGACTCACCTTGAGTGCGCATGTATGAAGAGAGAGAGAGGCCGAGCTTGATCGGCAGGACGATCTGGATGGCTTGGAGGAGGAGCGCGACGTTGCGAAGGCCCGTTCCGCATTTTACCAACAGCAAGCTCAGCGATCTCAAAGCAGGGAAGTACGGGCAAAGACTTACAATGTCGGTGAACTCGTCATGTGCCTACCAGAGAAGAAAAAGGACAAGATAAAGCCAAAATGGAGGAGCCTATTGCCTTCGCAATGCTTCGGATAATTGTCTGGAGCCAAACCCATGGAACGGTGCTTGGCTCCGAAGATTCTACGCCTAAGTCCACACTTGTAACTTTTTTTCGTCATTTCTCCCTCTCACCCCTCTTTTCTCTTTTTTCGGTTTTTGTAGAACTTCGAATAGTGTTCGGATCAACCGCACACTCGGGGGATATACATCACTAAATGTACATACCCCATATCACCTAGGGGCTTCTTTTTACAGAAGTTTATTCTGATTATTATTTTGGAGCGTCAATCTCACCGTATATATGTGTTGTCTACTCATATGTGTCCTGTCTTCGCCATTATATGCACCTTTATGACTGAAGTTTTTGCCAAGCTGGGTTGCCTGGCTCCTGTGCTTATGCCCTACGTTCCCGCTTGTTCGGCTAGGGAATAAAGGGAGCACCTCTGCGATTGTTACAGCCGGGTTATCTGGACGTGTACGTCATACGGGTGAAGCCGAAAGCTAGCATTGTTAAGGGAATAATCGGCCGGCGGACAAAAGACGATCTGCCCACGTTGCAATACGCCCCCAATTTATAAAGTGTATAGTGATTTCTCGCATCATAGTTTATGTATGGGCAAAAATGCATGCTGGCCCAGGGAAAGGAACCCTTAATGGAACTATTCTCTCTGGAGGATGTTTCTTACAACTTGTCTATTCAAGCAATTATGACCGGACTGCCTAGTTTCTGAACATGCATTGGTGTTTACCAATGGTTTAAATATCCGAAAACACTCCAAACCTCGGGTTCCGGAGGTCGAAGCGGAAAGTCTGCCATGACAATCATTTTACAATTCGGCTGAAGAAAAGTTTGTTGATAATGTACATTACTACTTGGATTCAAAAACTTCTTCTTCCTCTAGACCCTCTAGTAGGTTGTCTAGTTTGCAGTCCTGTTGAGAAAACTTAGCTGTTGTTTTCACTTGGTCGTACACTAAGCTAACATGAATTTCTTATCCATCTGGTCCCCGAGGTCCGACCCAAGCCATATGATTCGGATCAAGCATGGTATACCGTGTTTTCTCCATGGCCCAGGCTTCTCAAGCGCCTTCCCGACATACGGATATCTTCCATAGCTCCAAACGATGACGAGCTCCCTTGAATAAATTCGTAAGCTCATCCATACTTCCTAGAGGGGAATCAGATGACCATAAAGCCTTAGCCATGTTCATCATTGCTTTCCGAGCTTGCTCGTGCACTTTGTATAGCTCTTGTAGCCAGTCGCCTTGGAATCCAGACAGTTCTCCTCCGGGACGTCCGGTTAGAACGCCTACAGAAGCAAAATTGTCAAATTTTCAAACAGGAGACCATTTGACAGATAGGTTAAAGAGCATACTAAATATGCCTCCTTTCAACTTCTTGTTCTCCTTCAAAGCATCCGATAATTGGGCTCAATCCTTCAGTTCTTTGGCCTGCTTGATATTTGCGTCATGTAGTTTGTTCTTCTCAGTAATGGTCTGTGTCAATACACATTAACCAGTGGCTTCTTGCCCTTCGGCATGTTGCTTATTTGCTTGAGCAGCCTGTAGCCTCTCCTCCATCTGATCTGTCGAGCCTACCAATGATACAAAGGCATAATTAAGAAACCTCGTTGTATCCATGGAGCCTTATCTCCGCGTTGTTGCTGCACTTACCATCAGGTGCCTTCTTGGATTTCTTCAAATCTTCGAGTTCGGCGGTGGTAGCAGACAGCTTTATTCGGCATTCTTCAAGCTCCTTCGATAACTTGTTACTCCTCTCCGTGAGTACCTAGCAATGTAACGACTCTTAAATCAGCTGGGCCAACTGCTTCAAGACTCGGGGGCTACTGGCATATGATTATTGAATCTGTGCAAAAAATTCTTACCCGCATATCCTTTGGAAGCTGGTGAGTGGCTCCAGCAACTCCATCACGAGTAGCTCGGATATAAGCATCCTCTAAGCTGAGAGCATTAAAAGACCCTTAGTAAAATGTGGGTCGCGTATAGCCGCTCTCCGCCGCCGGTGAACCATCGCACTCTCCACTTCGGGGTTTGTGACGGATACATTATCTGAATCCTCCAGGAGATGGCAATCCGGCATTACTCAGGCATCCCCTCCAGTCCTTGTGGCAGGGTCCAGGGCTGGGTCAGTCTGTGTATGGCCGGCTAGGTCTCCGGATGCAATCCGACATACACTCCTCCTACAATATGGCATAGCAGGGACCTTCACCGTCCGGTCTACCCGCTGAGTGCGTACTAAAGGATTATACCCCCTCGACGCAGAAGAGGGTCTGGTTGTATTATTGTTCACCTTTATTTTCAGAGAGGCGCCTTATGCAAGCGTCGTCTTCTTAGAGGACTCCTTTGCCGCAGCATGCTGGTGCGAGCGTCGCCCCTTGGGAGCACGATGTAGTGCGGAGGGTGAGTCATGATGAGAAAACTCTTTTTGAGGAGACGTCTCTTTGGTACTTACATGGGAGGAAGGAAGAAGGCCGGGATAGTCGGCTATTATGGTCACTTCCATACCATCATAGATCGTCTGATAAAAGACTCCATCCTGAAAGCCTACAAATATGTCTGGATCCTCTTCATCTCCAGGATCAAGGTCTCGATTGTGGTCCTCCGGCTACGGGGTGGGGCTGTAGATCCCTGCGACGACCTTTATCCATTCCTGTTAAAGGAAGTCGAATTAAGTATGACTAAAAAAATAGTTAAGGGAAAAGGATCAATTAAAATCGAAAACACACCCAGTCAATGGGGGTATACATGGAGAAACCTTCTCGACACTTCAGGCAAGCGAAATCTTCTTTTTCCCCTTTGAAAAGGTCAACCAACATGGCAGCTAGCATGGCGAAATTAGTCGGGCCCTTGAACCCACAATGAGACGCGTCATGCTCCCCATTGTAATGCCACATGGGATGTCCCCAGGATTGGAGCGGCTGAACGCATCGTGTTATTGAAATTGACATTACCTCGACTATAGTTAGTCTGTAGTGGACAAGTATTCTGATCTTGTTCACTAGCCTCTTAACCTCCGCACTATCTTCTTCTTCATAGCTTTTGGAACACTAGCTGGCACACTTCTTTAAAGGGGCGGAGGATAATTCAGGAATACCTTGCCAGATTGGGTCCGAAAGGACAACATCTTCGATGTAGAACCACTCCGAGGGCCACTCTTCGGATGCCTTCTTCGGAGTGCCGGACATGTATCATGTTCCGCCTATATGCCATACTTCGGTGCCGCCCACCTCTAATATGGATCCCTTCTGGGAGCGAGGGACGAGGCAGAAATATTTCCTCCATAAATCAAAATGGGCCTCGCAGCCTAGAAACAACCCGCAAAGAGCAACGAAGCCGGCGATGTGTAGAATTGAGCCTGGCGTAAGGTTGTGCAGTTGGAGACCATAATACTCTCGAAGACCTCTCGGGAAAGGGTGGATTGGAAATCCCACGCCCCTCAATAAGAAGGAAATGAAGCACACCCGCTCCCCTTTATTGGGATTGGGGAATCTCTTCGATAGGGCTTCGCCATTGAAGGAAGTTAATCCCGCCCGAACAGGGACTAGATCCGGGGGAGGGAGATATCCCTGCGCCTGAGGCTTGGTCAATTGGGCGTGGGGCACCGAGCAACTCTCCCAGTCGCCTTCTTGAGGGCCTTTGGCACGCGATGAAGAACAAGGAGCATTGGCCATCTTTGGTCGGTTTCTTGGGGCAAGCTCTAAGGATTTTCTCGTCTGGTGAGGAATGGAATCTGAGATTCAATCTCTTTAAATAAGCGTTGGCCCTACGTGGCCAAGGGGATATTTGTAAAAATGCCTGGACCCTTCACATTCGTCTGACACGTGGAAGCCAAGGCAACGGCGGCGCAGAAGCTGAAGAGTACAATATTTAATGTAAAGGCCCAACTATATAGAATTCAATGGGAACTCGCCTTGCAAAGCCGAAGACATGAAGCTGAATACAATGACGTCACTGAAGGCAAGTTCGCGGGCTACTCTGCGAGTCCTAAATTATGGGATCCTCGGAGAGCCGGCCTATGTGACATGGGCCAGATTAACGGGCCATGAAGCTACAAGAGGAGAAGGCCTCCTCTCGTGTCCGGATGGAACTCTCTGCGTGGATGGCAAGCTTAGCATCTAGATGTGTAGTTTCCTTCCTCTGCAAACCAACTTTGTACACCCCTAGTCCCCTCTAGTGCCTATATAAACTGGATGGTTTAGTCCATAGAGGCAATCACAATCATACAGGCTAGACATCTAGGGTTTAGCCATCATGATCTCGAGGCAGATCAACTCTTGTAAACCCCTACACTCATTATAGTCAATCAAGTAGGAAGTAGGGTATTACCTACATTAAGAGGGCCCAAACCTGGGTAAACATCATGTCCCCTGCCTCCTTGCTACATTCGATCCTTAGACGCATAGTTTGAGACCCCCTACCCGAGATCTGCCGGTTTTGACACCGACAGTGGCACTTGCGTATGATATGTTCCCGTTCATGCTCAGGTACACAACATCAAGTAACACCATCTACTCCTTCTTTATAAAGATGTCAGTCATCCAAGAAGTAATGTCTTAAATCACGGAAAAACTGTTTCTTTTGCTGATATGTGAAACTAGGTGGTATAAATTTAGCAACAATGTAAGTAGCATAATCATCATACATGGAGTATTATGAGAAGTATTTATGACAACTAATTGCTCATTAGGAAAACTATCATCAATAGGTCATGGGTCATCAAGAATATTTTCTAACCTAGAAAAGTTGTCTACAACGGGGTTCTCAGCTCCCTTTCTCTCAATAATATGCCAATCAAATTCTTGTAGAAAGAGAACCCATCTAATAAGTCTAGGTTTAGCATCTTTCTTTTCCATAAGATATTTCATAGGAGCATGATCAGTGTGAATAGTTACTTTGGAATCAACAATATAAGATCTGAACTTACTTTGGAATCAACAACATAAGATCTGAACTTATCACAAGCAAAAACAACTACTAAAAATTATTTTTTAGTAGTAGCATAATTTTTCTGTACACTGTCTAGAATTTTACTAGAATAATGAATAACATTCAATTTCTTATCAACTCTTTGCCCTAGAAAAGCACCAATAGCATAATCACTAGAATCACACATAATTTCAAAGTGTAAATTCCAATCAGGTGGTTAAACAATAGGTGCAGAAATCAAGGCTTTCTGATGTATTTCAAATTCTTCTACACAATCATGATCAAAAACCAAAGGAACATCTTTTTGCAAGAGGATTAATGGGAGGCCTAGATATTTTAGAGAAGTATTTAATAAACTTCCTATAGCAACCAGCATGACCAAGTAAACTTGTTATACCTTTGATATCTTTAGGACATGACATGTTTTCAATAGCATCTACTTTAGCTTTATCAACTTCAATAACTCTTTCAGAAATTTTATGCCCGAAGACAATACCTTCATTAACCATAAAGTGGCACTTCTCCCAATTCAGGACAAGATTAGTTTCTTCACATCTCTACAAAACTGGATCCAGGTTGCTCAAGCAATCATCAAAGGAAGTTCTGTAAATGAAGAAATCATCCATGAAAACCTCAAATCTTTTCACAAAAGTCAGAGAATATAGCAGTCATACATCTTTGAAAGGTAGTAGGTGCATTACATAAACCAAAAGGCATACGTCTATAAGCAAAGGTACCGAAAGGGTAAGTAAAAGTGGTCTTTTCTTGGTCCTCTTTTGACACATGTATTTGAGAGAAAGTAGAATAACCATCTAGAAAGCAGAAATGTGTATGTTTTGATAGTCTTTCTAGCATTTGAGCGATAAAAGGTAGAGGGTAATGATATTTTCTAGTATCTTTTTTTATTTTGCGAAAATCAATTACCATCCTATAACCTGTAACAATTCTTTGTGGAATCAATCCATTCTTATCATTAGGAACAACATTAATACCTCCCTTCCTTGTCACCCGGAGGTATGATCGCATGGTAATGATCTTAGCGTTGGTTTCAGGGTTATTGGGGACAACAAGTGGGGACAACCCACCTGGACGCGCCTGGGGGGTAGGCGCGCCCTGGTGGGTTGTGTCGACCCAGGTGCCTCCTCAGGTTGGTTCTTGGCTCCAGAAATTCTCTTTACTGATATAAAAAATCCTCGCAAAGTTTGTTCCATTCCGAGAACTTTTATTTCTGCACAAAAAAACACCACGGTAGTTCCACTGAAAACAGCGTTAGTCCGGGGTTAGTTTCATTCAAATCATGCAAATTAGAGTTCAAAGCAAGAGGAAAAGCGTTAGGAAAAGTAGATACGACGGAGAAGTATCAATCTGCCACTATCGTTTTGGGGTTATGCATTAGAGACAACTACATTCACTTTAAAAAGGGCATCATCTAAGTTTGTCGAGACGACACCATATGAACTATGGTTTGGCAGGAAACCTAAGTTGTCATTTCTAAAGGTTTGGGGTTGTGATGCTTATGTCAAAAGCCTTCAGCCGGAAAAAGCTCAAACCCAAAGTGGGCAAATGCGTCTTCATAGGATACCCAAAAGAGACGCTTGGGTATACCTTCTATCTCTGATCCGAGGGAAAAGTGTTTGTTGCTAAGAACGTGTCCTTTCTCGAGAAATAGTTTCTCTTGAAAGAATTGAGTGGGAGGAAGATAGAACTTCATGGGGTTGTTGAACCTTTACTTCAACCAGAGAGTAGCGCAACTCAGAAAGATGTTTCTGTGGCACCTACATACAGCTTCTGACTGGTACGATAACCATGTCTTAGAGGTCATGTTGTTGGACAACGGTGAACCTACGAGCTATGGATAAGCGATGGTGGGCCTGGATTCCAACAAATGGCTAGGAACCATGAAATCTGAGATAGGATCCATGTATGAGAACAAAGTATGGACTTTGGTGGACTTGCTCGATGATTGGCAAGCCATTAAGAATAAATGGTTCTTTAAGAGGAAGATAGACATTGATGGTAATGTCACCATTTATGAAGCTCAACTTGACGCAAAGAAGTTTCTGACAAGTTCAAGGAGTTGACTATGATGAGACCTTATCACTCATAGCGATGCTAAAGTCTATTGGAATTATGTTAACAGTTGCTACATTTTCAATTACGTAATCTTGCAAATGGATGTCAAACCAAAGTTTCCTTAATGGTTTCCGTGAGGAAAGATTGTATGTGAAGACTCCATGGTTGAACTTAAGCATAATGCACAAACCTCAAAACACAAGCACTTCTCCTTTATTCTAGAATCTTCTGTATCATAATTGAATTTTTTTTCTAAATGAATTGCCATTATTTGTATTTACTTTATGCTTTACAATGCACAACCCCATGAATCCTAACATTTTTATAAAACTAATTGATTTTGAATGAGATGAACAATAAGAACTAAACGAACATCTACATCATGCATATATGACTCAAAGCTTTGCATGCTATAGTGTGAATTTATTCATAATTTGGTTTCGAAACCTCATGCGTTCAATGCATGTGTGCCTTACTAGTTTTGTGTAGAGTAGCAAATTTCACGCGGCCCCGGGTATATCAAAATGCAGGGCCCATGCATCATTGCCTTTCGGTCGAACCTACGTCCACAATTTTTTGTGCGTACTATATCTCCACTGGTCCCCGAACCCAAAATGCTGCCTCGATCCCGTAAAACCAAGCGGCCCACACATATTTAAGGCGTCGACTCGAACCTGTTTACTAAGACGTGGCCCCGCAAGCCGTAGTACTCCTACAAACCCTACCGCCGCACTCATCATCAGTTTTCTTCAAGAGGATGAGGGAGAAGCCGATTTGTAGTGGAGGCGCTTTCAAAAGAAAGGATCTATAGTGGAGACCCCTACCCTAGGGTGCCCTAGGTAGCTGCTGCACGCATCATTTTTTCTATTTTCTTTATGCTCTTGCGCCCTAGAGTGAAATGATGGTTTTTTCGTCCGTCCAGCTTAATGCGGGAAAGGTGGGGCTTTGTGATTTGACCCCTCATCGCTCATTTTCTACTTCTGTGGCGCTATGACCGGGGTGCCTCCAATTCCAACCGCTGCTCCGAATAGTAATTTGGTGCATCGCACGTGGAACAAGACGGTGGATGAGCCACATGTCGGCCAAAGGGGTCCTGTTAAGTGTGTCACCATTTCGTGTGCGGACTGACCCTGCTTGAGTTGCTATGCCACCACGACAGGAGCAGCCTACAACTTGGTTTTGCTCCTTGGTGAATCCTGACTATATTGATCTAAAAAGATATGTGCTGAACTACCCTCTCCGTCTCGGTTTTTTATTTTTGGGCGTCTCGGTTTATAGGGCGTGCAAGTAATTCTAGGTCATCCATTTGACTAACAAAATATGAGTTACTATGTCACAAAAAGTATATCAATGGATTCTTAAGCGGATGTAATTGTATTTAAAAGTCGAGAGCGGGGCTTTTCCTACGCGGTAGGTGGGGCAGTTCCGCCTAGTCGGATCGACAGAGACGCGAGAAGATGAGGGAGTAGGCTGCTGCAAACGTAGGGCTGTGTGATTTGACAGCGAGTTACTGCTGGACAGGTGGGGCCCCATGATTTGACTTGCCATTATCATTTTAAGTACGGCCCGATGACCGGAGTGAATCTTCCGATTCCTGACCACCTCTATACATGTGCCTCTCCCAATGCTCCACCATGTAGTTGAGGTTGGCTCTTGCCTGAGAGCCCACTTCTCCAGTTTTTCCTTGCCTCTCTTTCCTCCACATATAGCCCACTATTGTACTACTTACTTGCTCCTATAGGTGCTAAGCTTTCCACATAGGAATAAAGTCTGATGTGGCAAGTCAATTAAGAAGAGAGAGACTAGTTTGGTGACCCAAGGAAGAAATGGTGCTAAGCGCATGTACCTAGGTGAAAAGACAATCGTGAGTCTATAGCTAATTAAATGAAGCAAACTTAGCAACAAGCAACTACTAATAAGCACCTATGCATTGGGTACTTGATTGCTAAGCCATTTAATGCCCTTAGCACCTCATCAAAGCACCATTTCATTGGAAGAGGTTACTCGTTGGCAAATGCAATAAATACTACTCCCTTTGTCCCATAATATAAGAACGTTTTTGGCACTACACGAGTGTCAAAAACGTTCTTATATTATGGGATGGAGGGAGTACGAAGAAAGAGATAGAGAGAAGTAAAAAAATACACTTATAGCCAACCTTATAGCTAACCTTGTTGTAGTATGAATTACTAAGTGATGACATGCCAACATCAAATAGCCTAACTCACTGTGTTAAATCTCCAAGGGCGCGACCACGCGAGCGACGCAACGGTCATGGTAGGCGCGACCATGATATGGGCTGCTGGCAGCCCTTGGATCTGAGATCGGACGGTCGCATGCTAAGTTGCTGAAAATTTGCAGAATAACCCTCCAGGATAGGATATTCACCCATAGGTCTAAAATCATGCCATGCAACCGTTGGATCTCAGATCCAAGGGCTCTCGGAAGCCACTATCATGGGAGAATGGAAAACCACTACCCTGCCGTTTGCACGCTGACAGTTCGCTCCTACTCGTCCCCGCGTCCTTTAATATTACGGTGGTTCGCTCCTGGTCGTCCCGTCCTTTCACATTACGGTAGTTCCACTAATCCTAAGCCTCCTCCCAAATCCATGGCGTCCCAAATCTCCATGATTGGCGGTGAGTACAAGGTTAGAACCATCACCGGTGATGAGTTCGACGTCATCTACGCCCTTTATTCCGCGACGGTGAAAGGATGCCTTTCTCGCTTCAGATGCATGTTCGAAAACTCAGATGATGAGTGGGTCGTTGGGCTAGATGTTGACTACACCACAGTCTTGGGACGAGAGAAGGATCTAAAGGAGGAAGAGAGGAAGATGCCCACCATGATCCAGGTTTGCGTGCATGACTTATGCTTGGTCTACCACATATGCCATGCCGACGTTGAATGCCTGGATTTTAAGAACTTCCTCGAGAGCAACCTAGTCAAATTTGTTACTGTAGACTTTACGAATGACAAAAGAGTACTGGGTCAGATAGGCCTCATTGTAGGCAACCCCTTCGACCACCAGAAGAATCGGCTGCTGCCCTCCAGTGTCCAGCCTTCAATGCTGACCCTGGCAGGAGCCATGGTTCATCCTTCGTATGGTAAACTGGAGAAACCTCATCACACGTTTCATCATCATGCATGGCAGCGGAATGTACTAGATATAGACCACATCCACTACGCTGCAATGGATGGCTACCTTTGTTTCAATATCTACAAGGGTTGGATGAAGAGCAAGAGCCAAGTGTGCGGTTCAAGCAAAGAAGTATCGGCCAAGAGGAACAGGGACAAGGACGAAGTCGAGGACATGGACGAGGACTCCGAGTAAGGTGGCAGTGTCGTTGCTCATGGTGGTTCTAATGCAGTGTCTACCGGATTAGTTGCATAGTTTAATTTCAGGTGTGCTTAGTTTAATTTGAGGGGTGTGTTGTGCTGAGCCCCCAGCAGAACTATGTTATGTTTCTTCTCGTTACTTTAACTCTTCAGTACGTACATACTAGTATTTCTTACATTTCATTTAGCACCCCATTTAAGCACGTACTAGCTTTTTTAATAGTACTATATGCATAATTTGGCGACGAGCGATCTCTATATGTACCACCTTTTTTTTAATTTCAATTTTTGCTCCATGGCACAATCCATCGATACTACTACTGTACAAAAGTATACATTTTTTAAAAGGCTAGAGTACTGTTCACCACATATATAGCCAGTTAAATTCTCAACCTAGAACGACGTGCATGCTATGTAAACCAATACAGAGGAAGTATAGTAAAAATGAGGTGATTTTACCGAGCGATCGGCGGGGGAGCATGGCCTGTCATGCGGTCCCACGTGTCATGATGTACCAAGGCGACGCGCGTGTCCCTCTTGAGGCATAAGCAATACTACGTGGTTTGAGACTTCGTCCGTCTGGGAAGGTGCGGCATTGTGATTTGACGTATCATTGCTCATTACTACTACTGGGCCAGTACGAGTGGGGTGCGTCCCCCTGCTATTCTGCACTATTATTTGGTGCTTGACACGTCGACCTGGTTGCTATATGTCCCACATGTCGGTGACAGGAAGTACAGAATTCATGAAAGGGAGTATAATACAAGACATGGCTTGGGTTTTTGCTGCTTCGCGCGATCCATCGATACAAACCCGGACTAAAAAAGGCGAGGGCGGGTCTTTTCCCGCGTGACAGGCAGGGGAGTTTGGCATTGTCTGTTTGAGGCAAGGAGGTAGGAAGGGAAACAAGCAAATAAAGGTTGAGCGACTTAGTTTTGGAAAAATCTGATTTTACGGAGTACGTACCCACTAGGGTTTATAGGGCTCATCTAAAAAACATTCGTTCTTCCGTTTGATAAGTCTCAATTCTACTAGTAGTAGTAGTACCATCACATGTTGGATTTCAAGGTGCGTTAGATCACCCGATGCAAGCAGTGTCAAGAGGAAACTCACCAATGCATGTAGAAGTTCATGGAAATTTAGTGGTCATTCATGCATTCGTTCTAATTAATGCCTCAGTAAACATAACTTCTTGAGAAAAACGAGCGTACTAATTACTTGTGCAAACTACGAAATTAATTCGACCACTCACCATCTACCTTGGTTGGAGAGATTTTGAGATTGAGCAATAAACTGGAAAGGAGGGAGTAGTAACTTTTGTCTCGATTACTATTTGTGGCCTTGTATAGATGCAAAATGTATTTTTTTATAGTGGCCTTGTATAAGTAAATGGAGGGAGTACTAAAGGACATATATATTCTGAACAATATGATAATCTCTCTAACAAAGGTAGTAGGGACGAGGACTAAACGGAGGGAGTAGTAAAAATTTCTCCTTGTCCTGCGAGCCACCGCGCGCGTGGGCGAGGGAGCGGGCGTAAGGCGTACAGTAGTACTACTACTACTACTACTACTCGTAAGCAAGCTTCACCTCATCCTACGAGCCACCGTGTCCATGGGCAGGGGAGATGGCGTACTAAGCCAGTTTCTCCTCATTCTGTGGGTTGATGGGACACATCAAAAGTACTCCAGTGTATAGAGCCTTGCCTCTAAGGTAGGCCCCACATGGTTGCCTCTTTTTTAACATAACACGTCAAGTCGCAATTTGTTTGTTCACCCATGGTAGACGATCCTCCCTCCACCAAGTGGAAAACTAGTACACGTGTCAAATTACCACGTGGGCTGCCTTTTCGTACAGAAATGAGCTCCACCGTGTACTGGCGCAGGTGTGGTTGGGAAAGAGATGGGAGTATGTGCGCCGTCCGTGCACCTCTTCTCTTCATGCACGTCCCCCACCTACGTGGGTGTGTCTGAGAGAGATACAAACCTAGACATAATGCACCATCCATCCCCATGCCTCCGCACAGTGCAACCACCAGTCACCACCACGCCCCACTCCTCCTCACCTTATCTCTCATCTTTCTCCATCCATTTTTTATATACAAGGGGCCACTATCAAAATTACAATTTGTAGATATACAAGGCCACTAACACTAATCGATGCAATATTAATGGTTTTTGCCTCGTAGTGCTAGCAAAGGAGGACATTAATTCTCCCTTGCATGCATGCGGGAGTGTGAGCATTGGCTTGATGTGCATAAAAGAGAAGAATACATGGCAAACAAGGAAACAAGGTGGCTTGCAACATTGACATAGAAGACAGTAATTTTTCCCTTGGTACCTATAATATGGGTTTGTGGCCTTGTATACAAAAATGGAGTCCGATAAAATTCTCGAGATACCATTTATCCGATAAAATTCTCGAGATATCATTAGTTTTTACAAAATGGGATTATTCCTGCATGGGTCAATCACAACAGGTGTTTTGTAAAAAAAATGCATCTTGATGTTCCATGCAACGCACGGGCATCTTGCTAGTCGATGAAAACAACACATGGCAAAATTCCACGGCGAACGAGGGATTTGAATCTGTTGGGAGGGGCTGTTTGGATCTTGCCTCGGGTAGCCAAAATATTGGCAACCCTTTTGTCCACCGGTGCCTTTGCCACCGATGAACGAGGAATGGCTCGGGTGCTCATGCATCCTCCAGCGCGCAAGTTGGAGACGAGCTCGCCCGAGCTGTGTTTTTTTGTCCCACCACGCCGCCCGAGCCGCCCGCAGACCGACCGGCGACCCGCAAATTACGCCATCCAACCATAGCCGCACACATTATGACAACAACTCAACCAACCAGACGATATTCACGCAAACACGTAGACAAACTGATATTTCAAATAAACAATGATGGAAATCATATAAAATACCGGATTTTCATACAAACATGATGGATTTCATTACATTCAAATGAACTACGCGGTGCTACTTCTGGACAGCACAAGTATATAATACCTGGCCTAAATGGTCGCCCACCGATCGATTTGTGTTCCTCATGTCCAGCAGCACGATCACCGGATTGCCGGGAGCCCTGGAGGTATATGCTTCAGCGCAAAGTATGGCTCGCTTCCCCACTGCCCAACTGATATCATTGGCTGATGCCAAAGATGATGGTGGCCGGCACCGGTTCGAGTTCATCACCGGCCACTACTTCTCCATGGACGGCACCGGCTCGAGTTCATCCTAAAATTCCCCTCTTCCGGGGAGCCCATGCGGGGTCGACGAAGGTCCTCTCAATAAAAGGATCTGGCAAGACACCTGTTGTGTACGCTGGCGTCTCCTCTGCGGTGGCCTTCATGGGACCCAAGCGGCGGCGGCCTCCCGTGTTCTACTTCTCCTTGATGATGGCGGCGGACGCGGAGGCGCTGGCCATCGACTCGTCACTCTTCGCGCACCCGGCTTCTGTCGCTGCTTGCATGGCATGGCCGCCGGCATGGGACTCTCGGCCATGGAAACGGGAGACGCAGTACGAGGCGGTGGTGTGGACGGCAGCAATGACGCCTGTGCGCCGCTCCTCGTCGAGCTGGCCTGGAGCGGCGAGTTGCTGAACTGCGCGCCGGCTTGGGGCGGCAACTGGCTCCGTCGGGCAAGGGGAGGGAGGTGGATCAGCGAGCTGCATAGCTCGTATCCGGCGGGCTACCCAGCCGGCTTGGATGCGGAATAAATACTCTTTGTAAGCCATTGTATAAGTGGACAAAATGGTGAAGGAGGAGATAGGGGAGCGGCGGAGGTGTGCGATTGTTGGCTGACGTTTGGCCTCGTTTAAATAGGAGATTAAATAGATGCTAGACGGGAGGAGCTCGGCCGGCATTGCATTTAATGCACTCCCGGTCATGAACGGACGTGTGTCCAGAGTGGGTTTCTCAGCTTCCACACGGGCGGGTTTCATGGAGGCATTTCAGTGCGGCAAGGAGGCGTGTTCAGCCGGGCGTGCAGCGAGTGGCACCCTCGACTCTGATGTAGGACATCGCGCCATTCTTCCACTGATGTGTGGGCTCTTTGGGTACATGGCCTACATGTCAGTGACCCAACGTAGGCAGCGCATAGCAGAGGAACCTTTGGTGGGCCAGGGCGGTCAGAAGTAGGCATTTCATAAACCGATGATTATTCATTGACTGTGATGTCATCTTTTTCATGTAGATATGCCTACTATGTTGATAGCCTGTTCGATACGTTGTGATTCATAAAGACCGCTGCAAACATCAATGTTCTGCTTATCACAGATAAGATTGATTAATACCCGTAGCAATCCATGTCCTTAACAAAGGGTGCATGCACGTATAAGTTGAGTGTGTGTCTTGCGTCGTGTGCTGTGTGCATGCAGGCGTGTGAGTGTTGCGTGCGTGCCAGGGTACGTTTCAGTGTTGAATGCATGGGTGCGTACGTGCGTGTGTTCGTGAGTGCATGTGTACGTGTCAATGTTGCATGCCTCCATGTGTGCGTGTGTACGTTATGTCTACGTGTCAGTGTTGCATGCCTGCATGTGTGCGTGTCTTGCGTGCGTGCATGTGTACGTGTGGGGTGAGGTTACACGTCAGTCGACTGAGTTTTTCATGTCTGGTCATTAGATTTTCCAGCTGTTGGATACGAAATCAAGGGCCTCCAGTTTATCATCAAACTCCACCCCCCTGAGCTGCCAGCCACCACCGGCCGAACCTCCGGCCCCCACTGCACGCGGCCGGCCCGCGCCGCCATGCCACCCCGCCCTCCCCAAAACCACTCCCCACCGCCTGTCCGGTGTCGCACCGGCCATCCCTCTAGGCCCCCCCACGCCGAGCCTTTTCTCCGGCGATCCCCACCCCACCGCCTAATCAACGCCCCCCCACCGTCGGCGACTACCAACCTGTAACGCCCCGGATTTGATGCGCTAGGTGTCTACCAGTTATTCACCGTAGTTACCATGTCATTTGCTTGCGTGTTGCATTTTATCATGTCATCATGTGCATCTCATTT
The DNA here is from genome assembly GCF_018294505.1 of Triticum aestivum. NCBI lineage: Eukaryota > Viridiplantae > Streptophyta > Magnoliopsida > Poales > Poaceae > Triticum > Triticum aestivum. Next base: position 233,339,852 of record NC_057804.1, on the reverse strand, counting down.
TGCATACGTGTTCGTCTCACGCATCCGAGCATTTTCCCCGTTGTCCGTTTTGCAATCCGGCACTCCTATGCCCTCCGGCGTCCCCCTTTTGTCTCTCGTTGTGAGCGGGTGTTAAACATTCTCGGAATGGACCGAGTCTTGCCAAGTGGCCTTGGTATACCACCGGTAGACCGCCTGTCAAGTTTCGTGCCATTTGGAGGTCGTTTGCTACTCCAACGGTTAACCGCGTAGCCCAAAACCCCCCTTTCTCTTTGCAGCCCAACACCCTTCCAAAGTGGCCCAAAACCCATCCAAACCCTCTGCATGCTCTCCGTTGTTGGATCCCGATCGCGTGGCCGAAAACCGCTCCTCATTTGGACTCTCCTAGCTCCCTCTACCTATAAATATGTGTCCCTCCCCGTCCAAAACGCAGACGAAACCCTAGCCGCGCTCCCCTCGCGCGCCGAACATGTCCAACCCCGCGCCGGACGCGTCCAGCCGCCGCCCCGTCCAACCGCGTCACGCCACCTCAGCTCCCCGCCGCCATCTCCACCGCGCAGGCCCGCCGGGCCGAGTCGCGGCCCTCCCGGCCTGGTTTCGTCCGCCGCCTCCACCCGATCCGCCCCGGATCCTACGCCGCCGCTGCGCGCCTCCCTCCGCCCGCGTCCGTCTTCGGCGACCGGACGCCGCCGGCCGCCGCGCGCCTCCGCCCGGACCTCGCCCCGCCGCCCGAAGCGCCCCTCCGCCGCCACTCGGTGCTGTCCAGCGCCTCCGCCGCGCCCGTTACCTCGCCGGATCCCGCCTCCGACGGCCTCGGCTTCTGCGCCGCCCTGCCGGTGCTAGCAGCCGCGTCGGCTCCCGTCGCCGCCGCCGCCTGATGGGATCGGGAGGAGCCCGATCCGCGCCACCCCGTCCGGCCCAGATCCAGGCCCAGCTCCCCGCAGCCCAGGGTGAGCAGCCCCTATTCCCCGCCCTGTGCGTCCTTTAGTTTTCGTGCGCCCGCTCGTTTTTTTTTCAGAAACGACCAAGTCCCAAACATTCTGATGCATCCTTTAACCTGCCATATCTTGTTGCATACTACTCCATTTTGCGTGCATAATATATCAAAATGTTCTTCGTGAAATGCTCTACATATCTTTCCATTGCACCATGTTCATTTGAGTCCATCTTGATACCTGAATCATCGTTGCAATAGTGCTATATGATGTTGTCTGCTGTCTGTTAACAGAATTGCTCATTTGTCATTTTTACCATGTTTAATGTGTGCATCTTATGAGGTTGATGTCTACATGTGTTTTGATCTATGTCATGCCATCTTTACAGTGGTGTATGCCATGTATTTTTTTGATCAATGTGGTGACTAGAACAAGCATGCTAACTAGGCTTCGTGATGTTGCTGATTTTAGTCCCTGTTCTGCTGTTATTTTGATGCCATGTAAACTTGATGCTACAGAGAGCTCCATGCATATTTTGAGATACTTCGGTAAGGATGTTTTGAACATATGGTTATTCTCTATCCATTCATGCCCCTGTTTGCAATTATGGAGTAGTCTAGCATGTCATTTTCGTGCTCTACTTTTGCTACAAAATGTTTCCTGGCAGATTGTTTACATGTTATTCAATTTTGCCAAGGTTGTTGTAGTTGATCCTTGCATGCTATGAACTTGTTCTTGCCTTGGTTAGCTTCATAAACATGTATTCTTGCTGATGCTATGCTTATCTTGTCATGCAATGACTTGTGGTGAGTGAATCGAGCTCGTGAAGTAGTATACTTGTTGTTACTGTTTTGCCAGGCTGAATCTGTGATCTCGTGATGCTATGTAAACCTGCTGCTACAAGTCATTCTATGCATAATCTGGAGATGTTCCCTAAGGGTGTTTTGTTCTACATGTTATGACCTATCCATCCATGCCCCTGGTTGCAATTATAGACTGATGTATCTTGTTTTAATCTTGCTCCAAAGTTGCTAAATAATGTTGCTGTCAGCCTGCTAACATTAAGTTCAGTTGTTGCCATGATTGTTGCTAGTGTTCCGTGCACCCTATGAACTTGCTATTGCCATGCTTAGCTTCATAAACATGTCTTCTTACTGTTGGGTGCCCTGTGATGCTATGTATTGCTCTGTGGTGAGTGGGACAAGCTCACCAACATGCCTACTTATTGTTGTTCTTGCCATGTATGAATCTGTCATATAACTTGCCATGTTTACATGAGTGCCATCATATCTTCTGATCCTTTTTGGCTCATGGTCAGTAAAGGATTTTTGTTCTATGCATTTAGTAGTGTCATGCCATGTCTTTGTTTGCCATGATAAGTTCTTGTAACATGTAGTTTGATAGCTCTAAGCATTGCAACCTGATGTTATTTTCTGCAACGTCTGAACTGTTATTATTTGCAATCTTGTCATGTGTGTTTGAGCATGTTCTAGTGATTTCTGGAGATAGCTCAGTGTTCATGTTTTGTAATGCTTTACCTGTACATCATGCCCATGCTTTTTGTTTTCATATTGTGGTACTGTAGCATGTTGTTTTGGTGCTTGCAAGATGCCTAGTTGCTGTTTTGGACAGATTGTTGCTATAACTTGTAGTGTTTGTGTGTTGAACCGTTGCTCCGTTTAGAGTGTGCTCTATATGAAACTTGCTTAGATTTGCATGTAGCTTCATATTATCATGTTGCATCCTTGTTTTTGTGTGTTTGCTTCATGTTTGGGTGCATTTTGCATCAATGCCATGTTTAACTTGTTTTGCTCATATCTTCTAGTCCGTAGCTCCGAACTAAATGAACTTTATATGTAACTTGACTAGAATCTCATGTAGTTCATCTTGGTGCATATTAAGTTGCTGTTTAACAACTTGAACATAAGGTTTATTCAGATCTGGACCAACTTCGAGATATGCATATGAGGACTTACCGGAATTGTTATATGTCGTTCCCGGCCTCATTTAAACTTGCCTTGATGTGTTGCTCTTGTTTGCATCATCTCTTGCGATGAGTAGCTTCATGTAGCCTTGTCATGCATCATGCCTTGTTCATGTGTGGTGTGTTTACCATGTTGTGTGCTTCTTTTCGATAGTTCCTATTTTGTTGCGATCGTGAGGATTCGTCCGTCTACGCTTGGTTCGGCTTCATCCGTTCGTCTTCTTCATGGACTCGTTCTTATTCCTTGCGGGATTTCAGGCAAGATGACCGCTACCCTGGATCTCACTACTATCATTGCTATGCTAGTTGCTTCGTTCTATCGCTATGTTGCGTTACCTATCTTTTGCTCATCAAGCCTCCCAAATTGCCATGAACCTCTAACCTTTGACACCCTTCCTAGCAAACCATTGTTTGTCTATGTTACCGCTTTGCTCAGCCCCTCTTATAGCGTTGTTAGTTGCAGGTGAAGTTGAAGATTGCCCCATGATGGACAGGATTATGTTGGGATATCACAATATCTCTTATTTAATTAATGCATCTATATACTTGGTAAAGGGTGGAAGGCTCGGCCTTATGCCTGGTGTTTTGTTCCACTCTTGTCGCCCCTAGTTTCCGTCATACCAGTGTTATGTTCCCAGATTTTGCGTTCCTTACGCGGTTGGGTGATATATGGGACCCCCTTGACAGTTCGCTTTGAATAAAACTCCTCCAGCAAGGCCCAACCTTGGTTTTACCATTTGCCTCACCACCACCTATACTTTTCCCTTGGGAGTCACTCTCTCGAGGGTCATCTTTATTTTAGCCCCCCCGGGCCAGTGCTTGTCTAAGTGTTGGTCCGAACCGGGCAGACTGCGGGGCCACCTTGGGGCAACTCGAGGGCTGGTTTTACTCGTAGGCTGACCTATCTGGTGTTGCCCTGAGAACGAGATATGTGCAGCTCCTATCGGGATTGTCGGCGCATCGGGCGGCTTTGCTGGTCTTGTTTTACCATTGTCGAAATGTCATGTAAACCGGGATTCCGAGTCTGGTCGGGTCTTCCTGGGAGAAGGTATATCCTTCGTTGATCGCGAGAGATTATCATGGGCTAAGTTGGGACACCCCTGCAGGGTATAATGTTTTGAAAGCCGTGCCTGTGGTTATAGGCAGATGGGAATTTGTTAATGTCCGATTGTACATAACTTGACACCAGATCCGAATTAAAACGCATCAACCGCGTGTGTAGCCGTGATGGTCTCTTTTCGGCGGAGTCCGGGAAGTGAACACGGTTTTTGTGTTATGCTTGACGTAAGTAGGAGTTCAGGATCACTTCTTGATCATTGCTAGCTTCCCGACCATTCCATTTGCTCTCTTCTCGCTCTTATTTGCGTATGTTAGCCACCATATATGCTTAGTCGCTGCTGCAACCTCACCACTTCACCCCTTCCTTACCCATTAAGCTTTGCTAGTCTTGATACCCATGGTAATGGGATTGCTGAGTCCTCGTGGCTCACAGATTACTACAACAAAAGTTGCAGGTACAGGTTATGCGATGATCATGACGCGAGAGCGATGTTTGCTTGTTTTGGAGTTCTTCTTCTGCTTCTTCTTCGATCAGGGATAGGTTCCAGGTCGGCAGCCTGGGCTAGCAGGGTGGATGTCGTTTGAGTTTCTGTTTGTGTTTCATCCGTGGTCGGATGATGCTCTTATGTATGATGATGTTGTATTCGTGTGGCATTGTATGCCTCTTGTATGTATCCCCATCTATTATGTAATGTTGATGTAATGATATCCACCTTGCAAAAGCGTTTCAATATGCGGGTCTATCCTTGGTGGGACTTTCGAGTTCCTTTTGGATAGGGTCGCATATTGGGCGTGACAAATTGGTATCAGAGCCTCGACTGACCCTAGGAGCCCCTTGATTGATCGTGTAGTCTGGCCGATGTTGAGTCTAGAATAAACTGATTTTCAGAGTCGTGTTATATCATAGAGTAGGAATTCTTTTTACTCCTCAGCCCCTTCGTCGCTCTGGTAAGGAATCTTGACATATGTATTTTGAATTACTCCTCTTCCCCTTCAAATTTTTCTTTAGATTCACGCAGTTGGTTTTCCGATAGTTGGTTCTCAGCTTTTTTTCGTCCTGTGCATTTCTCGTCAAGTTGACTCGAGCCTCTTCATCTTTGCCAAGTTCAATCCTCAGTTGTTTTCTTTTCCCACCCTCCCACCCTTTTTTCTTCTCGAAGTCGGAGTCCGTAATCGAGTATCCATCCTACTCGTGCGAAGTCTTTGCTTTCTTTCCTCAATGATTTCAACCGGTGTTTTCTCTTCAAGTTATTCATCGGTTCCCCCTTCCAAGTTGATTTTGTTTTCCCGCCCTCCCACCCTCTTTTTCCCGGAGCCTGAGTCTCTTTTGACCATCAATTTCTTTCGTGCGGAGCCTCTTCAGTCTTTCGTAATTTATCTCAACTGGTGAATTTTAGTCTCGTTCGTCATTCTTCATCCCTTTCTTTTTCCGGTGGGTTCAATTCAAGTTTTTTCGGGTTGATCACATTCTTTTTCTTGGATCAAGTGTTAACCTTGCTCGTTCTCCTCTCGCTAGTTTATCCTTCCGGAGTGCTCAAGACATCTCAAGAGATTCATCTGTGTTCCAATTAATTCGAGGTTGTCACCTCATTCAAATATTTCAATTGTTCCGGTGCATCATCTATATGTTCTACATCCCTTTCCAACGGTGTTCTATTTTAGTGGTCCCTAACCCACAGGTTTTTTTCCAGGATCTTACCTGACTCTTCTAATTTCCCAGGAGTTATTCTCAATTCTTTTCAAATGTGTCGTAAGTATGGATCCCTTCAGTCAGACGCCTTTCCAAGATCGATTTCAAATCATTTGCATTGTTGGCTCAACCTCTCTGCTTTTCATTCTACCGGAGTACCTCAGTAATTTTGGTGGTGTTCCTTGTTGTCTTATGAAGACCGAAGAAGAGTTCCTCTTAAATCTTTTTCATTCTCTTGAAGTTTCGCGGTTCTAGCCTCATGTTATCCTCTTGAATTATTCCATTTGGTAGATATTATTTCTTACCCATCCGGAGTATTTCAGAAGTTGTTCTCCCGTTTCTTTTCACCGGAGGCCATCGTTCCAGAAGAATTCTTCGTCCTCACATTTCAGCTACCGTTATCCAATTATCACGGCGTTTCGTTCAAGTGTTCTTTAATCAACTCATGTTCTCTTTGTCCTTTTGCATCTAAATCCCCTCAAGCATATTTGTTCCTCTAATTCTACCCGGTGATTCAGTCTCTTTCATTAGTCATTTTCAATTCTTACGGTGGTTCGTTCAAGATTTGTCTTCATTCGTCATCTTATCAATTCATTCATTCATTCGTTGTTTACAAATCCCACTGGTGGTTCCATCAATACCTTCTCAAGTTTACGCTATATCTCTCTTAATCCATTATACGAGAATGAGTAGAATGCCAAATCCATTGCTTGTCATCAATTAAATTGGTGAAGGATACGCATAACATAATTCTTATTATTGTTTCATCCAAGTGATCTAGTTTTTTCTTTCCAGAGTTGTTCATCATGTCACATTTCTCGGTTCGAGATGCTTCATCTTTTCTTTTCCGGAGTTCAAATTTTCCTTGACCATTTTGTCGGAACCTCTATCTAAATCATCGCAAGGCTCATCTTATTCTTTCATCCTTCATTCTATCTCATCATCCTTTTGTTACCGGAGCTCTTCATGGTGGTTCTTCATGATTTAATCTTTTCTTCAAGTGTTCATCAAGATTCTTGTCGGTGGAGTTCAAGTATCTTTTCTTCTCATCTCGAAGTGCAATTAAGTCTCGGTATTCTTTTGAAGTGGAGTTTTGCATTTCTTGATTCTTCTAAGCTATCCAATCATTTCCGTTTGTGGTCGGTTATCACCTCATAATTTTGAGATGTTTTCCATAAGTCTTGTTGATTTTATCAACAACTCCGTTCATTCCTTCCTTATAAGTTCTTTTAATTCCACTACTTCAATTTTTCCGGAGGCTTTAAATTGTTCATCTCGTCAAGTGCCATCTCTTTGGGTGAAGCTCATGTTCTATTCTTTCCTTGTTCAACCGGAGTGCCGCCTAAATCCTTTCAGTCTTATTCGTTTCTCATCTCGTTCTAACCGGAGTGGTTTCTTAGTCTATGTGATTCAGTGAGTTTTCGATTCTCACCGTTCTCGTCGTTCCTCTCTTTTTCTCGAGTGCTCTCAATTCCTTGCTTCTTCTTTGAGTTCTTGTTTCACCTCATCCCTTTTCCCTTCCGTCTCGGTCCTAAGATCTCAGGACGAGATCTCTTGTTAGTGGAGGAGTGTTGTAACACCCTGGATTCGATGCGCCAGGTGTCTGCCAGTTATTCGCCGTAGTTACCATGTCATTTGCTTGCGTGTTGCATTTTAGCATGTCATCATGTGCATCTCATTTTGCATACATGTTCGTCTCATGCATCCGAGCATTTTCCCCGTTGTCCGTTTTGCAATACGCCACTCCTATGCCCTCCGGCGTCCCCCTTTTGTCTCTCGTTGTGAGCGGATGTTAAATGTTCTCGAAATGGAGCGAGTCTTGCCAAGTGGCCTTGGTATACCACCTGTAGACCGCCTGTCGAGTTTCGTGCCATTTGGAGGTCGTTTGGTACTCCAACGGTTAACCGCGTAGCCCGAAACCCCCCTTTCTCTTTGCAGCCCAACACCCTTCCAAAGTGGCCCAAAACCCATCCAAACCCCCTCCATGCTCTCCGTCGTTCGATCACGATCGCATGGCCGAAAACCTCTCCTCATTTGGACTCTCCTAGCTCCCTCTACCTATAAATATGTGTCCCTCCCCGTCCAAAACACAGACGAAACCCTAGCCCCGCTCCCCTCGCGTGCCAGACATGTCCCACCGCCCCGTCCAACCGCGTCACGCCACGTCAGCTCCCCGCCGCCGTTTCCACCGCGCAGGCCCGTCGGGCCCAGTCGCGGCCCTCCCGGCCCGGTTTCATCCGCCGCCTCCGCCCAATCCGCCCCGGATCCCGCGCCGCCGCTGCGCGCCTCCCTCCGCCCGCATCCGTCTTCGGCGACCGGACGCCGCCGGCCGGCACGCGCCTCCGCCCGGACCTCGCCCCGCCACCCGAAGCGCCCCTCCGCCGCCGCTCAGCACCGTCCAGCGCCTCCACCGTGCCCGTGACCTCGCCGGATCCCGCCTTCGACGGCCTCGGCTTCTGCGCCGCCCTGCCGGTGCTCGCCGCCGCGTCGGCTCCCATTGCCGCCGCCGCCTGATGGGATCGGGAGGAGCCCGATCCGTGCATCCCCATTCGGCCTAGATCCAGGCCCAGATCCAGGCCCAGCTCCCCGCGGCCCAGGTTGAGCAGCCCCTATTCCCCACCCTATGCGTCCTTAAATTTTCGTGCGCCCGCTCGTTTTTTTCCAGAAACAACAGTCCCTGACATTCTGATGCATCCTTTGTCCTGCCATATCTTGTTGCATACTGCTCCGTTTTGCATGTATAATATATCAAAATGTTATTCATGAGATGCTCTACATTTCGTTCCATTGCACCATGTTCATTTGAGTCCATCTTGATGCCTGAATCATCGTTGCAAGAGAGCTATATGATGTTGTCTGCTGTCTGTTAACAGAACATGCTCATTTGTCTTTTTTGCCATGTTTAATGTGTGCATCTTATGAGGTTGATGTCTACATATCTTTTGATCTATGTCATGACATCTTTACAGTGATGTATGCCATGTATTTTTGTGATCAATGTGGTGACTAGAACAAGCATGCTAACTAGGCTTCGTGATGTTGCTGATTTTAGTCCCTGTTCTGCTGTTATTTTGATGCCATGTAAACTTGATGCTACAGAGAGATCCATGCATATTTCGAGATACTTCGGTAAGGATGTTTTGAATATATGGTTATTCTATATCCATTCATGCCCCTGTTTGCAATTATGGAGTAGTGTAGCATGTCATTTTCGTGCTCTACTTTTGCTACAAAATATTTCCTGGCAGATTGTTTACATGTTATTCAATTTTGCCAAGGTTGTTGTAGTTGATCCTTGCATGCTATGAACTTGTTCTTGCTTTGGTTAGCTTCATAAACATGTATTCTTCATGATTCTATGCTTGTCTTGTCATGCAATGACTTGTGGTGAGTGAATCGAGCTCGTGAAGTAGTATACTTGCTGTCACTGTTTTGCTAGGCGGAATCTGTCATTTCGTGATGCTATGTAAACCTGCTGCTACAAGTCATTCTATGCATAATCTGGAGATGTTCACTAAGGGTGTTTTGTTCTACATGTTATGCTCTATCCATCCATGCCCCTGGTTGCAATTATAGCCTGCTGTAGTTTGTTGTAATCTTGCTCCAAAGTTGCTAAATAATGTTGCTGTCAGCCTGTTAACATTAAGTTCAGTTGTTGCCATGATTGTTGCTAGTGTTCCATGCACCCTATGAACTTGCTATTGCCATGCTTAGCTTCATAAACATGTCTTCTTACTATTGGGTGCCCTGTCATGCCATGTATTGCTCTGTGGTGAGTGGTACAAGCTCGCAAACATGCCTACTTATTGTTGTTCATGCCATGTATGAATCTATCATATAACTTGCCATGTTTACATGAGTGCCATCATATCTTCTGATCCTTTTTGGCTCATGGTCAGTAAAGGAATTTTGTTCTATGCATTTAGTAGTATCATGCCATGTATTTGTTTGCCATGATAAGTTCCTGTAACATGTTGTTTGATAGCTCTAAACATTGCAACCTGATGTTATTTTCTGCAAAGTCTGAACTGTTATTATTTGCAATCTTGCCATGTGTGTTTGAGCATGTTCTAGTGATTTCTGGAGATAGCTCAGTGTTCATGTTTTGTAATGCTTTACCTGTACATCATGTACATGCCTTTTGTTTTCATATTGTGGTACTGTAGCATGTTGTTTTGATGCTTGCAAGATGCCTAGTTGCTGTTTTGGACAGATTGTTGCTATAACTTGTAGTGTTTGTGTGTTGAACCGTTGCTCCTTTTGAGTGTTCTCTATATGAAACTTGCTTAGATTTGCAGGTAGCTTCATATTATCATGTTGCATCCTTATTTTGGTGTGTTTGCTTCATGTTTGGGTGCATTTTGCATCAATGCCATGTTTAACTTGTTTTGCTCATATCTTCTAGTCCGTAGCTCCGAACTAAATGAACTTTATATGTAACTTGACTAGAATCTCGTGTAGTTCATCTTGGTGCATCTTAACTTGCTGTTTAACAACTTGAACATAAGGTTTATTCATATCTGGACCAACTTTGAGATATGCATATGAGGACTTACCGGAATTGTTATATGTTGTTCCCGGCCTCATTTAAACTTGCCTTGATGTGTTGCTCTTGTTTGCATCATCTCTTGCCATGAGTAGCTTCATGTAGCCTTGTCATGCCTCATGCTTGTTGTGCATCATGCCTTGTTCATGTGTGGTGTGTTTACCATGTTGTGTGCTTCTTTTCGATAGTTCCTATTTCGTTGCGGTCGTGAGGATTCGTCCGTCTACGCTTGGTTCGGCTTTATCCGTTCTTCTTCTTCATTGACTCGTTGTTCTTCCTTGCGGGATTTCAGGCAAGATGACTGCTACCCTGGATCTCACTACTATCATTGCTATGCTAGTTGCTTCGTTCTATCGCAATGTTGCGTTACCTATCTTTTGCTCATCAAGCCTCCCAAATTGCCATGAACCTCTAACCTTTGACACCCTTCCTAGCAAACCATTGTTTGGCTCTGTTACCGCTTTGCTCAGCCCCTCTTATAGCGTTGTTAGTTGCAGGTGAAGTTGAAGAATGCCCCATGATGGACAGGATTATGTTGGGATATCACAATATCTCTTATTTAATTAATGCATCTATATACTTGGTAAAGGGTGGAAGGCTCGGCCTTATGCCTGGTGTTTTGTTCCACTCTTGCCGCCCCTAGTTTTCGTCATACTGGTGTTATGTTCCCGGAGTTTGCGTTCCTTACGCGGTTGGGTGATTTATGGGACCCCCTTGACAGTTCGCTTTGAATAAAACTCCTCCAGCAAGGCCCAACCTTGGTTTTACCATTTGCCTCACCACCACCTATACATTTCCCTTGGGAGTCGCTCTCTCGAGGGTCATCTTTATTTTAGCCCCCCCGGGCCAGTGCTTGTCTAACTGTTGGTCCAAACCAGGCAGACTATGGGGCCACCTCGGGGCAACTCGAGGGCTGGTTTTACTCGTAGGCTGACCTATCCGGTGTTGCCCTGAGAACGAGATATGTGCAGCTCCTATCGGGATTGTCGGTGCATCGGGCTGCTTTGCTGGTCTTGTTTTACCATTGTCGAAATGTCTTGTAAACCGGGATTCCGAGTCTGATCGGGTCTTCCTGGGAGAAGGTATATCCTTCATTGATCGCGAGAGCTTATCATGGGTTAAGTTGGGACACCCCTGCAGGGTATAATCTTTCGAAAGCCGTGCCTGTGGTTATAGGCAGATGGGAATTTGTTAATGTCCGGTTGTAGATAACTTGATACCAGATCCGAATTAAAACGCATCAACCGCGTGTGTAGCCGTGATGGTCTCTTTTCGGCGGAGTCCGGGAAGTGAACACGGTTTTTGTGTTATGCTTGACGTAAGTAGGAGTTCAGGATCACTTCTTGATCATTGCTAGCTTCACGACCGTTCCATTTGCTCTCTTCTCGCTCTTATTTGCGTATGTTAGCCACCATATATGCTTAGTCGCGGCTGCAACCTCACCACTTTACCCCTTCCTTACCCATTAAGCTTTGCTAGTCTTGATACCCATGGTAATGGGATTGCTGAGTCCTCGTGGCTCACAGATTACTACAACAACAGTTGCAGGTATAGGTTATGCGATGAGCATGACGCGAGAGCGATGTTTGCTTGTTTTTGAGTTCTTCTTCTGCTTCTTCTTCGATCAGGGATAGGTTCCAGGTCGGCAGCCTGGGCTAGCAGGGTGGATGTCGTTTGAGTTTTTGTTTGTGTTTCATCTGTAGTCGGATGATGCTCTTATGTATGATGATGTTGTATTCATGTGGCATTGTATGCCTCTTGTATGTATCCCCATCTATTATGTAATGTTGATGTAATGATATCCACCTTGCAGAAGCATTTTAATATGAGGGTCTATCCTTGGTGGGACCTTCGAGTTCCTTTTGGATAGGATCGCATATTGGGCGTGACACAACCAGAGGTCTCACGACTTCGAATACCCACCGACCACTAATTTATTACCATTCATGTCCTTCATATACACGCTGACGGGTGGGCCCTATGGTAATGTGCGCTGCTGAATGTGGACCGTTTGACTGGTTAATCAATCGTGTTATCAACAAATTACAGAGTTGTATGGTGAGCCACTGACCGTATGATCACCCTAAAATGTACTACTATTTTATTAACACAATACATACTCAAACTACCATTCTTTCTTTCATATATGGGCTGACAGGTGGGCCCCACGGTTACGTGCCCCGATGGTGCAAGACTAGTTGCGCCGTGTGGAACATTTGACTGGTCAATTGATTGTGTCATCAACAAAATATGGAGTTGTATGGGTGAGCCAGTGACCGTATAATCATGACTTGTATTTTTTTAACGTGGTACAGACACAAGGGCTCATATATACCCGCAAGAACTCACCGCTATAAGCGCACACACGCGGACCCTACCCCTATGAGCACCTTCGAGAGAGTGGGCCAACATATGATCTTGAGATTTTATGAAGTCACCATAGGTGCCTCGTAGTTGAGTGGAACGTCTCCTCCCACTGAACGCACATCGCCAGAAAATACTGAAATCAACACAAGATAAATGCGAGCACCGGGACTTTAACCTTGCTGGGCTCGAGAAACCATTGTCCTCCTAACCATCCAACCACATGTTGGTTAGCACGACAAAATGTATGTGGTGACCGTGATGAGCTTATTCTGAAGTCCAGTGACCATATCATGCTTTCGCTTCAAATACAATAACCGTAAGTGTCGTCAACAAAATACGAAGCACGCATCAAATGCGAAGTCCGTTAGTGTCATCAACAAAATATGGAGACGTATCGTGAACTAGATACCGTATGATCACCACGAGAATGTATACGATGACTGTAATGAGCATATTCTGAAGTCCAGTGACCGTATAGTGCTTTAGCTTGAAATACATTGACCGTCATGCGTGAATGTGTCATGGGCATGCATACTTTTAGAGGGCCGAGAAATAGTTTGTGTGCGTATGTGAAAATGGTGTAGAAAGAGGGGGTGTCCGGTGGATACAAGGAGAGATATGCCCTTCGTTTCTCTTTCCTGCGACTAATATTTTAGGAGAATATATAAACATTCACAATGCAGAACAAATATTTTTGGATGCACCATGCAATTAACTTTCATGTATAACATTGTACTATTGTATATGCTTATTTTCTTAGTAGCCGATTGCGTGTGTGGTGTGGTGGGCATATCATTTCTAGTTGTGGTGGGTCAACATGAAGACTCATGGGTCGGTTCCGTCCTACGCCATATTTAGGTTGGACCAAGACGCGTTATACGAAGACCCATGTGGAGGACTCGGCGTACAACACGAAGCTACCAGAGTCGCGGAGGACACTATCCCCACTGGTGATAAGTCGACTATATATGATTTGTAACTCTAGGCCCCCAGCATGTTATAGAAGCTTGGGGGCTAGTTCGTCGATAGTATACACACACGCACAATGCCTGCTATTCACGTTTACTTTGTACACACCCGTATCACTAATATACAGTACCAGGAGTAGGCTCTTTCTTCAACTGCAAGGGTCTGAACTACGGTAAAATTTGCCTCGTAATACCCTCCAGCCTAACAATCAAGGCTATCCTACCGAATGATATGATCAAATTATATCTACCAACTACTAAGAGAGAGGTTTGTCTGGGGGGAAATGTGTGCGAGAGAGGCCTAAAGATAATGTGCGTGCGGGAGACACGTAGGCACATATATGTGCATATAGAGGGCTAGTAGAGATCGTGCGTGTGTATATATGCATGTGAGAGAAATATTGTTTTCCAACTAAGATTAGTGAAAAGAGTGGTACATAGTAGTCAGAAAGAGAAAGAGAGAGGAGAGTGAGAGAGAGAGAGAAATAGAGAGAGCATGTGCGTGAGACACCCCGACACCCTGAGAGAGATTGTGAGCATGTGTGAAAGAGAAATGTCGATGCATATAAAGTGTGTACACTTATGCGTTAGATAGAGAGATATATAACGCGTTTGTGAGATGGGCTGAGGCATAGTGCATCTACATGTAAAAGGCGGATCTACGCATTAAATTAAAATATAAATGGCATTATTATTTTTGGATGAGATCATGAATTTTGCAAATTGCGTATGGACGAAAATCGGTCTATCAGACACCCATACTCTATTGAATTCTAGAGTGAGAGTGGTTTGAAATACAAGCAATGGATGCTTTTGCAATTCATATATAAACATTAATTAGTGCACTCCATGTTGTTTGTGTGAAGCACTTTATACATTTGTCACTTGCATGGATACATTCCAAATTGCTAGCTACGAAATAGAATACATGTCGAATTCAACATAAAGGGGGTTCCGAAGATTCGAATTCATAGGAGGTGCATTCATCTATTTGAACCCGATATAATGGCATTTGTAAATCAGATGTAAAAGGGGGCATCAATCTTTGTTGTGAGTTTGAACATGCTATATATATTCATACGCATGTCTAACTTTTTTTTGCAACCAAGGAGATTATATCTAGAACCATGCATGAACTGAGGTAAGTTGCATATTTTTTAATATATACTCATGCACAATGTATATTCAAATGTAACCCCTCCATTCCAAAATAATTGTAGCTTTAGTATTTTCAAGAGTAAAGATTTGTGAAGTTTGACAAATCCTGAAAGTTCAATTCAAGAGAACCGAAAACATTAATGCTTCTGCTCCCAAATATTGAACGAAGCGCCAAATAGGCCTCTGGTCACCCAAAACCACGCGAGACTAATGTTTGGTGGTAGGAAATTACTGTCCTGACTCTGGCCCGTGTAGCCTATCGGCCCGATGTCCAAAGGTCTAAACCGGGGTAGGTTTGTAACTTCACCAAGACGCCAGTCTCAACCGCCTCCGAGAAGCATTCATACGCCGTGGGCGCCTAAACACCCATGCGCTCGGCCGAAATCTATCCCGCCCACATTTGGGACACCTGAGATTACTGTCCTACCCCCAACCCGAAGTATGTCTGAAATTTTAGATGGGGGCAAAGTTTGTAACTTTCTCCAAATTTCAAACTAGCGCGTCTCAAACCGAAACATTGTTCCCCCTTAGTTCCCCGCCTCCCTCTGTTTCCCCATTCATACTCCGTGGACGCCAAAACACCCTCTCCACCAGCTGCGAAACCCTAGCCTCCTCCGTCCTCCACCCCATACTGGCCAATCCACCGCCGCCCTCCTCCATCACGCCGGAGCTGGTACACCGACGTCGTCGTCCAACACAACCGCAACCGCAACACCCTCAAGGACTTAGCAGCTGAAGCCGAGGCAGAGCTGCCTCCACGACGCTGACGCCGACGTGCGCCATACCAGAACCACTCCGACCATGCCGTCCTATGCCTCACTTTTGCCGCTCCACTGTTGCAACCATCCACCGCACCAGAGCTGTTCCCGCTACGATGTCGTTCGCCCCTCGGATCTGGTTCCCCGCCACCGACAGACGGCCACCGCACCACACTCAACAACTTGGCCATGGGTTCGTCCAAGGCTCCACTGTCCTCCACAACTTCTCATTTCCAGCAAACCACAAGAAGATCATTGGAAAAACAGAAGGAGGACACAACACTGCCAGCAGAAAGAGGTACTCCTCTTCCCTTATTCGTGCAAATCTTATGTCTCTGCTCACACCGTATTCATCCCATGAAACAAACTAGTTAAGCGCTTCTTACTGCATCTTCTTCATGATATTAAATGCACAAGGTTTCCTCCATTTACTATTTCACCTTTGCTAGAGGTCAATAGCCCGCCTAGATTTCAATTCAGGGTCAGTCGAGCCACAATTAAAAGAAGTAGCACCCGCTTAGGCGCGCGGAGCACCTAGTCTGCCTGTTCCCCGGGGAAGCGGTGCATCGGTGTCTATCATAGGGGTGTGGGGTGCAGGAGCTGCTTGCGCCCGATCTAGAGGTCGGCGGGACTTGAATGGATGGCCGGGGGGCGGTGCCAAGCACGGCGGTGTGGTGAGGTCGAGGGGATGGCGCAGGCAGGGAGGAATATTGGGCCGGTGGTCGCTGGCGTTTTGAGGAAGATCGTCAACACTGACTGGCTGGAGGTAGATGAAGGTGATCTGCCCGTTCTTTGTACATCGAACGGTGTAGAAAAAATGGACTGACCTATTTGCTTTCAGTCGACTGTTATTTTCATAGAATCATGTAGTAATTTAGTCTGCCATGCATGTTGTAGAGCTATCATATGTCTCCCGTCATTTATTTCTCACCGACCTGCTATCTGCTACCTTTACACTGTACTAATTGTGCACACACTTCACCCATACTCACACTGTTGTTTTTTTATGCATGGGTATTTCAGACTCTGGCGCTGTGTTGATGAATGCAGAAAAGAAAAGACAAAAGTCACTCCAGTGTAATTCGAAGATAAGCACTAAGCGTTTCAGCGCTCTAAAGGGTGCAATGTCAGCAGTTGGAGACAGTAAACGTAGCTCTGCAGTTGATGATGTCAATTGCCACACACAACCATCCCAGGTGCTTGCTTTAACTTCGCGCTGTCAAATGTGGTTGCACGTTGCATATGGTGTCTAGCTTGTATTGCTTCCAATTTGGTTAAATTGCATTTGCTTACTTTACACATTATACCTTTGATAATGACATGCCTTCCTGTTTTTGATACA
The DNA here is from genome assembly GCF_018294505.1 of Triticum aestivum. NCBI lineage: Eukaryota > Viridiplantae > Streptophyta > Magnoliopsida > Poales > Poaceae > Triticum > Triticum aestivum. The sequence continues at coordinate 233,323,066 of NC_057804.1, read as the reverse complement.
TACTACATATGTCTATTAACCATGTTCGCACATCAAAATAATGCTCTTTTGTATCCCTCGTCAATCACTTATGATGAGACAGTCACCCCAGTGGGTTACCATGAGACGCCCTACTTGTTTAAAGAGTGTAGTGTCATCCTCCCCACATGATTCTCAAGAAACTGCAAGGCTAAATGAAGATAGTTAACTTAGCTCTCTAGTTGATGACCGTAGTTCCCCCACACCACCATCGCAGGTGCTTGCTCTTACTTGGCAGTGTGATATGTTGTTACATGTTGCATATGGTGTCTACCTTGTAATGCTTCTAATTAGGGTAAATTGCATCTGCTTAGTTAACACATTATACCTCTGAATATGACATGCCTTCCTGTATTTGGTACATACTACGTCTTTCTATTAACCATGTTCTTACATCAAACTACTTTTCTTGTGTATCCCTCATCAATCACTTCTAACAATACACCTTCAAGTTCACAGTGTAATATTGTTTGCATCTTGCATATCATTTCAAACATGTATTGCCTCTAATTTTTTGAAGTGCCACTTATAATGAGACACATCTAACTTGGTAGAGTGATTTTGGTTGGATCTTTCATATGGTGTCTAGATTGCATTACTTCCAATTTGTAGAAATGCCTCGTGCTTAGCGTTTTTCATACATATTCCATCCTCCTACTGTCAGGGGTTGGATGCGACATATGCCAAAGGATGGATTATCATGGTGGGAGCGAGTAGAACGTCGCCGGTCCCTGGAAGCGGGATGAGGCTTAGACACGAATGTCGGCGCAGTTTACCAAGGTTCGAGGCTCTCCTAGGAGATAACACCCCTAGTCCTGCTCTGCGGGGTCTCCGCATGATAACTAAGGTACTAGTGAGTACAATGGTGCTCCTCGAGTTGTATGTTATAGGTGGGAGGAGGCAGGGCTAGCTCTCTTCTTCCTCTAGGTATGAGTCTAGTTCTAGCAGGTTGGGAACCCTTTGCATGGGTTCCCTGGGGGGTTTATATAGGCCTACCCCCTAGGGGTACAATGGTAACTTGGCCAGGTGTAGGACCTGGCTGTCAGTGTCTCTGGTCGCCCGCTTCTCTGTCGGCAGCTGGGGCCCGCCGCCTGGCGGGCCCCGCCGACTGATCTGGTACGAAGCCGACAGGCCACCTCCGCTGCTGGCGGGTTTGGTTGGCGGCCGATCACTGTAGCTGTGATGCTAATGACGCAGGCTTGGTTAGGGGAGTGTGGCTACCGTCCCGCCGCCTAGTGGGAGATCACTGTAGCCACACAACGCCTTATCTGGTTAATGGTGCACGGGCCCCGAGGGAGGAACGGATCGCCTGCTGGAAGCCGGCCACCCTTAGGTCCAGCTGGTCTGGGTCCCGCCGTCTTCCGGGCTCTCACTACCTGGTAGGGCATGCCGCCTGCAGGCCGTACCGACAGACCTTCGTGGGAACAGGGCTCCACCTATCAGGAATGACGTCAAGGGGGAAGTGGCAACACTACCGCGTTGTGTGGAGATCTCCGCCTGTACGGGGCACTGTGGCCACGCCAAGCCCGGGATTCGGGGGTGAGGGATTACACTGTAGCCTCACCCTATCTTGTCCTCTTGATGAGGGGCGTAGACTCAAAGGGCGCCGGGTTGTCGCCTGCTAGAAGTCGACCTCTACGAAGGCCGTCTGCTAGGAGTCGGCCCGTCTTGGTGCCGTCTGCTGGTGCACGGCCATCTTCGGACAGCCAGCCGTTGAGCTAGCCGGCCACCAGAAGGCGGGCTTCATTCTGAAGTCTTGTGGGGCGAAGCCGGCCCAATGTCTTGAAAGGCTCAGGGACTTGGGATAGGCTACCCGTGGCCCATTACTCCGACACCTACAATGTTGTTCCCATACATAAAAGTTGTGTTCGTCAGTATCATGCATCAATGAATTTGGAAGTGCGAATTTGATTCCTTTTTCTTGTGTGTTTACTTGACAAGGCAAAATCTGAAAGGACGAAGGCACGGAATGATGGTGGTCCTCTGGAGCAACCGAAACAGATGATCTCTGCATATTCTCCTGCTACTCATACTATAGTTCTAGTTCCAAATCTCATCTCCCCTACTCCACAACCCAAGGTTCTTGCTCTAACATGGGAGTGTGATATCTGGTTGCATGTTGCATATGGTGCCTAGCTTGTATTGCTCCTAATTTGTTAAATTGCATCTCCTTAGCTTACACATTATACATGTGAATATGACACGCCTTCCTGTTTTTGGTACATACTACATTTGCCTACCACAACATGTTCTTACATCAAACTATTGTTCTTGTGTATCCTGCATCTATCACTTATGATGAGACAGTCACGCGTGTGGGTTAATATGATACGCGCTACTCTTATAAAGAATGCAATTTCATCCTCTCCACATGATTCTCAAGAAACAGCAAGCCTAAATGAAGATATTGAACGTAGCTCTGTACTTGAAGACCACACTTCCCCTACACCACCATCATAGGTGCTTGCTCTATCTTTGCTCTATCATAGGTGTCTAGCTTGTATTGCTCCTAGTTAGTGTAAACTGCATCTGCTTAGCTTACACATGATACGTGTGAATATGACATGCTTTCCTGATTTTGGTACATACTATATCTGTCTATCACACCATATTCTTACATGAAACTACTCTTCTTGTGTATCCTACATCAGTCACTTATGATGGGACACCTTTAAGTTGGCAGTGTGATATTGGTTTGTGTCTTGAATATGATTTCTAGCATGTATTGCTTCTAGTTTGATGAATGCCACCTATGACGAGACAGTTTTAACTTGGCAGAGTGATATTGATTGCACCTTCCATATGATGTCTAGTTTACAGTGCTTCTAATTTGTTGAAGTGCCTTCTACTTAGTTACCACATTATAGGTGTGAATATGTCAAGCCGTCCATTTTTTCGTACATATTCCATCCTCGTATCATGACTTTGACTTTCATCAGAGTAGTGTTCGTCAGTATCATGCATGAATGAGTTCTAAAGAGCGAATTATATTCCTTTTTCTTGTCGGTATGACCTCACAATGCAAAATTAGTAAAGCTGAAGGAAATTGTCAAGGCATTGGATGATGGTGGTCCTTCCGAGCAACTGAAACGGAGGTTCTCTATAGATTCTACTCTGCCATCCTCCCAACAAGATTCGCAAGATAATGCAAGGCTAGACAGTCAACGTAGCTGTGTAGATGATGAGCACATCTCCCCTACTCCACCATCACAGGTGTTTGCTCTAACTTGGCACTATTATATGTGGTTGCATGTTGTGTATGATGTCTAGCTTGTAATGGTTCTAACTTTGTTGAATTGCATCTGCTTACTTTGCACATAATGTCTGTGAATATGACACATGTTCCTGTTTCTACATCAGACTACTGTTCTTGCATATCCCGCATCAGTCACTTATGATAAGGCACCTTTAAGTTGCCACAATGATATTGGTTGTGTCTTGCATATGATTTCTAGCATGTAATGCTTCTAATTTGTTGAAACACCATATAGTTTGAACTTGGCAGAGTGATATTGGTTGCATCTTTCATATGGTGTCTAGCTTGTAGTGCTTCTAATTTGTTGAAATGCCTTCTGCTTAGTTACCACATCATAGGTGTGAATATATCATGCCATCGTGTTTTCATACATATTCCATCCTCGCATCATGTGTTTGCCTTTCATCCGAGTAGTGTTCCTCAGTATCATGCATGAATGAGTTCTGAAGAGCGAATTTTATTTCTTTTTCTTATTGGTTTGACTTCACAATTCAAAATCATTACAGCTGAATGAAATTAGTCCGGCAGCGGATAATGGTGGTCCTTTGGAGCAACTCAAATAGAGGGTCTCTATAGATTCTACTCCGTCATCCTCCCAACAAGATTTGCAAGACAACACAAGGTTGGACAGTCAATGTAGATGTGTAGATGATGAGCGCATCTTCCCTACTCCACCATCACAGGTGTTTCCTCTAACTTGGCACTATTATATGTGGTTGCATGTTTCGTATGATGTCTAGCTTGTATTGCTTCTAACTTGAATTGCATTTGCTTACTTTACACATAATGCTTATGAATATGACACATGTTCCTATTTCTAGACCATACGTGTACATGATGAGCACATCTCCCCTACTCCACTATCACAGGTGCTTGCTCTTACTTGGAACTGTTATATGTGGTTGCGTTTTCCGTATGATGTCTAGTTTGTATTTCTTCTGATTATGTTGAATTGCATCTGCGTAGCTTAGAACTTATACCTGCAACAATCACTTACCCATAAGACACATTTAACTTGGGACTGTGATGTAGGTTCCATCTTGCATTGTCTTCTAGCTTGTACTGCTTTTAATTTCTTGAAATGGCACTTACGACGAGACACTTTTTACCTGATAGAGTGATATTGGTTGCATGTGCATATGGTGCCTAGCTTTCATTTCTTCTAATTTTGTTGAAATACCTTCCGCTTACATTTTTTTCATACATATTCCATCCTCCTATCGTACGTGTGAATATGAAACGATGTCTTTTTTTGTATATATTCCATCCTCCTATCCTGCGATTGCCTTACATCAAAGTAGTGTTCGTCTGTATCATGCATCAACCAGTTATGCAGAGCTAATTTTATTCATCTTCTTGTGGTTTTGACTTCATAAGGCAATATCAGAAAATAGGAAGGAAAAAGAGTAAGTTAGGGGATGTTGGTGGTCCTCCGCACCAACACAAACAGAGACTCTCTAGATTTGCCACTGCTACTGCTAATGAAGTTAAAGTCCCAAGTCTACATGATGAGTTCATCTCCCGTACTCCACCATCGCAGGTGCTTGCTCTAAGTTGATAGTGTGATAATTGGTTTCATGTTGCATATGTTGTCTAGCATGTATTTCTTCTATTTTGATTAAATTGCACCTGCTGAGTTTATACGTTATACATGTGCAGATGACATGGCTTTCTGTGTCTAGAATACACTGCATCTATCTATCATACCATGTTCTTACATCAAAGTATTGCTGTTGTGTATCCCGCATCAGTCACTCATGATTGGACGCTTTTAACATGGCAGTTTGATAGTGGTTGCATCTTGCATTGATTTCTATGGTGTACTGCTTCTAATTTTTCGAATTGCCACTTATGACAAGACACTTTTAACTTGGCAGAGTAATATTGGTTGCATCTTTCATATGGTGTCTAGCTTGCATTACTTCTATTTTCTTGAAAATCCTTCTACTTACTTTGTACATCGTAGCTGTGAATATGTCATGTTGTCCTATTTTTCTTACATATTCCATCGTCATACGGTTGTCTTACATCAAAGTATTGCTTGTCTGTATCATGCATCAATGAGTTCTGAAGAGCGATTTTCTTCTTTTGTGTTGTGGGTACGGCTTGACATGGCAAAGTCAAAAAAGAGCAATGAAAATAATATAGTAGGGAGTGGTGTTACTCGTCAGGTGAAACGGAAAAGGATCTGCCATCGAGATTCTGCTCGTACTTATAGTGCAGTAGAAGGTCCAAGTCCACTAGCTAAATCTACCAACACAGTATCACCTGCTCCACCAGTTGCAGCATCCGCTTGAACTGTACCAGCATCTCAACGAGTTACTTGTTCGTTTTCTCCGGAACTGGCCAGTTCCCAAGCTACCTTCACACCTAACACTACTTCCGAAGCACTGCTGACACAACAGGACTTGGCAAGATCAGCTGAACCTCATGAGCATCAACACCAAGAAGGTACCTGACCGAGTCAAGTTGAAGTTGCATGCTCCTTTATATGTACTCACACATTTTGATGTACACTAACACTTTCAATATTCGTTGTTGAACTAGCACCACGGCGCAAGCGGAAAGAGACATCAGGGATAATGCTTGACAGATTAACAAAATCTAAAGGAGGAAGCATGGAGATCCATTTTGAGGCAGGTTTAAAAAGGCCACATGATGCTACAGAGTCAGCCAAGTTAGTATTAGAGGCAGTTGTTGCCGTTAGGTGTCATGCACGTATCCTCCCAACGTGGATCCAGTACATGAATGAGAAAGACAATACCCAGTTTAACACCTTCCTTGAACATGTATCCATAAGTAATGTTATTCATCGCAATTAGTAATATTGTCTTGCTCTGTCCCATACTTTCTAGATTCCTCCTAATAAGACTCACATTCTTTTTTCAACAGATGAGGTTCAAGTTGGATCCAAAAGATGATGCAACAAAACAAGCATGCACTCATGTTTTTCAGTCTGCTCTACGACAGTATCGGTACCACCTTAGAAAATCTCACTTTGAAGGCAAGGCTAACAATGAAATCGCCCAAACATCTCTAGTGGAATATATTACAGATGAAGACTGGACAGCCCTCGTTAAACACTAGTCAGATCCAAAGTATCAGGTAGGCTATATATATATGATCAGACCACATATTGAACTTGTATTTTTGTATGTGCCTTACAAGTGTATCTTCTTCTAGGCTAACTGTTTGAAGAACAAAACCAACCATTCTAAAGTGAAATTCCAACAGACAATAGGATCTTGTAGCTATATTGCGCACTACGAGGCTCTTGTAAATAGCTGCTACTTCCTTCTATTTTGTGCCATATTATCATATCTATATTGACGTGTTCCAAATACAAAGGAAAGCCCATGCGGACAAAAAGAACTTGAACTGAATGCAGGGCAAATCTCAAGGATTGCCACACCGGCAAGACGAAGGGCATGAGCACACCAGTTCAAGCCGCTGTTGTAAGTCCTTACTCCTCCTGCCTTTGAACTGATTGGTACTGTGATGTGTTCATTTAACTACTTGGTTTGGAGCCAATGTTAGTTACTCTATTCACTTTTATATACAGTTGTCTGAACGTATCATTTCACCTTACATGGTTTAAAAGAGATGAAGGATATTCTTTTGGTCTTGATCTGTAATCTAGTTGTTATGTTCACGTGCGCACACAATGATAAAATAGCATGTTTGTTTTATATCTATTTGCCCATGATATGAATGATGTCATACTATGTTCATCCTACTTTAAACCATGTCTATTTATCCTTAGATGTCAACGAATGTGAGGAAATAGACAATACAGTAGGCATGCTACATGGACATATGTTTTGAAAGTGATTTTATTATGTAGTTGGCACTACAATACATGCTAATGTATTACAATAGTTCACCAAAATAAGTTATGTATAAATGTTTAACCTACTTTGTTTGTTTTTATCTCATTAGTAACTTATCTTGTACACTAATCTACAAGTTCAAACTTTCAGGAAGCTATGGAACAAATGATTGAACAACCACAACCACCTGAAGGTGATGAGGCTACCACGGGCACAATGTCACCTCTTGCTGCAGTGCATCAGTATCTCTCCACTAATAGTGCAAAAAGCACCTTCCTGCGTAATTCTGGGTTGGTTGTCAAGGTAACCTCGTCCAAATCGCCTACTGAACAAAATCTTCCTGCTAGACAGAGTGATATATCTGTGCTCCAGACACAGGTCCAATCCCTAATGGACGTCGTTTTGGAAACAAGAATAGTGTTTGACGAATGTCATCAAGATATGAATGGTTTTGAAACTAGACTATCAGACATTCGCTTCGTTGTTCAAGAGCAATGGCAGAAAAAAGGTGAAGATCATGCTGCTGCATCAGATTCTACAGCCTGAAACATTAGCACTCATGTCAAATGATCTGTGCTTCTATATATTTGATGGTGCTTTTATCTGGAAGGACCGTAAACTTTATGCCAACAGGCCTTTTGTTGTATGGTTGGAATTTATTTTGTTGTGATACATCATTTATGATGCTGCCATAGGCTGCAGTAATTACGATGCTATTTTTGTGTAGTGTAGGTTTATCTTAGTAATGCATTCGATCGAAAGCTTCGTTGGAGCCCAACATGCCAATATTTGTCAGGCCCATTCCAATTGGGATAAAAATGATTACGGGCCGAAATTGGCATGTAGCCCACTAAAAATATCTGGGCCTAAATCAGCATAAGCTTTCATATTTTTCTGCTAGGTCTATGCCCATGGCGGGCCTTTAACAGGCCTAAACATAATTTGGGCCCTCAGTAAAAATAGGCCGTTTACAGGTATAAATATCTCGAGCCCATAAAAAACATGGGCCTTTAATAGACCGAAAGTGAGATTGGGCCCTGATTGTGCCAAATAACCCACTGGTCTTAGCAGGCCGAAATGGTGGCCCATTTACGATGTGGATCTTTGACAGGCCAAAATTCGGACGGGTCGTAAATGCACCAACCTAATACACGGGCCTTTAACAGGCCAGAACTTCGGTCGGGTTAGATTATCGACATTTTTATATGGGTCGTTAATGGGCCCGATATGACATTGGGCCACATATGGCACATGGTTTTCGTCCGGCGTTAACAGGTCGAAAATGACAACAGGCCAAAAGTGGCCCAAATCTATAGTGGGCCTCTAACAGGCCTAATGTCAAACATGGCCGAATATGACCCAAATCCTTCATGATCGTTTATGGGACGAAAGTTTTGATGGCCTGTAAATGGGCCCAAACGAAGCAGGACCTTTAACAGGCAGGAAATACACCGGACCGTAATTCGGCCCAATTACTTAGCGGACTGTTAACAGGCCATAAGTGACCATGGGACGCAATGATGACAAGTTTAGGACAGGCTATTGACAGGCCGATTTGACAGAGAATGTTGGGCCTTTAGCTGGGCCGGCCCATTATGGTCTGCAAAATCTTGTGGGCCTTTAGCAGGGCCGGCCCATTGTGGTCCGCTAAATCTTGTGGGCCTTTAGCTGGGATGGCCCATTATGGTCTGCAAAAATCTTGTGGGCCTTTAGCTGGGCCGGCCCATTATGGTCCGCTAAATCTTATGGGCCTTCAGTTGGGCCGGCCCATTTAAACTTTATGGGCCACTTTTGGGCCCGTCCATGTGTCAACATATCATAGGCCCATCTCGACCATTGGATGAGTGAGACCTGTGCCAACGCGAAGCTGACACGTGGATCCGTCAGCCAATGAGAATTTTACACGTGGAAAATCAGCATTGGTCGTGGCTGTTAGCGGGTTATCGGATCGAAAACCGGACCCGATAGCTTAACGGCGGTTAACGGTGTCCCATTACGGTGGATGCCACGTGTCGGTCACCCTTGACGAAAGCACTTCTATGACGCGTGATTTATCATCATGGAAGTGGACACTTCCATGATGGTAATTTTGGTAATGTCATGGAATATTTCTACGACAGCACAGGTATGACTATCTTGATTCTGTCATAAAATCGTCATGGATGTACATGCATGACAGAAAACGCGACCTAGTGTGACAAACACGTATCATCACGGAAGTGTATTTTTTTGTAGTGAGGGTAGCCGCACCCATACACATCTATTCATGCCACGGCGCTGCCCTTCATCTTCCTCATAGCCATCTTCTTCATCGTAGTGCTTAGCGAAGCTCTATTGAGATTTCTCCACCACCACCGCCATCACACCATCGTGCTGCCGGAGGACTCGAGCTACTACTTCACCATCACTCGCTAGATCGGGGAGGTGAATGCGTCATCAAGCTGTACGTGTGTTGAACATGGAGGTGCCGTCCATTCGGCACTAGATCAGGAGTTTGCGGGACGGATAGTGATTGGATCGCGAAGACGTTCGACTACATCAACCGTGTTTATTAACGCTTCCGCTCAGCAATCTACAAGGGTATGTAGATCCAATCTCTCCTCTCATAGATGGTCATCTCCTAGATTGATCTTGGTGAGTGTAGGAAAATTTTGTTTTCCCATGCAATGTTCCCTGGCAACTTCCTCTTGAAAACTATTTGCGTTAGGCCACCTTGCCCAAACGTTTACCACATAAAAATTGTGTGTGATGGACAGCCTATGCCACACAATTTCTTCTATCCTCCGTGTGTCATGCATTCCATAACGCGAACGATAATTTTTTTAATATCGTCTGCAATGGCAGTGCTATCACAAACGATTTAATGGGGAAAATTGTGTGTGATGTACCTGCGAACGGAAATGTTTTACTTGGAGTGACTATGTGGGATGTATATACGAACGGAAACATACTTCTTGGATTGACTGTGTGGGATGTACATACTAACGGAAACGTATTCCTTGGATTGACTGTGTGGAATGTACATAGAATGGAAACGTTTAGCCGGGACTGACTGTGTGGGATGTACTTACGAATGGAAACGATTTGGCATGTATAATTACATTTTTTAGCACAACTATATGTATAATCATATTTGATTGCTTGCCCGTCGCACACAACCTCGTTTTGCCGAGCGTGTGTGACCGGAGGGCCTATGCTCGATGGTTTCTGGGTCGTGTGGAAAGGACCCCCTATCGCACACACTCACTAGGCGACAGTTCAAAATACCGTCGCGGAAAGGGGTTAAACCCCGTTTGTATAGCACCTTGTTGTACCAGTGTCCATTCTAGGGTCAGCAAAGGATTAGCTCATTTGAGATAGATCTTTGCTCATCCACTTACCACTACTGCACCGGAGACCAAGGCCTCCTAGAAGAAGATCCCCCAAGTGGATTCAAGACCCCCATCACGGGAAGATCCCCCAAGTGGATTCAAGACCTCTTTCCTCACGGATTGGGATGAACTAGCTATCGTGTATCCTCCTTTGTTGGATTTGGACCTTTGTATCTCTTTTTGTGTGTTTGGATCTAGCCCATATGTGATTGGATCAAGTCAATTTGAGTGTTTCCTCTTGTTTCCCCTCTCGTGTTCTTCACGTTCTTCGTAGGATCCAGTCCAATCGTGAAAGATCGGTGTATCGGCGTCTTTCACATTCTTCATACTGATCAGCAGATATAATTCTAGAGTGACTAAACAAATGGAGCTATGCTCCCCGACAATGATGCCGGAAAAAGGTCTTGATATCCCACAAGTATAGGTGATCACGACAGCCTTCAAGGGTAGTCTTTCACCGAAATTTATTGATTCAACGCAAGGGGAGTCAAAGAATATTTAAGAGTATTAGCACTTGAGTTGTCAATTAAACCACACCTATAGAACTAAATATCTGCAGCAACGTGTTTAGTAGCACAGTAATATGATAGTTGTTCGGCAGACATGCGTCCTCCCTCCGACATATCAAATTATTCTAGAAAAATCTCCAACGGTATCATGCAAAGGTATGTGAGGCTCACCCGAAGACATGCGTCCACCCATGTCACCCGGAGGTGCTCCCATGCCTCCTATGAGAGACCCAGAACTCATGTCTCCCATGCCTCCCGTGGTATCTCTGAAGCCACCCATGCCTCCCATGGTAGCTCTGAAGCCACCCATGCCTCCCAGGCCGCCCATGGTAGCTCTGAAGCCACCCCATGCCTTCCATGCCTTCCCTGCCTCCCATAGGTGCTCCCATGCCTCCCATGGTAGCTCCGAAGCAACATATGCCTCTCATGGTAGCTCCCAAGCCTCCCATGGCCATGGCTCTTTTTTGGACCAAGACTTCTTCACGGGTAATATTGACGTACTCCTTTTGCTTCTCATCGAGGGTAGATGTGTCCATGAAAAACAAGTACTTCTCCCATTCCAATAGTCTAGATCGCTCATCCATGGCCAATTTCTTCTCCTCCAATGCCAACCTCCTCTGCTCGGCTGCCAACCTTCTCTCCTTGGTTGCCGCATCTTGGTTCCTTCCATCATCCTCACCTTGTTTGCTTCCTTTCTTGCCTTCACAATAGCTTCCGTCGCATTCTTCAAATCATCTCTCCTCTCTTCTTCTTCTTTTTTCCATCTTTCTTGCCTCCATTTGGTCTTTTTGGCTTGGAGTAGGCAACCGAGTTTAGTGTAGGGCTTCTCCTGCGCCATCACTTGATGCCTCCTCCTCCTCATCATCATCCAAATCAATAGTTGCCTTGCTTTTCTTGCCCTCCTATTGGTCATCACGGGGCTTCCATTTCTCTTCATCCTTCAACACATTGTAGAAATGGGCCAACACAAATGGTCTCAAACAAAAGAACAAGTTAGCACTTAAAACAGCAAAAAAAGCATCAACATGGAAGGAACATAAATAAATGACATTTACCCTATCTCTAACATCAGTGCCACTTGTGTTTATCATGTCAACCGCCGTAAGTGCCGCCGCCCACCTTTGACAATCATTGTTGATTGTTGACTACCGGAAGCGAAGAGCTCTATCTGTGCTGTCAATTCTACTCTTGTTGTGTAAATCAAAGTGCTCCTTCATCCGGTCCCAATATGCATCTCTATTTTGGTCCCCTCCAATGTTTGCATCCATAGACACATGCAACCATGTATTTCATAGCAAGATGTCTCCCTCCATGGTGTAGTTTCCCGCTCTTCCTTTCGGTGTGTCGACTATACCCTCACCATCCGCGTCCACCACAAACTCATGATCGTCTTCATGCACTTCATTGGTTCAAGACCAATGAGAATTGTTGGAGCCAACACCCATAGTTGTCATATATGTGTCATCATTGAAACTACAAAGTATGTAGGATAAAACTAAGCTATCCATATGTATACAATTATGTAAAAAGACACCAACAAAAACAGAGGGGCGAAATCATACCTTTTGGGCATTCATCAAACACCTTGTGCACATCGGCCGCCAACACAACAAATTGCGAGCTCTCCGCCACTTCGGTCCGCGGATGCCCAGCCGGACGCCCTCCAAGCTTCTTCTTCGGTCGCCTAGAAGAGCCATCCGCCTTCTTCTTCTTTCTGGACAACTTCCTCGCTGTTGCCGCCGCCACATTTGGTCGCTTGGAGATAGTGGCCCGTGGCTTCATGGCGGGCACCGGCGTGACGCCACCCTGCGAGGTCATCCGTGGCACCATGAAAAGGCCTCACGCGAGACCAGTGCTTGGAGGAGGACCGTCGGCGGCAAAGCCGGACCTCAACCCCACGCTAGGATTTGCAGCGGCGATGGAGGCGGTGGTGGAGGGGTCGCGGGTGTAGGGAGGGGTTGGGGGAATGTTGGCGTGGCCTTCCATCGGTCGAATTTTGCCGGTGGTGATGCGGGGCGGGGCGGCTGGAGAGATTGGCACCAGTTTGTCACGGGCGCTCGAATGTCCAGCGCGTGGGAGCGGGTGCACAAAATAAGCAAAACGCGATGCCGTTTTCCTCTGCATGTTGAACCCATATACCGTGCACACGTTTTTTGCACGTCTGCTGGTGCGCCCGTTTCGGCTATGTGGGTGCAAAAAAGGCGTTTTTTCCAGTGCGCTGCTAAGATTGCGCACATATTGGAGATGCTCTATGAAAATATAAGGATATTAAGGCCTCCTTTTAATAGATAATCGAAACAAAGCATTAACACATGATGAACACATGAACTCCTCGAATTAATGTCATCCCTGGAGAGTATCCCAACTATTGTCACTTTTGGGTCTATGGAGTAGAACAACAAGAAGTGCATATAACTGCCAGATATGATCAAGAACTCAAATATATTCATGAAAACATAGAGGGCTCAGATCTGAAATCATGGCACTCGGGTCCTAGTGACAGGCATTAAGCATAGCAAAGTCATAGAAACATCAATCTCAGAACATAGTGGATACTAAGGATTAATAAGCTTAACAAATTGACTCTATTACATGACAAATCTCATCCAACACCATCAACATCCAGCAAGACAAGAACGAATTACTCACTCCTAGTGGTGAGCATCATGGAATTCTTGATAGAGAAGAGTTGATGATGACAACGGCGGTGAATTCCACCCTCTGAAGCCCCGAACGGACTCCAAATCAGCCCTCCCAATGAAGAACAGGAGGTAGCGGGAGCTCCTTATCGTAAAATGTGATGATTCATTCTCTCTGGTAGTTTTCTCCACGAGATGGTACTTATGGAGTCGGAGTTAGTGTTGCCGGAGGCCCGAGGGGCCCATGAGCTCACAGGGCGTGCCCTGAGGGTGGCCGCGCCCTGAGCTCGTGGCTCCTAGGTGGCCCCTCCAGTAGTTCTCTAGGAATATCTTGCGTGTTGTCCATCAGTCCGACCCCTTGGTTTTTATAGGAACTGGGGGGTCTAGGCTTACAAATAGGTCGTCTACGTAGAAGGTAAACGTGTTGTAGACGACCTCTAAATATTAGAGTATGCGTCAAGTCCTAGGGAGCATTCCTTCTATGCGCCATGGGCCACCTCGGCATGGCCCACTGATGAACCAACATGGGGACGCATAGCCTAGCCCACCTGGCTAGGAGAGGACATGCTGACTGACCCCTAATCCCGGACACCATCGAGGGGGGGGGGGGTGAAGTGAAGCACCCACTTACATCACCTCTCGAACTCCCTATTTGTCTAAATTCTACATGGCTACTACCACAAGCGGGAATACTATGTGAGCTTGAAATCATGGAAACAAAGGAGGTTGAAGGACCTAAAGGAGCATGGAGCACCATCGGAGGGCTAAGAGAAGAGCAAACAAAGGAGGACAAATTTTTTGGACACACCTCTGATAGTACGAGGCATCTCTGGCCCTATTACAACCCTTTTGGATCCCTCTCACTTATCGGCCGAACTCGCCTGAAGTGCATCCAACACTATGTTGCAACCTCTGGAATGGGTCGGACATACCTTGGACATTTCTTAGAACCTCCGACATGTCGTACCAATTGACCAATGTCCAAGACATGTCCAACTTATCTACAAGACATTTGCATCATGTCAGACATGCCCAAGATATTCCTAGATGTTCCAACACCTCAGATACTCTGACCAAATAAGACTATCCGACCTGCCTACATGCACAAAATTTGGGCCTAGCCCGTGCCCCCTACCCCTTCATCCAGAATCTATGTATACCGTACCTCTTCCCAAATCTAGGGTTAGAAAAGTTTAGACTAATATCTTGCGAAAGCTTTGCTCAATCTACACTCCCCTTGAAGATCTAGACCTCTTATGCGAGAAAATTCTACTTGACAAGACCTCCTCATCCTTTGAATTTGGGGAAGAACTATCCTTACATGGGTTCCTCTCCCTCTAGGGATTTGGGGTATGTTATTTACTTTCCTTTGTTGCTTGTTGGCTCTTGGGGTGTATCTTACTTTGACGTGTGGCTGGAGTAAGATCGGTGGTGAATCATGTCCTTGAGTGTTTTCCTCTTGAGTTTCCCCTTTATTGTTCATATTCATCGTGCTTCCCCTCAAAGATACCTCCAAATTGTGAAGATCGGGGCACCCAACAGTTTGCCCCCTATCACAAGGGCATCACGGATCTCGTCGAGCTCCATTAGTGGAATGTGTATCAGTACAAGGTGCTCTTTATGGAAGTTGATGGCGAGCCTAGTTATTAGTTAGAATGCGTGCATCAACTCCTTTAATCGGCGCGACACAGGAAACATAACACACATAATAATTAGCATGTTGTCTGTGAGCACCGGGCAGGGGCCCTGACGATGATGAGATGCTCAAGGATGGAGTCACACCTTGATGACTATTTGTAAGAAATTATCCATGAGGAGGGAAAGCTGTAGAGATAGTGGGCCACCCTCCTAAAGACCCGGCTTGCACTCGATCCACCACCCTGGTATGCCATTGAGGAGCACGACAGATTCTAATTAGGTGAAGATTGAGTCCACCCGGGCACACCAAAGGGTGGGTATCCCTTGGCCTCAATGATAGGATGAACCGCACCAAGTCGATCGATTTAGTCTAGGGCCTTGGCGAAGTCTAGCTTGAACACCACCGTGTCAACTTTCCTAGAGAAGCATGTTTATATCTTGGTAGCGATGATTCTGTTTTCGAAGACGCTTCTGCCGACTATAAAGTTGAACTGATTGGCATCGATAAGGGTCTTAATTTTTCGCTGAAGACGAGTGGTAAGCACCTTCCCACACCGCCTTTATGGGGATATTTTGGAGTATAGCCGTTCGGGAGGTGTCGGGAATGGGGATGCCAGCGACCTTCGGGACTAGCATGACATGTGCATGGTTTAAGCTCCAAGTCAGCATCAGGAGAGTGGAAGGCGATGAACATGCGCTTGAGCGCTTCCTCCACCACGGTCCAGGCAGCCTGGGCCTAGCCCATCTGGACCAAACACACTTTTCTGATCCATTGCATCGGCGACCTCTTTGATTTCCTCCAACTCGAGGCCCCCCATGTAAATACAATGGATGTCAAAGGTCCAACATGTTTGGTAGGTCGGGCCTAGCCACAACTTTAGTGTCATGGGTCACCACAAGCTCAATGCCACCGGTGTCAGATGGTGTGGATCTTGTTTTTCTCTTACCTTTGTGAAGCCATGTCATGGAAGAATTTTGTATTCTCGTTGCCATCTTTAATCGCCTTGAATTTCCCATGTCGCTTCCAACGCACCGCACACTACATTATGGAGAGATTCAACACATATCTAGCCTAATTGTGTAATGCTTGTTCATCAGAAAGGAGGGGCAGAGCTCTCAAAAGTAAAACAAAATCAAAGAGGCCCAAAATGAATTTGCAGTTGTTGTCAACGCATATGAAGGAAACACTTGTTTTGTTCTAAACCATGGTAGCAGAGCAGCAACACTTGACCCTCGCAACAAGATTGTGACATGGATGTTGTCTTGCATTATGAGCAAGTGCGTGAAACCCAACCATTTGGTTGTATGAAAAAATTATGGAAAGATTCACTTGATATTATTGTTGCTCGTATATTCTTGGCTCCATAGTATCAAAATTATTGGGTACGAATTTTGCCTCACTCCACACTGAAGCCTCCTTGGTTTTCTGCTCAATCCAATCTAAACTCAGCACGACTCAAGAAAGAAATGGAACATTTTATCTCCAACACTAGAAAAATGGAACTACTTAGTTGTGCATATATTTTTGATATTGATACATGGAGGTGTGAACAACACTAGAACGTGAGGAGAAACATAAACAATAGTATTGAGTATATGTGTTATGTGCATATTGTGTATTGGGCTCGCCTCCTAATTCCTAGTATAGTTGACGTCCGTGACCCACCTTTGTACATTATATATACGTGCCTATGTACGAAGAGCAATACATCGTGCAATCATAATCTTACATTGTATCAGTTTTTAGGTTCTAACCCTAGTCTTCCGCTGCCAAGCTCCTCCGCGCCGCCGCCAACACCTAGTCGCCGCTGTTTGCGCGCCTCCCGCGTCGGCCGCCGCTCCTTTCCTCCCTGCACACGCGCTTCCCTAGCCGCCCGCTAGCCTCGCGTCGCGTCGCCTGTGTAGATCATCGAGGCTCTACACGTACGTACGGCCAGAATCCATTGAGCTTCCTGCTAGCTGGTTGCACGTACGTGGATCTCGCCTCTCGCATCGCCAGCCGCTCGCCTCGCCAGCTCCTCGCATCGCCCACTAGCACACTCACCGGATCGCCGCTAGCCTTGCCTGACGTCGCTCGCCTACATCGCCCTAGCGCCTCGCCCGCCGCTATCCCGCCCGCTCGTTCCGGATCGCCAGCACACCTAGCCTACTCGCATCACCCGCCAGCGCCCGCTCGCCTTGCCAGCCGCTGTTGCCGCCTGTCCCGATCCGCCGCTGCCATCCGCCCGATGGCGTCCACCAGTCCGTTCGCCACCGCCTCTGCCGTCCCCTGACGGCGCCCTCTGGCGCGGCTCCATCTCCGACGTCCTACGGCGCGGCCCCGCCACCGCTGACGCTGTTCGGCCAGTCCCGCTACGGGTTCTCTGACGCGGCTCCGCCGCCGGCGCTCTCCGGCCAGTCCGTCGTCACCCCGCCGCCGGCACCGCCTCTGCTCGTTGACCCTTTGCTGTTGCGCGGGGCGTTTGACGCACCCGTTCCCATGTACGGGAATCCTACGTACGGGGCTTCGCCCATGTACAGGTCTCTCGGGTACTGGTGGGGATCGTCAACAGGCCAGCACTCGCAGCAGCCTGACGGCGCCTAGTACCTGCAGCATCTGTCAGCCGGCGAGCAGGTTTTTTTGGTGGGCCATCTGGCCTACCCGGCACCGCAGTCGCAGCCGGGGATTCTACCAATACCGTATGGAGAGTGCCCACCGCCGCAACCGAGCGGCGGCTACGGCCTCCGCATGGCGTCTCCGCCCCCTCGCCGGCCCTGCCGCCGGCGCCCTGGGACCCGGTGCTCCTCCCCACACTGCATGCCACTCCTATGCCGAATAACTACACTAGAGGTTGTGATTGGTACATGGACACCAGTGCTACGGCTCACATGTTTTCTCATCCTGGTAACCTTGCCTCCTTCACTCCTGTCTCCACTGACCGGCGCATCACTGTCGGCGACAGTTCCACACTTCCTATCACACACATTGGGCACACTTATTTTCCTTCTAGTTCTACTCCATTATTTTTGTCTAACATACTTGTGTCACCCCATCTTATTAAGAATTTCATTTCTGTTCGTTGTCTCACTCGTGAAAATCCTGTTACCGTTGAATTTGACGAGGTTGGTTTTTGTGTCAAAGACGCTCGAACCAGGATGGTACTTCACCGATGTGACAGCCCTGACGAGCTCTATCCCGTGCACTCGCTTTCATCCACCACCACCGCACCGGTTGCTCTCTCCGCTGGACGATCTCTGGCACGCTCGCTTGGGTCATCCCAACCCCGTCACACTTCGTCATATTCTTAGGAGTTTCAGTTCCAGTTGTAATAAGATCGAGGATCACACTTGTCATGCCTGTCGAGTCGGCAAACATGTTCATCTGCCGTTTAATAATTCCACCACCATTTCTTCTTTTCCTTTTCAGTTGATTCATTGCAATGTGTGAACTTCTCCAGTTCCCAGTAACTCGGCTATTTATATTATCTGGTCATTCTTGATGATTATTCTCATTATGTGTGGACTTTTCCTTTGCGCAGAAAGTCGGATGCACTCTCTACCTTGACGACTTTTTACTCCTATGTCCGCACGCAATTTTGGTGTCCCATCCTTGCGCTTCAGACGGACAATGGAAAAGTGTTTGAGAACCTCGCTTTCCGCACCTTTTTGTTGCATCACGATACAGTTTTCCGCCTCACATGCCCGTACACTTCACAGCAGAATGGTGGAGCCGAACGCGTCCTTCGCACTCTGAATGACTGCGTTCACACGCTCCTGTTTCATGCCAACGTGTCGCCTCGTTTCTGGCCGGACGCACTCGCCACTGCATCACTTCTTCTTAACATTAGACCCTGCCGCCCACAGTGGAACTACGCACCTCACCATCTTCTCTTTGGTACGCCCCCGTCTTATGATGACTTGCGTGGGTGTCTTTGCTATCCCAGCACCGCCGACACTGCTTCTCACAAGCTCGCACCTCGATCTGTTACTTGCATCTTGATCCGCTACCCCTCTAACTCCAAGGGATATTGATGCTATGATCCCGTCTCCCACCGTGTGTTCACTTCCCGACACATTTACTTTGATGAGCATGTGTTTCCGTTTCACCAGGTACCCCCGGCTATTCCTCCCGCCACCAGCGACACGGGCTCCTCGACGCCTCTCCCAAGGGCGCTCACGCGCCTCTCTTGACCCGCCCCTGGCTTTGAGGTGCGCCCCCCGCATGCGGCGCCTCCTACAGCCGTGGCGCTCGCGCCCCTGGCGCCCCCGACGTTGGCGCCCGCGGTCCTCGTGGCCCCCCCAGCGCCCCCAGTGCTCGCGGCCCCCGTGGCTCCCCCTGCGCCTGCAGCCCCCTCGGCGGCCCCGGCGCCCTCGGTGCCCCTCGTGCTCCCGGCCCCCTCGGCGCCCCCGGTGCCCCCGGCACCGCCCGCGCCCCGGCCCCCTGGCGCCTGTGGCCGGTCCGGTCACCCGCGCCCATACGTGTGTTTTTCGCCCGAGCTAGCGCTACGCCTCGGATGACTACGTCCATGCGGCGTCCACCTCTGAGCCGTCGCCATTGCCGTCCTCCGTTTGAGCCGCTCTTCGTGACCTGCTCTGGATGGTTGCGATGTAAGAGGAGTTTGACGCCCTATTGCGCAACCGGACGTGGCAGCTTGTTCCCCGTCCCCGGCACGCCAACGTGATTACCGGGAAGTGGGTCTTTAAACACAAGCTCCATCCTGATGGTACCCTTGATCGTACAAAGCGCGTTGGGTCGTTCGTGACTTCCGACAGCGTGCTGGCATCGACTTCATTGACACCTTTGCTCCGGTCATCAAGCCCGGCACGACACACACGGTTCTCCACCTTGCGGTCTCCCGTGCTTGGCCGGTGCACCAGATAGACGTCTCTAACGCCTTCCTCCATGGTCACCTCGAGGAGCAGGTCTTCTGCCAGTAGCCCACCAGGTTTGTTAACCCGGTGCTTCCCGACCACGTGTGCCTGCTTTCGCGGTCCTTGTACGGACTCAAGCAGGCTCTGCGTGCTTGGTACCAGCGCATCGTGGCGTTTCTCCACCAGTTTGGGTTCCGCTCTACCCGCTCAGACGCCTCGCTCTTCGTCTATCATCGGGGCTCCGACACGGCCTACTTGCTGCTCTATGTCGACGACATCATCCTGACGGCATGTACGGCTAGTCTCCTTAGTCAGCTCACGGCTCGTCTTCGCGTTGAGTTCGCCATCAAGGACTTGTGTCCTTTGCACTACTTCCTCGGTGTCGAGGGGGTGCGCCGTCTCGATGGCTTCTTCCTTCATCAGCGGAAGTACGCTCATGAGCTCCTAGAGCGCGCCGACATGCTTAACTGCAAGCCCGCCGCTACGCATGTTGATACAAAGGCCAAGCTTTCTGCAACGGATGGTTCTCCTGCTTCGGATGCTGCTTTCTATCGGTCTATCATTGGTGCTCTTCAGTACCTCACTCTGACTCGACCGGAGATCCAGTATGCCGTGCAGCAGGTGTGTCTTCATATGCATGCTCCTCGAGATGTTCACTGGGCTGCGGTCAAGCGGGTTCTCTGCTATGTCTGTGGCACTATAGATCTTGGCGTCACGCTTCAGGCCTCCGCCGACACCGCCCTCACCGCATACTCTGATGCAGACTGGGCAGGCTGCCCTGACACTCGTCGCTCCACCTCGGGCTATTGTGTCTACCTTGGACGCTCACTTATCTCGTGGTCGTCCAAGCGGCTGCTTGCGGTCTCTCGTTCCAGTGCTGAGGCTGAGTATCGCGCGGTGGCCAACGCCGTCGCCGAGTGTTCGTGGCTTCGCCAGCTGCTTCAGGAGCTTTCTTGCCCTATTGACCGTACAACAGTGGTCTACTGCGACAAGCTCGGCGGTCTACCTCTCCGCTAACCCGGTGCATCATCGACGGACCAAGCATATTGAGTTGGATATTCATTTTGTTCGGGAACAGGTGGCCCTTGGCCATATTCGTGTTTTACACGTCCGTACTTCCCAACAATTTGCAGATATCATGACCAAGAGCTTGCCTACGGCGTCATTTGAGGAGTTCCGGTCCAGTATTTGCGCCAGCTGCGGTGCCGCTTCGACTGTGGGGGTGTTTAGTATATGTGTTATGTGCATATTGCGTATTGGGCCTGCCTCCTAATTTCTTGTACAGTTGAGGTCCGTGGCCCACCTTTGTACATCATATATACGTGCCTATGCATGAAGAGCAATACATTGTGCAATCATAATCTTACAAAAAGCATGTAGAAAATGAGGTTGGGGGAAGCAAAAGGCATTTCCTCACAACTCTATGAACAAATGCAACACATATCTAACCTCTTCATGCAACTCCTATTCGTTAGCAGGAAGGGGGCAGAGCTCTTTAAATAATAATAAGAATCACAGAGGCCCACAAAGAATATGCAATTGTTATCAACACATATGAAGGAAACACTTGTTTCCGTTTGAACCATGGCAGCAGAGCGGTAATACTTAATCCTCGTAACAAGATTGCGACATGGATGAAGAACCTTGTCTTCTGTTATCAACAAGACAATCAAACCAATTTGATTGTATAAAAAAATATTGGAAAGATCTACATGATATTGTTATTGCTCATATAATGTTGGGTGGCTTCATAGTATCACAAAATCATTAGGTAAGAATTCTGCCTCTACTCGAGTCACGTTGAAGCCTCCTTGGTTTTCTGCTCAGTCCGAGCTAAGCTCAGCACAAAAGAAATGGAACATTTCATCTTCACTAGTAAAAAAATGGAACTACTAAAATGTGTATATATATTTTTTGGTATAGATACATAAAGGTGTGAACGAGAGTAGAACGAGAGGAGAAAATAAACAAAAGCACGTAGAAAACGAGGCTGTGAGAAACGAAAAACATTTCCAACTGTCCGAGCCCTTCTCGCCCGGTTAGTTTGGACCCTGACCTCCCCCTACCCCCTCCCGCGCTTTTCTCTCTCTGCCCTTCTCTCCCTCCGCGCACAGCCACACCACTCTCCCCCCCCCCCCCCCCCTCTTTCTCTCTCTCCTTCTTGACCCCTATCTCTCTCCTCGCCCCCTTCTCTCCCGCCCGATCGACCCAAGAACTGCCGATTTCGCCGGTTCTTGGCTCGATCTCTCCTCGTTGGCTCGTGGGGATCACCTCCTGTTTGGCCATAAAGATTCCAGATCCCCACCTGTTTCCTGGTTCGATCTCTCAGACCGATTCGATTTTACCACGCACAAGGAAGCATTCCTTTCATATCTGGGCCCGAGCGATTGGATCGTCCCATGCTCCACTGCGACGCGGATATCGTGAATAACAACAGTATTTCCCATCCAGATTCCATCGGATTCTATCATAATTGGTGAAAAGTGTGACGTTAAGACATAATTTTGCTCGGAAATTCTTCGACATGGGGAGGGTGAAGCTCAAGATAAAGAAGCTGGAGAACACCAGCGGGCGGCAGGTGACATATTCTAAGCGACGGTCAGGGATTCTCAAGAAGGCCAAAGAGTTGTCCATTCTATGTGATATCGATCTCATTCTTCTCATGTTTTCTCCTAGTGGAAGGCCTACCATATGCGTCGGCGACAAAAGGTAATGGTTTTGGTTCGTCTGATTTAATTAATTCAGATTTAGGTCAACAAGCCCATAATATGACTACTGAGATGGACATTTAATTTTATTTCAAAAAATACGCTTAGCTTTTTTATGAAATTATTGCAATTTTGCCATTGAATTAATCGATTTCTTAACTGATTAGTTAATTGAAAAAGGAAATCGATTTTTCAATGCATTTCATCAATTCTAAAATTTACCCATATTAGTCCTATATTCCGACTGAAGCACCATTTAATTTACAGTTTGTCATTGTGCTTCTTTCATTTTTGCAATAGTAGTTCTATGCTTTTTCTTTTGGGTGAAATTGTAGAATTACAAAACAATGCTTTAGCCATATATCTATCTTGTTCTCAGATATGGGGTGCTAATTATATTTAGCACGGAGAGTTAAATCAGAATTGCATGTTTACCTGATATACTATTTAATTTGCAGCCCCATAGACGAAGTCATTGCAAAGTATGCACAACAAACTCCTCAGGAAAGGGCTAAAAGGTATTTGAGTTAAATACATTTTCTGTTTATCTGCTGAACCAATTATATTAACATATCAACTGAAATTCATTCTTTCTGTTTAACAGGAAGCTGGAGAGCTTAGAAGTATGTTATGCCAACAGATAGAGTTATTTATCAAGGCATTTTTCTTTAGCAGATTAAGTTTGAGAATGAGCTGACTAATTAGCTTTTGTTCCCAAAAGGCACTAAAGAAGACATTCAAGAAGCTAGACCATGATGTCAACATTCAGGACTTCTTAGGCTCCGGGTAATTTTACTAGTATTTATTTTGGATATCAAGGGAGCAGCATGATTGCAGAAATGTGTAATTCCAACGAAATTTCTCACTATGTAGTTCTTTTCAATCTATTGCAGGGGTCAGACGGTCGAGGTACATCTTCAACATATATCACAGCTAGGGCGATGAGCACTTCATGGAATTTCTTCTTTCTGGTTTTCGGTATCTAATGCTCATTGGCTCAATTGTTTCACAGGAATTATCTAGTCATCTTGGCGCATTGCAATGTCAAATGGCAGATGTTCAAAAGCGTCTCAGGTAGTTAATTAGCACCAATTCACTTAAGCAGCTCCACAAATTTGCTGCTTTATTGATTGATTCAATGTAATAAGTAGAGACATATACGCTCTTTACCTAAAAAAAGAGGCATATCTGTTGAAATCTTTCCATTCAGTGCCGTCTAAAGTAATGTTTTCATGGCACGTGATCTTCACTTCATAAGGGGCCTTTGAAAAAAAATGCATTTATGGTAGAGTTAATTGTAGCTCTTCACACAAACTTGAAGGGAAACCATGAAAATTGAGGAGCATAACAGGTTGGCATATTTTTTTTCTTCAGTTATTGGAGCGATCCAGAGAAGGTTGAGAATATAGACCATATAAGAGCAATGGAGCAATCTCTCAAAGAATCTCTTAATCGCATCGGCATTCATAAGGTAGAGATACCCCTAAACCTTCTTATTAACTCCAGCCGATCTGAATGCGTGCTGCACACTGTGTTCAGCATAACCGACTAGCTGTTCAATATCCGAAGTATAAATTCTGTTAAATTTTGTATTGTCACTCAGAATTCGATCTCATGTTATACCCTGTTGGATATGCATAGGAGAACTTTGCAAAGCAGCATCTGATGGGCCTACAGTGCCCTGCTGCTCAGGTAACAGTTTTCAGCTTCACAAGTTCAGAACTTTTGGTTTCAGGTTCAGATATCTGATCGGGATGTTGGCCCTTGCTATTTAATTTCAGTTCCAGAACGAGATGCAGCTACCTCTGGGGTTAACCGGTGATCCGAACCCTTCGTCGTGGTTCCACAACGGGGGCAGCAGCGATGGACAGCCGCCCATGATGTTACCTGAAGACCCCAGCTTGCTCCATCAGAGGTGAGTATCCGGACTGAGCTCAGGGGTGGTTGGTCAGGAATTTTGTTACGTAGCAGTTATGAAGAAGAAACATAATCGTCCACGACTTACGCACTCCACCACGCAGGGACATCGGGTGCTCGACGAGCACGTCACTGCAGAGCTACCCGGGCTACTTCAGCATGAGCAAGCAGTCGACGGACACCGCCGCGGGCGAGCAGCAGCACCAGCAGGCGGCGGGGGTACGTCAGCACCAGCACCAGCACCAGCAGCCGGAGTTCAGCCAGGGCGACTGCCTGACGTCACTGCATCTCGGCGCGCAGTTCCCGTACCAGTCCGCCTTCGACCACGCCAGCCTCCTCAACGACAGGCTCTTCAGGCCGGACATGGAGCTGCACGTCGACAACGCGGCGGCCTCAGCCATGGACTTCGTCGGCGGCCACTACGAAATGCCGAGGCCTGGCGACGAGGCCAGCTTCCAGAACTGGGCATCGGCGGCATGCGGCGCCACCATGTACGATCACCAGCAGCAGCCGCCATCTGCCCAAGTGAGTAATATGCTCATGGATAGCAAAAATCTTGATTATTTTGTCCATTAAGTATCTTGATGATCTCAGAAAATATTCCATGAATAAATGACGAACGAGCATTTCTTCCAAATATCTGCGAAACGATTGTTTTTCCTTTCTGAGAAAAATATTTTCTTCAGCTTTTGATCTGGTCTTCTTTTCAGCTTATTGTTCAGAACATTACTGAATCCCTGACCGTCAGCTCCCTGCAGCAGCAACTCTGACAGCAGCTTCGTTCGACCACGCCACTGTCCTACATCAGCAGCTCATGATTTGATGATTCTTTAGCCGACGAACCGAAGCCTAAAGGCCTTACCATCGCTGCTAAAAAGAATCCTTCTCAGTCAGTTTGTTATTCCATAGGAATGAAACAAGGTGTATAGGGGAAAATTGAATTTGTCAGTGTAAAGCATATACTGACCATAGCCGATTCAACTTGTAAAATATAAATGGATTCTTATCTCTAATGTAAACTATGCTGCAGTTTTGCCATGAAAAAGGTTGGGCAGCTTACATCCTCCAAGCACGAGCAATATTGTATTACCTCCGTCCAGTTCTCAAAATGTTGACGTCCTGACCATTGACAGGGTCTCCAAAACCCAGCATTTGTTTGTACTACAATATACTACATGCATAATTCTAAAGCAATATATGTTCCAAAATACATGACTTTCTGTAAAGCATGTAGTTAAACTTCTCTACCTTCGAATTATTTTTTGGCGCACGCTAGGCCCCGGTCAACCGGCTAAAATTTCGGCCGGTCGTCTGCCAGATGTGCATAACGGTCATGCGGGTCATGTGATTCCTGGGTGTTGTCCTCGTCTCGAACTACTCCGCGGTAAAAAGGGGAGGACCCCCCCCCCCCCACCCCACCCCCAACCTCGTCGAACTGCCGCATGGGCTCACGGGCGCTCATCGCCGCCACATTTCCGTGCTCGCGTGCACTCACCGCACTTTTAGGCCCCGACGTGTGCCACCGTTTAAGCATAGAATCTGGTTTGTAGCACTTTGTTGCACTTGCCGTGCTACGACCACACTACGGGCGAGTTTGTTGCCCCATGTCGCCTCGGTCACAGCACGCGCGATTGAACTCATGGCGCACGTTCGCTGTGGTTTTCGAGCGTACACCATGGCTTGTCCCTGTCGTGCTCCAGTAAACACTAGACGCAGCAAAAATTCTTCACCGACCATAGCACTAAAGGATTTGGCCGTTGCAGCTCTGGCGGGTCGCGCCAGACGCAGCAAAAAGAAAAATGCTTGCAACTCTGAACAATGATAGTTCCAGCAAAAAAACTGGCCGATTAGAGGTCGTCGATTCTGGTTCCAGCATTTTGCCGCATGGTTCTAGCATTCGTGTCGCCTTGTTCCAGCGTGCGGTCGTCACGATTGCAAAATCACCCCCCGCCCGCTCCTAGCCCACGGTCACCACGGTTGTAGGAAAAAATGCCAACGGTTCCAGCTCGTGGTCACCACGGTCGCAGCAGAAAACACCGATGGTTTCAGCTTGCGGTAATCACGGTCGCAGCAAAAACACTGCTAATTCCAGCACATGGTCACCATGGTAGCAGCAAAATATGCTGCTGGTTCCAGCACATGGTCACCACATCCAGTACCCGCAGTTGTCAGTTGCATCATCATTTGTCGCTGTCCCAGCAGCAAGCAGGAGGCGGTCATAGAAACCCCGTCCCCCCGTCAATGGTGGCGTAGCTCCGGATACCCACGGTGGCAGCTTTGCCGGTCCGCGGTTGCAACTCTCGCCAACCACGGTTGCAGCCTCGTAGCCGCCATCGCACGCTGGCCCAGCTATCACTAGGGGGGCGTCGATGACTGTGGGGCAGAGAGAGTGGAGAGGCATGGCCACGTGGACGTCAACTTGGACAGTGAGGGCGTGGTGTGGCAACCGTTCCCAGGGAGAAGGAAGACTGGGGTAGTTGAGAGATGCAGTGGGAGGAGATAAGGATGAGTCTTGCTACACACACGATGAAATTAGACGATGCACAGACGATGGATTATATCTGGCCGGACAAACGTTGATTGAGAAGGGCGTCGGCCGCTGGATTTACGTGTCGTGCATAGATCGGCCACTTGTGTCGTGCATGGAGCAATTTCGGATAAGGATGCAGCAAGCGGTGCTTGGGCCACTAGCACATATTTTTCCACGCGAAGTGACGAGGCAATTGGCCAATTTTTTGGCTCGTTGGCCGATAGTAATCATTAGCCTTACTAGCAAAATGGCCCGTGCAATTGCAACTGGTACAGATAAATAAATATGTGGTTAGAAACCTAAAGATAATCTACAACTCAAACAATTTTGTACGTAGCAAAATACATACTTTTATTTGAGCGAAACAATATTTAAAGTACTCAAAAATATTAAGTGTCATTCTTGAAAGAAAAATGTCTATTCCTGTGCAAATTTCTTGATGAAAAACTTGTAACACAACACCCTTGCTTTGCTACCGGCCACCGCCTCAGCCAACCCACACATCTTACTCCTGCTAGCAACATGGCGAACGTTATCTAAATGGCTTAAAATGATTATTCAAACCTGAAACAGCAAGATAAACATACCTATATAGACCTTGGAGAGACTACGTATCGTTGCCAATGTTTGATGAAGCTACTATATATGTAGTAATTTAATCTGAAGATTCATGAAACATCAGGAGTACTACAAAGCTTAACGTCCCCGCACCTTCAAAATCTAATATACAATAAGCAATGTCTTTTTTGACCTCCTCCTTCTGTACAGAAGATCGTTCCCCAGAATGTTACTGTCCCACCATAGTCAATAGGCTAGACTATTTCGCTCTGAAGGACCAAGGTGATTCGATTCGCGATCGTCATGCCAATCACCCATGAGTAATGTTGTTGTGGTGTGTTCGGTATCAGGTTATCTGTTGCAATGTCCATCGAAACAGTGGCAGGACCAGTATCTTGGTTTGTCTCAGAATCACCCTACTGAGATAGATGGGCTGACACTGGCCCACACACCGGTTCTCTCCACTATATACCACTTCGAGGGTAATGTCAAATTTATCAACAATTTCAGAAGCACCAAAACTACCAGAATGTGAACTCCATGGTACGAGTAAAGCAGAGCTGGCGTGTCATGATTTAGCCCCTTTCTCCAAACTTCAACTCCTAATTGACAGTGACCTGATGCTTAAAATGTAGAATAACAATTTTTGGTCCTTCTCAGATAAGTTAAGAAGATCGGAGGGCCTCTGTATTTGAGAAATGCACACAATCGTTGTAGCCAATACAAGGTTTACAAAGTATCAATGGGAACATGTAGGTTCATAGGATTGTAGGAATGTGAAGACATATCAAACTAAAAAACAATTACAAGTAACAGATTCATATGGCGAGCCATGGCAAACAGGTTTTTAAGTGATTGTTTAGTAATTTGAGAAATGACAAGCAATGAGCATGTGAATATCAAGACTACTCCCCTAGATTTGATTGTTAGTGTACTCTCCTAGAGGTTCAAGGTTGTTTCTCACAGTTCAATCGAACATTGATGATGGTCAATCTAGATCTTAGATCGTGCAGCCCAATGGCGCCAATGTTGATGATGGCTGCTATATCTAACCGACAGTAGGACACATGATATGGAAAAGGGCATGCATGAGAGTTGATTTACCACTACCTATTCTACCAAAAATACCCGTCTCCATACCTTGGAGTATATCTCACCTGCATCCTTATTAAAAAGTTAATGACATGAGCTACTTAGAAATATTCTGCTATTGATCTGGCAAAGCACTGTATCAAACAATTCATTTCCCCATGAGTTTAGATTTCTAACAATTTACTCACAAGCGCAAAAAGGTGCAGCTTCTCTAGAACATGACAAAACCAAAATGTAAATATGTAATAGAACTGGGCAAGAGGGAATAGAGATGATGGTATTTACATGGAGGTTATGGAGCTGAATTTTTCCCTCTGACGACCAGTTATGAGATAACCAATCTTCAGACATTGAAAGAGAGGCCACTATTATGCTTTTTGCTGGTAAGGTTCGCCCTGAAGTAAGAAGGCAGTGAGATTAAAAGTTGAGAACATAACTTGCCACCGAGCTTAATCCATGTTTTGAAATCATTCATCTATCTATTTCCAACCGCAGTCATAAACAATACAACGACTGCATTGGCATAACCAGAAAACATAGCAGAGTAGAGCTAGCGGCAACTAAAAGTCTGAAGCTCTCTACCCTTTGCATCCATGGATGACCCATCTTATCAATCATAACTACCATTGAGATTCACATGTACAAACAATGCAATGGTTGTACAAGTGCTGAATTCAGATGCCATTCTTTGTGAAGGGAATATGTAAAAGCCAGTAGTACTATTCTTCTCAATGAAGTGGTCATGGCCGCGACGCAGTCCACCGACAACAGGGCAGAGGTGGAGGCCATGACGACCCTTGTCTGCGAGGACCTAGCCGGCTCCTAGCTTGTTGGGGGATATAATCCCACGGTATGACCAGCCCGTTTAGGGCCGAGTCATTCGTTGGCGAATTAACAAAGGCATGCTTGATGATGGGCTGAGATGACCACGAGTTCAAAGCCCAAGATATGAGTCGCCGGATGTGCCGAGTCATGGCCAAAAAGTATAAGCCGCTAGTGCCTGCCATCACACCAAAGGAAGTTTCTTACTTAGGAAACAAGACAAGTAGGAAACATACTAGCACCACAAAAAAATACACTTCCGTGATGATACGTGTTTGTCACAGTAGGTCAGGTTTTCTGTCATGCATGTACATCCATGAAGATTTTACGACAAAATCAAGATAGTCATACCTGTGCTGTCGTAGAAGTGTTCCATGACAATACCAAAATTATCATCACAGAAGTGTCCACTTCCATGACGATAAATGGCGCGTCATGGAAGTGCTTTTGTCAAAGGTAACCGACATGTGGAATTCACCGTAATGGGTCACCGTTAAGCTATTGGGTTATGGTTTTGATCCGATAACTCGTTAACAGCCCGGACCAATGAGGATTTTCCACGTGTAAAATTCTCAATGGGCAAAGCAACCACGTGTCGGCTCAGCATTGGGACAGATGTCATCCACTCATTGGACAGGAGGCGCGTATGATACATCGACATTTGGAATGGCCCAACAGAGGCCCTTTTAGGTGAAAAGGCCAGCCATTTGACTTGGTCAAACGGTAGCGGGCCGGCCCACGGAAAGCGTAATAACGGACTGTTCGCATATAGCCCATTTACACCCCGCTAACTCACGACCTGTTATGGCCTATCCAAATTGGGCCCAGTAGCATCATGTGGGCCGTCAATATGATTCCAGCCCATTATAACTTCCGGCCCATGTATGGCCCATGACGTCTTTCAGCCCATATGAGGCCCTTTGTAACTCTAAGCCCATTAAAGGCCCATGGTGAAACTGGCCCATAATGAACAGTGTATCGCTTTACACCCATTAACGACCCATTATTCCATTGGGCTGTTTCCAGCCTGTGTTACCTTTCGACCTTTTAAGGGCCCATTTACTCTTGGGCTCATTTCCAGCATTCGGTTACTTATGATCCATTACTGGCATGTTCGCTTGTGGGCCAAATTCAGCCTGTGGTTATAGTCGACCCATTTGTGGCCCGTTAACCCATTGGGGTGTTTTCACAGTGTCATCAAATATGGCCGAATAACTACCCATGACGACTGTCGATAGAATTAAGCCCGTTATAAATTTTGGCCAATTAACGACCAGTTATGGTCGGGCTATAAACAGACGATTTCCAATCTAGCCTGTTTGCGACCCATTTTGCGGACCTATTGGTCCACGAATAGTACGGACCATGTTTAGCCAATCGATCATGTGACCCGTAGAAGGCCCATTGATTACACGACTCGTCGAGGGGCCATGGATCCTATGTACCATAGGAGGCCCATGGTCACTACAACAGGTAGCAGGACCATGGTTACAACGGTCTGTATGTTGCCCATGGTTATTGTGACCTAGTTATAAAAAATAGGTTATTGTTGCCACTACAAAAATGTGGAAAAAGAACCGCAGTGACTACAAGCAAACAATTAAACAAGACAATAAGGAAATAAATAAGAAAGCAACTAACGCTAAGCTATTACAGCTATTACACACATTACATCCACTAGGCATCAAAGTTCGCCACCAGTGCAAATATAGGGAACAAAGCAACATATCAGATACACTGTTTGTCAAAGTTGGCAACGAGTGCAAATAAACGCTGTAGCAAAACAATTCTAGAACTGAAACCACTTCAGAAGAGCTCAAGAAACAATATCCTGGGTACCCAACATGCTGGCAAGATGCTTAGCAAGCTTATTAACTTTCTCTTGTTTGGTGCTTAAATCCTCCGATGCTTGCTGTTGCACCAGAAAGTATGCATGTAAATTCTGCAGTGACTTACTCAGTCCTTCGGCTTCCTATCGCAGCACATCTGACGGATGTCTTTCAACTTGGAGTTGAGACTCAAGAAGACAAGCTGATTCAGGCAGCGAGTTCAAAGAGCTTGTGCCAGTAGTAGTGGCCAGTAACTCGAACAGTACATCAAGACATGACTTTGGGGTTGTCTCACTGTCGTCAAGATAGTTTTTATCAACTTTCTTGGAGACAAACAGGGATGTCTCACTATCTTGAACAATATCTGCATTACTTCCTTTACCATTGCATAACGGGGTATTCTTGTCCAATGTTTTGTCCGCATTCTAAAAGAGAAACAAGCAGACACATCACAGGTTTACCATGTTGTGTATGAAACTCATTTTGGTAAATCAGTTCAGTAGTAAAGTGGATAGGATAATAGCATGAAACAAACATATATCTATGTACCATGGTCACTTAATGGTCTATATCATTCTAGTTTTTGTTGCCAAATCAAGATAGAGACACAGTTCAAATAATATCTATTTAAGAGAAAGCAGCATAGACAAAATATAAGTGTGGGAAACTACACAGCAATAACAACATGTAACACCCTGGATTCTGCCCTTTTCTTTTTCCTTGGATTTTCTTGGATTTCTTGATTTGAATTGTTTTTCTATGGTTATGTGGTTCTGAAACTTGGGAAGATCATGCCTTCCTAGGTTTTGTAGTGGCTTGTCATCCTCATCACCATCCCTAGCTCATGTCATTTTCATCCAAGCCCAAATCCCAGTATTCTTTTATTGGGAATATTCCTTTTCTATTAAAGGAATAACCCTTTTAAACCCTACGTTGTGAAACAACCCATATTTCTGCCACTCCATAATTCCCCAAATAATTCTCAAAATTTGTTTGGGTCCTATCTTGCTCAAATATGGCAAAACTTTTCATTTCCATGTTCAAAAATCATTCTCCAATAATTATTTTCCTATTTCGCCCTAAATGGCACTATGTGAAGCAAGTGATATTTATCTTTGCTTGATTGACTCCAAACTTTTTGGACATCTTTTCCTGTCCATATCATGGCCTCATGCAAATTGTCATGCTCATTTGCCTAGTAAATATTTTTCAGCAATTTTCCAAAGTTTCTGTCTGGGAAGGAACTTTGTGAAGGAAGTATATTCTAGGCATGTCCAAATGAGATGAAACTTTGACACATCCTTCATTTGATCAAATCATGTCTCTCCACAAATCTGAGCTCATGAAACTCATCCATGTGAGCCCAACTCCAAATGTTGGTTTCTGGTCAGATTTTCAGCTTGTGAAGCAACTATATTTTATGTTGTTTCCTTTCAGCTAAAAATTTACCAGGGCATTCTCCTATCTATATCAACTCCCTCTACCAAGTTTCAGCTCATTTCATCAAACCATTTGCCCTTTGCAATGTTTCCAAATTTCTGTCCAGGAAGATGCTTTTATGGAGCAAGTGCTATTTTGGCAAGTCCAAGTGGCATGAAACTTTTTGGGCATCTTCATATCTTCAAATCATTGGGCCATGACCATTTTCAGCTCATTTCAAGCACTTATGTGAGTGCAACTTCATAATTCCCAAATCTGACCAGTGGGACCCTTTCCTCAGCAAACCCTAACACAATGGTCTTAGCATCTGATTACACCATGCCAAAGATCAGAGTTTAGCTCCAAGCCAATCTCCCTATCATCACATCAAACACCTTGTTGCTGCTCTGCTTCGTATCCATCTGCAAATCTCTTCTTTGCCCCTGAGATCTTTTGTTTCTTCATTGCCACCGGAGGCACTAAGGACTATCTACTAGACATGATTTGGCCGATCACTTGGCACCATGTATGCCAGTTTACGTGGTGACCATAGGGTGGACACGCCAAAACTCGTGCTCTGGCACGTTCTTGCCCCTGTTCTCGTTGTTTCCCTCCGTCTCTCAACGTCCTTCCTTGTCCGGGAGGTAGCTCGTGATCGCCTGCACCACCCTGGATCACTGCCCTGCCTTATCTCGTCAGCATTTGGTCGCATCGAGCTCGCTCATGATGCGTCCCTCCTCTGTCCATCCTTTGGCATGTCGGTCGAGCCTTCTCGAGCATCCCCAAGCTCTCCCTTGGCTCTATTTAAGGACCCTCGTCCCCTCCTGCAGCTCCCAAGTCTCTCCTTGTTCCCCCTCGACCATCGGAGCTCCTCTACTCGTGCCCTGTCCGCCATTGCCGCCGTTGTCCTAGCTCGGATTTGATGTGCTCCGAGCCTCCCCTAGCCTCTCCACCGCCACCACGAGCTTCCACTCCTCCCAGAGAGCCGCCTTGCCCTTGCCTTCCTCGCCGAAGCGCCTGCACCGACGAGCACCACCACCGCTGACTCGCCTTTTTCCTCCTCTGTCTCCGCGACCTTCACTCCTCCCCGTGCCTTCCTTCGCCCCTGAATGGAAGTGGCGCAGCCCCACGCACCCGACAGTGCCCTTAGACTGGCGGGAGTTGATACGTCTCCAACGTATCTACTTTTCCAAACACTTTTGCCCTTGTTTTGGACTCTAATTTGCATGATTTGAATTAAACTAGCCCAGGCTGATGCTATTTTCAGCAGAACTGCGATGATTTTGTTTTATGTGTAGAAAACAAAAGTTCTCAGAATGTCCTGAAAATCCACGTAGGCACTTTTTGGAAAATATAAAAAATACTGGCAAAAGAATCAAGACCAGGGGGCCCACACCCTGTCCACGAGGGTGGGGGCACGCCCACCCCCTGGGTGCGCCCCCCTGTCTCGTGGCCCCCCTGAGGCTCCGCCGACCTCAACTCCAACTCCATATATTCCGTCTCGCGGAGAAAAAAATTAGAGAGAAAGTTTCATCGCGTTTTACGATACGGAGCCGCCGCCAAGCCCTAATCTCTCCCAGAAGGGCTGATTTGGAGTCCGTTCGGGGCTCCGGAGAGGGAGAATTTGTCGCCGTCGTCATCATCAACCATCCTCCATCACCAATTTCATGATGCTCACCGCCGTGCGTGAGTAATTCCATCGTAGGATTGCTGGACGGTGATGGGTTGGATGAGATTTACCATGTAATCAAGTTAGTTTTGTTAGGGTTTGATCCCTAGTATCCACTATGTTCTGAGATTGATGTTGCTATGACTTTGCTATGCTTAATGCTTGTCACTAGGGCCCGAGTGCCATGATTTCAGATCTGAACCTATTATGTTTTCATGAATATATGTGTGTTCTTGATCCTATCTTGCAAGTCTATAGTCACCTATTATGTGTTATGATCCGACAACCCCGAAGTGACAATAATTGGGATACTTCTCGGTGATGACCGTAGTTTGAGGAGTTCATGTATTCACTATGTTCTAATGCTTTGTTCCGGTCCTCTATTGAAAGGAGGCCTTAATATCCCTTATTTTCTGCTAGAGGGGGAGATGGGAAAGACAAGGCAGTGGAGTCGCAGACGGAGAGGAGTGGAAACTTGACTGGTTCGGGTGCGGGGTGGGCCCTACACTCGGCAGAGAATAAGAGGAGGTGCGGAGTGGAGGGATGGCCTAGCCGTCAGCGGGGTAGCGTTTCGCTGAGGAGCGCAAAACAACACCGCTGGATGCCGAAGGCTGGAGTAGGCGGTTCCGGCAGTGCTGGGGGAAGAAGACGAGAGATTGAAGAAGAATGCCGGCCGTTGCATGTAAATC
Organism: Triticum aestivum; assembly: GCF_018294505.1. Classification (NCBI taxonomy): domain Eukaryota; kingdom Viridiplantae; phylum Streptophyta; class Magnoliopsida; order Poales; family Poaceae; genus Triticum; species Triticum aestivum. Next base: position 233,287,721 of record NC_057804.1, on the reverse strand, counting down.
CAACGCCTTCTTAGGCTTCGACCTACTGGCCCACATGTCAGCCAGTCCATTTGTTTTTTTAGTCCATTTGGTGGGCTGGGTGAAACAATGATGTAGCATCTATGCAGCCCGTTTAAATCCCATTTGCATTTTTCTCGAAATCCGCGGACTTGCTGGGCTGGGTGAAAATATCATGTTGGGCTAGACGGAGAAATGTTATAAAAACATAAACACATGATTGCACGTTAGTAAAATCTTTGCAAGCTTATGTACACAATCACTAGGAGTTAACTTGGCAAGTTATATATAAACAATTATTATTATTATTTTGTAAGAACTTTCAACTTACGAAATAAAATATCATTTTAATATGATGAGTTAATAGTACGTGGGGTATTATTATTTTTTAGGCTAGACGTGGGACAGTTGAGTTGGTTCTAGGGGAAAGTACTGGGAGAAAACTCAGTTTACATCGAAAAAGAAAGTGGGAGAAAATTCAGAGACCTGCTGGGTCCACCTGAGGAGAGGAATATGTTGGGAGGAAGGAGATTCAAAGCACAGCAGCCGAGTGAACTAGTTTTTTTATGGACAAGTGAACTAGTTTACATACATAAGCAAATAGCCACTAAAAAAAGCAATCGGGTTAATGGGTTCTTAAAAGAAATATTTCGGACAAAATAGATAATTACGACACATAGGCTAATGCATGAAACACGCAGATGATAAAGGTGCTTATAAACAGATAAAGTACAACCTCTAGACTTTCCTGGCACACTTGATCATGATGCTGCGGCTGTCCGTGTACTCGTCGGTTACGGGAAGCAGACACGCCCTCATGTCCAAGATCTGCCTGTACATGTCGTAGCATGTGTATGCATCCTTGGCCATGTAGGTTATGTAGGCTAGATTCAGAGGTACCTCCCACGTGTTCAGGTCGTCTTCTTTCATGTTGGCGTATCAGGGGTCGATGATGGTCCCAGCAAGGTCAACCACAGAGTCCTTCTCCTGCCCGTTGCTGATGATCTTGTATTGTTTCTGGATGTCGACAAGCTTGTTGCACCAGATGGCCGAATCGTCGCGTTCTTCCTTCTCTCCAACGTAGCGAAGGTGCAGTCGACGCTGTCGATGAAACGGGCGAATGCTCCAGAACCTGGTGCAGCCATAGGACTGAGGCGAGGCAGAGCTTCACCGAGTCCGTATCGTTGGTGTACATCATATTAAACTTGGTGCAGCCATAGGACTGAACGGCGAACTCAAAGGGGAACTCCTTGCTGAAGTCCATATCCAGCAGGCTCACCCCTCGGATCGCCATTGGAGTCTCTTCGAGTGAACGAGTGTGTAGGCGGCGGCAGCAGTTCATTTTTCAGCTCTTGGGGAACTGGATTTAACAGTAAGCTGAGTGTGTACAGGCGACAACAGTTACTACCCCTCCCTCGTCCGCTGCACGCCCGGCAGAAGATGAACCCTCGGCGCATTCAAACGCCTCCATTAAGAAACCTACTCCGGCCACATCGGTTCACGAGCGGGTCTGTATTGCTACTGTAATAACAGGAGTTAGTGGTCACTTTACTTAAATTTAATTAGCTTTAATAGAAATTTATACTTAAAACAAGCAATGCAATCGCTCATTCTATCAGTGCCACAGGAGCAACATGCACAACAATTAGAATTATTATTCTTAGGACGCACATGATCAGCACATTTGTCACACTTTCAGAAAGATAATACTACCAAGTTTGAACTGTTTGTTATGGTTGTTGTCCTCTGCATCATCATGTCGTGTTTCCCAGCTTCCAAGATTCAGAACCAACAAATAAGATCCAAATAATAAGTACAACAAAGATGCCTACACATCTCATTGATTCCCAACTTGCAAGATTCAGAACCAACAAATAAGATCCAAAGTACAACAAAGATGCCTACACATCTCATTGATTCCCAGCTTGCAAGACTCAGAACCAACAAATAATATTCAAATAATAAGTACAACAAAGATGCCTACACATCTCACTGATTCCCAGCTTGCAAGATTCAGAACCAATCCATTAGAGCATTTTGATAAAGTGAATATCGAGATTAAATCCATCTTGGCTAGCCATGTCATACAATTGAAGAACTTGGCGAATGCTCTTGACCGTCACAACATCTGTAGTTGAGTATTCCTGTTTGCACAACATGTTTGCACATCACAAACAAGGAGACAGGAGAGCATGATTTCGCTTTAATAGCGGCCTCCTTGAACTCAACCTCCACCTCTACTTGGATGAGGTCTGCCTGGAGATCCATGATTCAATTCATGCACCTTTTTCTGTAGTTCACCTGAAATCAAGCAAAGATTGCATCATTCAGCTAGCAAGAAGTACTTGCTCTTGTGAGCTGGCAGGTTCTTCTTTAGTAGTTGCACTAAAATTGAGGAACATTAAGGTTGGCTGTCCGGCTCATGTAAGGTGCAACTATAATTTTCTTATCCTTTTGTGCAGTAACACTAAAATAAAGTGCCATTGTGGTGATAGTGACGGCTCCATCTTGCAAAGGCTAATAAAATGTTGCACGAGATTACCAGCAGAACTTGACGGAGATTTTGGAAACTCCAATCACCATTTTGTGCAGTTCCACCAAAATTGAGAGATGTTGCCCACGTGACATTTTAGTTGAACTTCACAAGACACTCATTCCAAAAAAAGTGTTTTGTGCAGTTCACCAAAAGGTCACAATAGCAACTAGGTGAAATGGATATCCCTATCTGCACAAAATGATAGAAAATAAACAGTTGCTGGTCAAGAAGAATATACGAAACATATACAAAATGAAAATAAGCATCTTAATTATGTTCATGGCAATCACGCAAGGACAGTAGAAATTTTAAAACGTCAGCAATGCTTCATGTTACCAGAAGCATTACGATCAACAATGAGATTCCTCAAATATGGGATTACTTTAATGGTGGCATTGCTTGTTTACCAGACACAGTAAATCCACAGCAGCTAAAGAGTTGGTTTTAGGGCATGGGACTGTTTGGACACGAGGACACTCAGCAGCGTAAAGGAGCAACTTACTTATCATACTGGGGAAAACAACAGGAGTGCCATTTGTAACACAGTTTAATTGCATCTTATCACTGGAGGCATTAGATTAACAATAACACTGGTTAGACATGTCCCTAAGGTAATAGTGTGATCGCTTCATTTTACATGCGCCCTTACATTAACAACAACAAAAGGTTGGTATAAGGACATGCTACAGTGGACGCATCAGCACAATGTACCTACAAGGAGGCATAAAGTTGTGAAGCTGAGCTTGTTCACGCTATGTGAGGGCAGCAAACCTAATCCTGGAGACCTTGTACTATGTGAGGGCAACAAATCTAATCCTGGAGACCTTTTACTATGTGAGGGCAGCAAATCTAATCCTGGAGACCTTTTACTATGTGAGGGCAGCAAAATCTAATCCTGGAGACCTTTTACTATGTGAGGGCAGCAAATCTAATCCTGAGACCTTTTACTATGTGAGGGCAGCAAATCTAATCCTGGAGACATTTTACTATGTGATGGCAGCAAATCTAATTTTGGACATACTCTGTTGACTTGTCCACCAACCGCCACTTTCCATCCTTTTTTCAACCAATAATAGATCTGTTCCTTATCCAGTTTGTACTGCGTTTTCCCATTATTTCCCTTTTCAACCAAGAGACCGATTGGGTATTCGGTCTCTACTACTTTCACCATATTATTTCCTCTTTGAATCAAGTCCTAGATTCATGCTACAACTTTCCCCCCTTTCTTCGTTGTTTTAACAAAGCCCTAGATTCGAATGCATGAAGTAGCTTTACCTCTAATAATACTAAAAATTTAGGTGGCTTTGGAAGAGCTGATGGGAGTAGAAAAAGATGCACATGCAGACACGTGGGGAGCTGGGGCAGTAGAGCAAGGCCGCTTTCGAAGAACTTATACCTGAGGGTCGCCGGGATGTCGGCGGCGGCAGGTCGGATCTGCGGACAATACGACAGGGAGGAAGAAGGGTCGAAGGACCTCCCGAGCCGGCGCTGTGTCGGAGAGAACGCCACAGGCAGAGGATCGGGCCCTTCCGGCAGTTGTGGGTTTCCTCCCTCGGCGGTGATGACCGCGTGAACGATGCACCTTTTAGTCCTCTACACACACCGGACGAAGGGATCTGGCCGGATCTGTGTCCAGCGGTGAGCAGAGAGAAAATGTCGCTACCGCTGTCTTGTTTATATCTGGAGAGGATGAGAGAATGAAGAGAGAAACCCTAGTGAAGCAAGCGCTCAGGCCCCTGCGTCCATATATAGTGGAGTGATTATCCTTTTTCTCTCCACAACAAGCGTTTCAATTTGTGTACGTGGCATTAAAGAAAAGAAACTCTCAATTTAAGGTGACTACTCTACGACTCCTACTTACTACTACAGTATATTGTTCACTTGTGCTCCCCGCCCCTCCATTCATTGAACAACCCCACGGGTGAATAAACATACAACAAGTACTGTATTTATATAGAACGAACAAGCTCGAACTATTTTCGCGTAGTTAAAAGTTGAGGGCGGGGCTTTTCTTGGGCAGTACGCGCGGCAGTTTTCGGGTAGGCGGTTTGACAAAGAGGCGAGAAGGGTGAGCGAGTTGGGCTCTGCGATTTGACGGCACGTTACTGCTGGAAAGACTTGTGATATGACTACTCACTATAGTCATGAATTACTGGCGCTCCGACCGGGGTGATGCCACCCTTCCCTTCCGTGCTCTAATTTGGTGCATGACACGTTGACCCGGATGCTGGCTCTCCCACATGTCGGAGTAGTAAGAAGGAGCAAAGAATTATGCGGTATATACTAGTACTATACTACTCCTACTTACTACTACCTCTGTCCTGGTTTATTGGTCCTCATTATATTCCGTGCTAAATTTTGACTACAAATTTAACTAAAAAAATGTTCATGCATGTTATAAAAAATTATATCATTGAAAACTACATTCAAATACGAATCTAATGATGCATTTTTTGTTGACAAGCATTAACATTTTATAAGTTAAATTTATAGTCAAAATTTGACACGAAATACAATGAGGACCAATAAACCAGGACGGAGGTAGTACTCAGGTCGGAGGAGTGCGAACCACGGCAGCCCAGTGAACCAACAGTGCGAACCACGGTAGCCCAGTGAACCAGTAGTAGAAAACAACGTGGTGATATGGCCATAAAAAACAATGTGCTACGGTCCACACTGTAGCATGTGCAGTAACACTCCTCTTTGTTTGGATCCCTGAGTTAGAGCTAGTTTTGGGTTGAAATAGCCTCAAATTATCGAAACAAGAGGGGTTAGTTTGAGCTAGTTTGCTCTAACCCAGCTAAAAAAACTAACCCGGTGGAGAGGTTCTAATTGGGTTAGTTATCCTCGGGCCCGCTAAAAGAGAACTAAAAAAATCTCACATGCCCACAGCAGATCGCTCCCCCCTCTCGCATGACTCCTCTCTGTTCCCCATAGGGCCGCTCGCCCAAGCGCCGCTCGCCCTCTCTCTCCTCCGGCCGACCTCTCCTTCCGGCCTCGGCCGCCCTACTCCGGCCGCCCTCTGCCTCTGGCCTTCGAAGGTCGCCCCGCTCCCCCTTCACCAGTCGTTTTTCTCCCTCTGTCGTGCACGGCGGTGGTGCATCTACCAGGGAGGTCGCGAGAGGGGTGAGTTTGTTCGTTCCTTCTCTGTCTCACGGCCATATCATTGATCTTGCTTGCTCTAGCGCTAATTATGATTTGGAAAAGTAGATCCTGATCAAACTTGCTATAGATTTGTGGTGCACGCATGGAATTGTTTGATGCCGCTTAAGGAGGTAATAAATCTTTCTAGAGGCCCAAAGATTCAGGTCACCTTTCTAGGTATTTCAATTTCAGGCTTGCATTATTTGTAGAGGCCCAAAGATTCAGTTCACCTTTCTAGGTATTTCAGTTTCAGGCTTGCATTATTTCTGGAGGCCCAAAGATTCAGTTCACCTTTCTAGGTATTTTAGTTTCAGGCTTGCATTATTTCTAGAGGCCCAAAGATTCAGTTCACCTTTCTAGGTATTTCAGTTTCAGGCTTGCATTATTTCTAGAGGCCCAAATATTCAATTCACCTTTCTAGGTATTTTAGTTTCAGGCTTGCATTATTTCTAGAGGCCCAAAGATTCAGTTCACCTTTCTAGGTATTTCAGTTTCAGGCTTGCATTATTTCTAGAGGCCCAAAGATTTAGTTCACCTTTCTAGGTATTTTAGTTAAAGGCTTGCATTATATCTAGAGGCCCAAAGATTAAGTTCCCAGTCGGCGGCAAGCGGCCCTACTACCCATGCCGGTGTCGACCTCAACTCGCAAGGGCCGGTATCGGAGGGGTTCCCGGGGCTTGGGCTCTACAGAGCCTTCCTCCAGAGCAACGATGGTGAGCTCCTCCCTCGGTGCGTGAGGGGCTCCGGGCTCCCTCCCTATCGTGAATGACTTCCGTGATGAGTTAGCTCATTCTTTGTTTCATGAAGTCTTTTTTATTTTGTGAAGCTTGATTGACGACTTGTATGTTTAAGTGGGATATCTCATTTGTATGGACAAAGTAAAAATTATCATGTTTTGCATGCTTGATTTGTATAGATGGTTCGTTTATGTCAATTGTGAGCGGGAGGAGGCCACAGAAGAGCCGACCACACCAAGAGGGTGCTTGGATACAAGGGACTTATTTTAGTCTGACTAAAAATAGGGTCCAAAGTAGTCAAATGATTGAGATAGATCATTTATTGTCAATCTAACCCTGCCATCCATACACCTCTTTGGTTTAGAGTTAGTTCAGGGTTAGAATCTAACTCTAACCTCTAACTGAGTTAGAGTTCTCCTCGTCTCGGTTCATCGCCATCATACTTTCCCCATTCCTGTGTTTTCAGTATCCTGCGAATCAAAGAGGCCCTTTTTTGCGGGAAAAATCAAAGAGGCCCTTAGACTAGTTTAGGTCCGGTCATTTTTTATAAATGTGTTATGTCCAAAATTTAATGAACATGCTCCGGTTTCCATGAAAATAATCCGGTTTCATGTAGTAATTCATTCATTTATTTATTCTTCTGCGGGGGGTTTACATGTAATTCGTGAGGTCTGAAATGTAAAGTACATCGGCATATGCTCCGAGTCGTGCATGCACTACGACCCAGATGCTCTATGTCCCACATGTCGGCAAATGGGAGCACGTGGAAATAGCCTAGGAGTACATATAGGAGGATAAATGCGTGAAAAATATGTACTGTAAAGCGTAGCCACGGTTCGAAAAGGAGACCTAAAGTGATGACAGCTATAGGTCGCACACACCCAACTAGTGGTACTAGACATACGACTAATTTTTCCCTTAAAAAAAGAGAGGCACGAGTGCTCATACTCCTATTCTATAAACACGAGTCCCATCTAACAACAGCGTCCGTGCTACAGCTAGCTCTCCTCCCTCGTTTCTCTCTTCTAATTCTAAACTCGGCCGACGCCCGGTGGGTGGGGTCGGTTTGCTCAACTGTGGCCCCACCTCACAGTGAAAACTGTGACACTCCAAATTTTTTTTTGGTTTTCAGCAAAAGCTTTGTGGTTTTTGAAAAGAGGCCATTTAAAATTTTCCAGAAAACCTTCCTCTTAAGGAACTTTCTTTTCTTTGGCAAGGTTTTTATTCTGGCTTCAAACTTTGGTGTTTGACCTTTTGAAACTTCTTCTCTATTGGTTCTCTCTCAAAATTATTTTTGGGAGTTTAATCTTTTTCTTTTAAAAAGAAACTCCTTGAAATTTGGGATTTTCATATCTTGGAACCACCATGACTTGGCATTCTTGCCCATGTGGTAAAACCCCTCCAAAACCTCCCCTACAACTTGTGATCAACCTAAATTCTCTGTCCCAACTAATCCAAACTGGTTTTGGATTTTTATTCCAATTATTTTTCCCTAAATTCAATTCTGAAAATTATTTGGAGCCTGAGAGATTTTCAAAGCAAGTGCCCTATTGCATTTGAGTTTTGACCTCAAACCAATTCTCCTGGATTGTCCTTTGAACCCACAACCCAGAACCATCTTGATCCACTCCTCCTCTTTTCAAATTTTTCAAAATTCAGTCTCTGCAAGTTTGGACCAGATTCACCAAATTTGGTGAAATTCATATCTACACTCCTCCAAAAATTCCACCAAAATTCAGGCAGCCTATTTGAGCAAGGAGAAGCCACTCCACCAAAAATCAGCTCAAGGAAAAATCACCAGAGGCCAATTTCATTCGGTCGAACACCTGGTGGGCACTGTTACTGTTCATAGTTCAGAAAATTCAGTTTTCAGTGTCATCTTCAGTCTGTCAGTTTCAGTCACGCGGCCACAGTGCCCTTGGCATGTTCCTCGCCGCCTCTTCCTCTTGTCCGAAGCTGCACACGCGTGCGTGGAGCCTTCCTGGCGTCGGTAGCGCGCTGGCTCGCCCTCACCGGCGTCTTCTGCGGCGTCGGGACCTCCCGTGGCGGCCGACAGGAGGCACACCACGGCAGAACGCCGTTCCGCGCCGCCCATCGCTCCCTGGCTCTCCGTGTGGCCTCATGCATGCCAGCGCACGCCCGTAGCACAGCCACCGTGGCCGGCAAGCACGGAACGCGCTCTCCGCCGCCGACGGGCCCGCACCATCACCGTTCCGTCGAGCTCGCCCTTAACACCCAAACCCCGGCCAGTTCAACACCAAAACGGACCCGTTGGACCTCCGTAATGATGCTTGACCCCCTAACCACCCCGACCGAGCACTGCGCCACCGTAATCGCTCGCCGGTGATCCTCGTTCACGGCAACCGCCTCGGACCGCCTATATAAAGGGGTCCCGAGCTCACTCTCGTGCACGCAGCACCTCCACTACTCACCAACACCCCGCCAGGCCACTAGGGGGACCTCGAGGAGGTCTCCTCCCCCAGCTCCGGCCGCCTCGCCCCGCCTCGGCCTCCAGCTTGATTCACTTCGGTGAGGCCACCTCCGGCGCCCAAACCTCGTCCGTAGCCCTCTCTTGCACCCAGTAGTCTAACCCCCACCTCAATTTAATCTTTGCAGCCCTCTCCGACGAGCTCCATCCACGCCTGAACCACCGTCCGCCGGAGTTGAGACCGCCGTCGACGTGCTGCTCACCGGCGACCAACACCACCACCCACCGTTGCGGAAGGACACAGTGAGCACATTGGTAACCTCTGATCGCCATGCCTCGCCGTGGATCGCCGCCGGCGACCACAGCAGCTCTCGGGCGCCGACGAGCCTCGTCCCTCCCATTTGAAAATTTAAACATGACAAGTGGGACCCGCTGTCAGCCTCTCTGTCCTTTCTAAACGAAGCGTTATCTGAAAACGCCCTCTGCCAAATACGTTTTCTCTTCGGGCTGGCGTAATCGCTACCGAAGCGTTTTCTGCTTTTATAAACTAGCCCCTGGAAATCTTCTGTTTCATTACAGATAAGTCCCTGGACAAAAACCCTTATAACTTTTAATCAGAAAAGTATTTTTGATTGATTCTTTTTCTGTTCTCTTTAAAATTTTGTCTAGTTTTTTATCAGATTTATTTGAAAAATATTTGGTTTACCTTCTGTGCTCTCCTTGGTATTTACGTTAGCGCATATATCTTCTTTAAACGTAGATACCGAAGGAGGTGACGGAGCCGCGAACTTCACCGAGCTAGGCTCCGACTACTCTGAACCAGGCAAGCATGTTTGAACTTTTGATATGATGAGTGTCTTGGCATGTTTTGCATTTAGTTAGTTTCATGGCATGCCGGTGAGTATACCGATGAACGTTATTTTATGTGATAATGAGGTAAGTGAGTTCGATGATCCATACGTGGATGAATGTGAATATGAATGGCCATGTGTTGGCATGAGGATGGGTACGACGGCAGTGTTGTAGCATGCCAGTCTTACGCCAGACAATGTGACTTCAGTGTCAAACCATATCGGTCCAGTACCTATCATTTCCTTCCTTGTACTACCACATGTTTTCCGCAAGGAATATGGTTTAGTAAGTTCCAAACCGCTTTCATGGTACACACCAAAGAGGAGAGGCCGTGATGATGGTTCCATGGCCCTGGATTAAAGCCAGTCATCCGGTCAGGGGGCATGGGTGTTTCCGGTTGGGACCGAGAGGGGGGCACCCCTTAGAGCGCGCGTATATAAATTTGATCCCATACTATTCGAGATTGTGATCTCCCCGTCTCAAAAGTTTTTCTTGGACGATGACTAGGGTGATTCCTAGCATCGAGAGGTAGGATGGGTGTGTACCGGTTAGCTGTGTTTTCTTCTGAAATACCGTAAACGGAACTAGTCCTTCGAGACTACGGAAATCCGTTGACTGTGGGAAAAATTTTGTACAAACTCTACAGAGTCATATATTCCTCCAAATCATCTCTTCCATGTCATGTTTCGTTCCTTCTTATCCTAATCAATTGTCAGCTTTGATGACAGAGACTCCGGTGAATCGCATGAGTGCTAAGTCCGGTTAAATGATCACTCCTGTGGATGGACTAACCCGTTTGTTTCATGAATTGAATGTTTATTATGAGTATTATTTACTTGTGAATAAAAGCCCTTTATGTGATGTCGCTCAGACGTCCGACTGTGGCATTTCTTTTTAAAGCCCTTTATGTGATGTCGCTTAGACGTCCGACTGTGGCATTTCTTTTTAAAGCCCTTTCTGCGATGTCGCTCAGACGTCCAACTGTGGCATTTCTTTTAAAGCCCTTTCTGCGATGTCGCTCAGACGTCCGACTGTGGCATTTCTTTTTAAAGCCCTTTATGTGATGTCGCTCAGACGTCCGACTGTGGCATTTCTTTTTTAAAGCCCTTTCTGCGATGTCGCTCAGACATCCGACTGTGGCATTTCTTTTAAAGCCCTTTATGTGGTGTCGCTAAGATGCCCGACTGTGGCATCATTTTCCTTATTTTTATTTGTTCACCTTTCGGGGCGTCGCTTCAGACACCCGATCGGTCCTTATTTATGTTCTGTGGAATTTCAGGCGGACTACCGCCGTTTTCCCTTTTTACTTACTCGTTATGCCAATTTTATTTATTGTGCATTAAGGAATTAATCATGTTGCATCCATGCATGCATTTGTTATATCTTACGTCCGAACTGTCTTGCGAGTACTTTCAAAGTACTCACTGGCTTGTTGATTTGGCCAGATGCTGACGAAGGCGATCTCATGGATGAAGAGTTTGATAGCGAGCCCGACACTTAGAGGAGTCCCAGTCAGTCTTGTGCGACCCTGGTTTTGGCCACTGTTTTATATCCGCTTCCACTACCAAATAAATTCATCGAGCCTCTCCTCGACGCTCGATGAGATGACAGACGTAGAGTCTTGTATTTCTCTCCCCGCTGTGTTTTTTCCACCACCAGCCTATCCTTGAGTCAGTAGTATGTCTCCACACCACTGTGTTCTGTCCGCCATTATGTATGATTATTGGCGTGCTTGTAATAATTTGGTTGAGCAACCGTAGTTCGACCCTGTAATATATTTTATGCTACTGGCTTATTGTATCAAGAATTTGTCTGCCAGTGTGGAGGATTTCTCTCATACTGGACTTAAAAGATTGGCTTTTCAATAAATATTTTTATTGGAAAACCGGTCGTGACAAGCTTGGTACCAGTGCCAGGCTGACTGTAGGAAGCCACTAGGTGCGATCGCTAATTGGTTATTAGCCTGATAGAGCTAATTTATATTTTTGCAATGGTAGTCATTTTCTGTCAGTCAGCATAAATTTATGATCTGACCCTGCAGAATTTTGCCTACTTTTGTAGATGGCCGACGTCAGCTGCGAGTCTCAGACCTTCGCCAACGTACCCGATGGGTTCGTCAAGCTTCTTTCTTCCATCGTTCAGGTCGCGATGGGGCCATCCGTGCGCCCAGTCTTCACACTCTACCAGCATCGAGTCAACGACAGTCTGACCATGCACCAGGCCGCGGTGCAGTTCAGGGGAGGGCGTGGGGAGTTACGCCGCTTCCGGTTCATAGGAAGAGCCATGCCTACGGAGAGGCATGCTATGCAGATGGCAGCCCGCGAGGCGATAGCTCGTCTCAGGGATGTCCTTCCCGTGATGAAGACTCGTCGTTACCATTATCTTCCGTGCCATGTGCCTTACACCTGTCACTACGCATACTCCTGCCCCAGAGGAGAACGAGACGAGGCTTTTGAGATGCTCATTGAGTATCTCCGGGCCCTGGAGGCAGCCTTCAACAACCTGGTGGACGACTTCGTAGCTACCCGCATGGACTCAGTCCATGGCTGTGCTGCCAACAGGAGGGAGCTCCTACCCATCGCTCCGACACCGACTTTTGTCTCGTCATCAGCATCTTTTACGCCTACTCGTCGCCTGCCTTCTACCGAAGAATTTAACCAAGTCATTGCACCCACTCCAGCGCGCACTACACCAACCTTCGCGCCCACTCCTGTACGTGTTGCTCCGCCCCTGGCGACCGCTCCGCCCGCTCTGCGCAACACTACACGTATGGAGCCCATTAGCGAGGAGGAGGTCGAGTCCCCAACCTCGCTACGCCTCGCCCTCGGCAGGGCAAGGGAGGTCGTCAACATTTCTGCCTGAGTACGCTTAGCTGCCGTGTGTTGTACCGCTTTGTAAGATATGTGCATAGGCTGGGAGAAGTAGCCTGTTTTCGCATCATGTAGGATCTGGAGAAGTGCACTAGCCTTAATAACATGTCAGGATTAGGTACGCATATCCTGAGTGATGTACTGTATAATTACCGCCCGCGTGTAAGATGTGTAATGAGCAGTCCTTCTCCATGCGCAAGTCGTTTTATTTTTCTTAAGTAAGCTGAGTTATTTAATTCTATTTGCCAGCTTTATGCATTTTATGGATTTGTTTTTGTGACTCTTTCCGCTTTTCTTATGGGTTTTACAAAATATATCCCCAGAGTGAAAAATGTCTCGTCCTTGGACTCGCTCCATGCCAATTCCATCAGAGGAAAATTATGATGCACAACCCAGCAACGAGTTCACTCAGGGACAATCAAGCCAACCGGGAAATGAATCGGCACTTTCACAAATGTGCCGCCTTTATGAACAGAGTCAGCAACAACATCGTGAAATAATGAACCAAGTCATCAACATGGGAAATCACCATGGACAGTATCAGCAACATTCCAAGTTATCTGAGCTACAGAAGACACGTCCTCAAACATTTTCTCACACTGACAAGCCTCTTGAAGCCGAGGACTGGCTTTGAGATATGGAATGGAAATTAATTATTGCAAAGTGTTCAGATCTCGAGAAATTACTATATGCTCCACACTATCTCACAGGAGCAGCCGCATCGTGGTGGGAGAATTTTCTGCACATGCATCCCAACAAAAATGACATAACCTGGGATGATTTCAAGGAAGGTTTCCGTGGTGCACATATTCCTAAGAGTATTATGAAAATCAAGAAGAGAGAATTTGATGACCTCAAACAAAGGAACATGACAGTGTCAGATTACAACAGTCAATTTACCCTATTATCCCGCTACGCCAATGAGGAGCGTATGACTGAAATCAAGAAGATGGAGAAATTCCTTGACGGTCTGGCGCCCGCACTTAAATGCCAACTGGTCGTGCACACTTTTCCTGATTTTAAAACGCTGGTGGACAAGGCCATTACTCTGGAAAATGAGAGACGCAGTCTGGAAGATATCCGCAAGCGAAAAAGGGACCAGACTAACCACACACGCAATCACCGAGGCAAGATGGATTTTAAAAAGGGTGGGACACCCAAATTCTCATCCAATGTCTCACGCCCAATCAAGAATTTTCATGCAAGGGACAAGGAATTCACCTATCGCCCCGGCGTTACTTGTTACACTTGTGGAGAAGAAGGGCACTATGCCAAACAGTGCCCCAAGCCAAGGAATTCAACCCCAAAGCCGAACAACGACAACAATAATTCAGCGCCCAAACGAAACAATTTCAATCCCAACAATAACCACAGGAAGGTTCATATGAACCACGTAACCAAAGAGGAGGCACAAAATGCTTCGGATATCGTACTCGGTACGTTTCCTGTCAACACAATACCTGCAATGGTTTTGTTTGATTCTGGAGCTTCTCACTCTTTCATCTTGAAAAGTTTTGCTTTGCAAAATAATTTTTCGATGCTTCCTTTGGAGAAATCCATAATAATCAAGTCCCCCGGGATTCAGCAAGTTTCTCAGAATTACTGTCAGAATGTGGTCATTAAGTTTGAAGGATTGGAGTTTTACGCAAATCTTATTGTATTGGAAAATAAAGGACTGGATGTCATCCTAGGGATGGATTGGCTAACCACCAATAAAGGTTTTTTAGACTGTTTCAACAGGACCGTGATTCTCACACACCACCAAGGGAAGACAATAAGAGTATCAGCCAAGGAAGGAAAAAGACCTCGACAACCGAGATTAAATAAGGTGGACGTTTCTGAGCTAAACAAGGTTCCAGTAGTGTGTGAATTTCCAGATGTATTCCCTGAAGAGCTGCCAGGCATGCCACCAGATCGAGAAATAGAATTCCGCATTGAGCTAGCACCAGGAACCACCCCCATATACAAGAAACCATACAGAATGGCACCATCCGAGTTGATCGAATTGAAGAAGCAGATAAAGGAATTACTGGATAAAGGGTACATTCGGGCCAGCTCCTCACCTTGGGGATCACCAATTTTATTTGCCAAGAAGAAGGATGGAACGCTGAGATTGTGTATCGACTATCGAGCACTTAACATGGTCACAGTCAAAAACAAATACCCGATGCCAAGGATAAACGATTTGTTTGATCAACTTGCTCAGGCCAAGGTATTCTCAAAGATTCACTTAAGGTCAGGATACCATCAATTGAAGGTACGAACGGAAGATATCCCCAAAACAGCCTTCACCTCCAGATATGGACTGTACGAGTTCACAGTGATGCCATTTGGATTAACTAACGCCCCGGCATATTTTGTTCACCTCATGAACAAAGTATTTATGAAGTTTATGGACAAATTCATCGTAGTATTCATCGATGATATTCTAGTATACTCCAAAACACCAGAAGAGCACGCAGAATATCTCAGGATTGTACTAGGAGAGCTAAGGAAACACCAATTGTATGCCAAGTTCAGCAAGTGCGAATTTTGGCTAAGACAAGTAGGTTTTCTAGGCCACGTGCTGACTCAAGACGGTATAGAAGTGGACCCAGAGAAAGTCAAGGCCGTACTTGACTGGAAGTCACCAGCCAGCGTAACAGACATACGAAGTTTCTTGGGAATGGCAGGGTATTACCGCAGATTTATTGAAGGATTTTCCACCATATCCAAGCCTATGACACAGTTACTCAAGAAAGATAAGCAGTTTGAATGGACAGAAGCCTGCGAGAAAAGTTTCCAAGAGCTAAAGCGGAAATTAACAACAGCACCAGTATTAATTGTACCCGATATACACAAGAATTTTGAAGTATTTTGTGACGCATCCAGAAAGGGTCTCGGATGCGTGTTGATGCAAGAAGGCAAGGTTGTCGCCTACGCTTCAAGGCAACTTCGTAAACACGAGGAAAATTATCCCACTCATCATTTAGAAATGGCAGCAGTTATTCATGCACTCAAGGAATGGAGGCATTTTCTACTTGGGAATCGATGTGAGATATATACGGATCACAAAAGCCTCAAATACATTTTTACGCAGCCAGAACTAAATTTACGACAACGCCGCTGGTTAGAATTGGTAAAGGATTATGATGTTGGTATCCATTACCATCCAGGGAAAGCAAACATAGTGGCCGATGCCCTGAGTCGGAACCCCAGCTCCGACGGGAACTATCTGCACAGCTTGAGGCCCAAATTCCATCAAGAATTTGTCAAGCTCAATTTGATAATGGTAGCAGAAGGCACCATATCAAACTTGGAAATACAACCACACCTTGTGGGGAAAATTAAAGAGGCTCAGTCCGGTCACCCCAGCATTGAAGGAATTAAAAGGAAGTTGAGTATGGGCAAGGCCTCGGAATTCGTCATAGACAATGAAGGAATATTATGGTACGGAGAAAGGCTATGCGTGCCAAACATAGAAGACCTTAAACAGCAAGTTTTAACTGAAGCACACACCACTCCATATTCGATCCACCCTGGAGGAACCAAAATGTATAAGGATATTCAGGAAAGATTTTGGTGGCACGGTATGAAGAGGGACATAGCCGCTTTCATTGCATGCTGCGACTCGTGTCAACGCATAAAAACTGAACATCAGAGACCAGCCGGACTACTGCAACCTAACAAAATACCTGAGTGGAAATGGGATGAAATAGGGATGGATTTTATTGTCGGATTACCTCGGTCACGACACGGGAATGATGCCATATGGGTCATCACTGACAGGTTGACCAAAGTAGCACACTTTATTCCAGTAAAGACAACCTACACCACTCAGAGGCTTGCCAGGATTTATCTTTCCCTCATAGTCTGTCTGCACGGTGTCCCGAAGACTATAATTTCCGACAGAGGCACTCAGTTCGTCTCAAGATTTTGGGAGCAATTACAACAGGCTCTAGGAACCCAACTAGCCTTCAGTACCGCATACCATCCTCAGACTGATGGACAAACAGAACGCGTAAACCAAGTTTTAGAAGACATGCTGAGAGCATGTGTCCTCACCTATGGAACCAGTTGGGAGGACAGCCTGCCATATGCCGAGTTCGCATACAACAACAGTTACCAGGCCAGCCTGCAAATGGCTCCTTTCGAAGCCCTATACGGAAGGAGATGTCGTACCCCGTTAAATTGGTCAGAGACTGGAGACAGCCGCATCTTCGGACCAGATATGCTCAGAGAAGCTGAGGAAAAAGTCAAGCTAATCACGGACCGACTTAAGACTGCTCAAAGTCGACAGAAAAGTTATTATGATCAGAAACATCGTAGGGCCAGCTTCGAACCCGGTGAATTCGTATACTTGAGAGTATCCCCGATGAGAGGATTGCAACGGTTTAAGATTAAAGGAAAATTAGCACCAGGATTCATTGGACCATTTTGCATAGTGGCACGAAGAGGCACTGTAGCCTACCAGCTAGACTTACCCGAAGACTTGTCCGACATTCACGACGTGTTCCACATCTCTCAATTAAGGAAGTGCGTAAGCAACCCAGAGAAACAAGTATCTCATGAGAACATTGACATACAGCCAGACCTCACCTATTGAGAACGTCCCATAAGAATATTAGAGGAGTCTGAAAGGAGGACCCGACAGAAAACCATCAAGTTTTTCAAAGTCCAGTGGAGCAATCACACCGACAGTGAAGCAACCTGGGAAAGCGAGGATTTTCTTCGGACAGAGCATCCACACTTATTTAAGGATCAGCTGAAATCTCGGGGACGAGATTTTTCCTAAGGGGGTAGGTGTTGTGACACTCCAATTTTTTTTTTGGTTTTCAGCAAAAGCTTTGTGGTTTTTGAAAAGAGGCCATTTAAAATATTCCAGAAAACCTTCCTCTTAAGAAACTTTCTTTTCTTTGGCAAGGTTTTTATTCTGGCTTCAAACTTTGCTGTTTGACCTTTTGAAACTTCTTCTCTGTTGGTTCTCTCTCAAAATTATTTTTGGGAGTTTAATCTTTTTCTTTTAAAAAGAAACTCCTTGAAATTTGGGATTTTCATATCTTGGAACCACCATGACTTGGCATTCTTGCCCATGTGGTAAAACCCCTCCAAAACCTCCCCTACAACTTGTGATCAACCTAAATTCTCTGTCCCAACTAATCCAAACTGGTTTTGGATTTTTATTCCAATTATTTTTCCCTAAATTCAATTCTGAAAATTATTTGGAGCCTGAGAGATTTTCAAAGCAAGTGCCCTATTGCATTTGAGTTTTGACCTCAAACCAATTCTCCTGGATTGTCCTTTGAACCCACAACCCAGAACCATCTTGATCCACTCCTCCTCTTTTCAAATTTTTCAAAATTCAGTCTCTGCAAGTTTGGACCAGATTCGCCAAATTTGGTGAAATTCATATCTACACTCCTCCAAAAATTCCACCAAAATTCAGGCAGCCTATTTGAGCAAGGAGAAGCCACTCCACCAAAAATCAGCTCAAGGAAAAATCACCAGAGGCCAATTTCATTCGGTCGAACACCTGGTGGGCACTGTTACTGTTCATAGTTCAGAAAATTCAGTTTTCAGTGTCATCTTCAGTCTGTCAGTTTCAGTCACGCGGCCACAGTGCCCTTGGCACGTTCCTCGCCGCCTCTTCCTCTTGTCCGAAGCTGCACACGCGTGCGTGGAGCCTTCCTGGCGTCGGTAGCGCGCTGGCTCGCCCTCGCCGGCGTCTTCTGCGGCGTCGGGACCTCCCGTGGCGGCCGACAGGAGGCACACCACGGCAGAACGCCGTTCCGCGCCGCCCATCGCTCCCTGGCTCTCCGCGTGGCCTCATGCACGCCAGCGCACGCCCGTAGCACAGCCACCGTGGCCGGCAAGCACGGAACGCGCTCTCCGCCGCCGACGGGCCCGCACCATCACCGTTCCGTCGAGCTCGCCCTTAACACCCAAACCCCGGCCAGTTCAACACCAAAATGGACCCGTTGGACCTCCGTAATGATGCTCGACCCCCTAACCACCCCGACCGAGCACTGCGCCACCGTAATCGCTCGCCGGTGATCCTCGTTCACGGCAACCGCCTCGGACCACCTATATAAAGGGGTCCCGAGCTCACTCTCGTGCACGCAGCACCTCCACTACTCACCAACACCCCGCCAGGCCACTAGGGGGACCTCGAGGAGGTCTCCTCCCCCAGCTCCGGCCGCCTCGCCCCGCCTCGGCCTCCAGCTCGATTCACTTCGGTGAGGCCACCTCCGGCGCCCAAACCTCGTCCGTAGCCCTCTCTTGCACCCAGTAGTCTAACCCCCACCTCAACTTAATCTTTGCAGCCCTCTCCGACGAGCTCCATCCACGCCCGAACCACCATCCGCCGGAGTTGAGACCGCCGTCGACGTGCTGCTCACCGGCGACCAACACCACCACCCACCGTTGCGGAAGGACACGGTGAGCACATTGGTAACCTCTGATCCCCATGCCTCGCCGTGGATCGCCGCCGGCGACCACAGCAGCTCTCGGGCGCCGACGAGCCTCGTCCCTCCCATTTGAAAATTTAAACATGACAAGTGGGACCCGCTGTCAGCCTCTCTGTCCTTTCTAAACGAAGCGTTATCTGAAAACGCCCTCTGCCAAATACGTTTTCTCTTCGGGCTGGCGTAATCGCTACCAAAGCGTTTTCTGCTTTTATAAACTAGCCCCTGGAAATCTTCTGTTTCATTACAGATAAGTCCCTGGACAAAAACCCTTATAACTTTTAATCAGAAAAGTATTTTTGATTGATTCTTTTTCTGTTCTCTTTAAAATTTTGTCTAGTTTTTTATCAGATTTATTTGAAAAATATTTGGTTTACCTTCTGTGCTCTCCTTGGTATTTACGTTAGCGCATATATCTTCTTTAAACGTAGATACCGAAGGAGGTGACGGAGCCGCGAACTTCACCGAGCTAGGCTCCGACTACTCTGAACCAGGCAAGCATGTTTGAACTTTTGATATGATGAGTGTCTTGGCATGTTTTGCATTTAGTTAGTTTCATGACATGCCGGTGAGTATACCGATGAACGTTATTTTATGTGATAATGAGGTAAGTGAGTTCGATGATCCATACGTGGATGAATGTGAATATGAATGGCCATGTGTTGGCATGAGGATGGGTACGACGGCAGTGTTGTAGCACGCCAGTCTTACGCCAGACAATGTGACTTCAGTGTCAAACCATATCGGTCCAGTACCTATCATTTCCTTCCTTGTACTACCACATGTTTTCCGCAAGGAATATGGTTTAGTAAGTTCCAAACCGCTTTCATGGTACACACCAAAGAGGAGAGGCCGTGATGATGGTTCCATGGCCCTGGATTAAAGCCAGTCATCCGGTCAGGGGGCATGGGTGTTTCCGGTTGGGACCGAGAGGGGGGCACCCCTTAGAGCGCGCATATATAAATTTGATCCCATGCTATTCGAGATTGTGATCTCCCCGTCTCAAAAGTTTTTCTTGGACGATGACTAGGGTGATTCCTAGCATCGAGAGGTAGGATGGGTGTGTACCGGTTAGCTGTGTTTTCTTCTGAAATACCGTAAACGGAACTAGTCCTTCGAGACTACGGAAATCCGTTGACTGTGGGAAAAATTTTGTACAAACTCTGCAGAGTCATATATTCCTCCAAATCATCTCTTCCATGTCAAGTTTCGTTCCTTCTTATCCTAATCAATTGTCAGCTTTGATGACAGAGACTCCGATGAATCGCATGAGTGCTAAGTCCGGTTAAATGATCACTCCTGTGGATGGACTAACCCGTTTGTTTCATGAATTGAATGTTTATTATGAGTATTATTTACTTGTGAATAAAAGCCCTTTATGTGATGTCGCTCAGACGTCCGACTGTGGCATTTCTTTTTAAAGCCCTTTATGTGATGTCGCTCAGACGTCCGACTGTGGCATTTCTTTTTAAAGCCCTTTCTGCGATGTCGCTCAGACGTCCGACTGTGGCATTTCTTTTAAAGCCCTTTCTGCGATGTCGCTCAGACGTCCGACTGTGGAATTTCTTTTAAGGCCCTTTATGT